>NC_055988.1:18527967-18843009 GCF_018446385.1 Zingiber officinale
CCCGGGAAGCGGTTAAGGAATCTTGGACTGCCTTCAAGTCCATTTCAGCCTTTGTGCGTTCTGCCGAACGGTCCTTCCGCTCGGCGTTCAGCTGGGCCTCCAGATCCTTGGATCGCTGATCTAGCGTACGGACATCTACTTTCATCTTGTCCAGATCAGCTATCGCTCGCTTCTTCCGGGCAGTAGCGCATTTGGCATCCGCTTCGCGCTTCTTGACTTGGCCCTCTAGCCGAGCCACCTCTGTAGCCAGGTCGGCGGCCTTCTTCTGTTCAGCCTCGAGGGTTTGTTTCTCCCGCTCGGCCGATGAACCCTCCGACACTTGGAGTTTTTCCAGGAGATCCTCCAGCTCGGCTAGCCGATGGCTAGTGGCGATTTGCTCAGCCCAACGCTGTAAGGGAAATAATAAAATCAGCAACCCAACAGTAGCATGGCACAGGAAGAAAAATGAATTTACCTGAGTCGCCTGCTGCATGTTGTTATCGCCGAGCTACTTGGGCGTCATGAGGGCCACCTGAATCTGCGCGTCCTCGAAAAGCTTGGCGAGCGGACCCGTCAGGGTTATTTCATGAACGGGGCTTGAGGGCCGATCGGCGGACAGTAAATATTCCTCCGATAGGAATCGAAGGGTAGTCTTGATGGTCGGGTGGCCGGCCGGCGCTTCCTCAGCCGTAGTCGCCTGGCCTGAGGACTCCCCTATGGTAGAGGTTTCGCCCAACCGTCGTAAGCGACGACGAGTTCGTGGAGGAGAGCCAGAGGGCTGTGCGGTGGGCGAAGCCACTGGGGTCCCGATCTGCTGCGGCGTGCGGTCTGGCGAAGCTACCCCGATCGGCGCCTGTGGTTCCCCCTCTTGGGTCGGCGGAAGACTGGAGTCTCTTCGACGTTTTCGCCGAACTTCCAGTGGTGGACCCCCGACCTGGGGGACTCCCAGATGGGGCAACTTCTGTTTCAGGGGCGGACTGCGCCCCCCCCTCTCCTGCATCTGCCGGGCGGCTGGGGATGAGACCCCGCTCGGCGAGCTCTTTTTTGGTAACCGCTTCAATTTCCACGGCCTTCAACTTCAGATGAGCGGTAGCTTTGGAGCGCCACATGACTTCAGCTGCAATAGAAGAAATTAAAATCAGTTAGATAAAAAAGGCGAAGGGAGTAAAGAGTCTTTACCCATGCGGTAGGGGAGATTGGCCCGAACGGGAGATAATCCGAAAATGTACAACACCCCCTTGAGAAGCAACTGGTCGATCTTGTACCGCTGACCGGACAACCAGTTCGCCGCATGAAGGTAGGCCGATTGCTTCTGAATTTGCCGAGCTCCGGCTGGGTCGGCACGGCGGTCTGCCATTTGGTTCGAAATGCTGGCCGCTCGGGAAGTCGGATATAGAAGAAAAATTCCTTCCAGTGCTTGTTGGAGGTCGGCATATTATCAAAAAATTTATAGCCTATTCTACTTTGGAAAATAAAAGTGTCCAACTCGGATTGTTTGGGGTAGAAGAAGAAGTGGAATATTTTGGGGTCAAGTGGGATACTATGCAGCTTAAAGAGGACAACCACCCCGCTCAGCAGCCTAAAGGAGTTCGGCACAAGTTGGCCGAGCGGGATGCGGAAATAATTACAAACCTCCAAAATGAAGGGATGGGTAGGAAATCTAAGACCGCCCTGGAATTGGTCCAGAAAAAAGCAAATGGTACCGATCGGCGGGTTATGGGGCCGGTCGGTCGGGTCGGCTACAACTATTTCATGGTTGTCCGGGATCCCGTACGTCCGAACAAGACGCCGAGCGCCCTCTTCATCAAACCGACTCTCCATGGTCATATACCAGGGACCATGAACATCAATAGCGGGTACGGAAGTGCTCGCCATGATTGAAGTACCAAGAAAAAGAAAGAAGGAAGCCGAAAGAAACTCGGAAACGGAGAACAGATAAGAGTTCACAAGCAAAGGAACGAAAGTAGTTCCACGCGAAAGGGAAAGGCCGAACGAAAGAAAGGGAGAAGCTTACTGAGGGAAGATGAACGGAGAAGGCCCCCAGAAAGTCGAAAACCACCAAGAGGCGAGAACAAGGACAACCGGAAGGAGGCAGCCGCGGGCACCTTCGACGGAGGATGCGCGATGAAACAGAGAATGTAGCGTAAGGGCGGAGACGAAGGCTTTATGCGAACGAGGCTGGTCGACCTCGACCGTCGGATGCAGGTCACGAGAGACGAGGTCATCATCTAACCGTCCATTTCAAAGTAATCGCGTCCCATCGTACGGCTCATCACCGCCACGCGAGAAGAGCCACGTGGCGCTCTGTCACCAGGCGCAATTAATGCGCCCATACCGCGCATGCTTCGACTTAATGGAAAGGATTTGTGCGATTTTCGAGAAGATTTAGACAAACAAACATCCACGCTGAACGCCAAGACATCCAAAGCGAAGAGCCGAGCGGCTGAATTTGGCCTAAGGGCCGGACGGCTCTAGGTATATCATAGGCGACGGTAAGGCGACGACCGCCCGCTCGGACACATAGTCTAGTCAGTCGGACTCACTGCCTCCTTCGACTAGACTTGAAGGGGAGGCAAGTGATCCAGCGGTAAGAATGGGGGACCCACTTCCTGAAGGGTCCCAGCCTGTGGACGGATGGAGGGTTGACTAAGCGGGTAAGGGCCGCGTCAAGCAGTTGAGCAAGTCCGAGCGGAGCCAGAGATAACCCAGCCAGGCTTGGGTTTCCGACGCCAAGGCAGGAGGATTGAATGGCCGAGCGGATGTCTGCCCGGCTGGAACCGAGGGGCCGAGCGGGTTGTCCGTTCGGCCAGGATAAGGGCGAGGATACAAAGGTTAGCCGAGCGGCCTATTCGTTCGGCTCGGGATATGGGATGTCAGCAGAGGCATGTCTAATGATTATGCCGTACACAAGATTTCACGATAGAAGATCTTGCCGTCACATCATGGAAAGGTTGATACAGTAGTGGTATGGCCTTATGGATGCCCTTCTGACAGACCCATACCTGGGCATGGTCGAAAGCAGGAGATTGCTTCGATTGGCGCACCCAAGCTCCTTGGAGAGGTCTATATAAGGTCTCCATTTCTTCACCGGAGGTACACAAGTCTTCTGTTTCTAAGCCACCTCTTCATCTATTTCCTCGCCTGACTTGAGCGTCGGAGGGCCGTCGCCGGGACACCCCTCCCGGCTCGGTTTTGTTGCAGGTTCGTCAGAGCACTCGAGGATCCAGCAGGGAGCGCCACATCCCCAGCGTTCGTTGACCCCTGGTTCGGACAGGATCATGAGCTATTGTTGTTTGATTATCATAGTGTACTGAAATAGAAGGTATTGACTTTATCATCAAGGGAATTTCAGAAAGAAGACCCTTAAGCCAATCAACTTCAGTTACTGTGGTATCCAAAGCACACAATTCTACCTCAGATATAGAACGGGTTATAATCGTCTGTTTAATAGACCTCCAAGCAACTACACTGCTTCCAAGTGTAAAGACATAACCAGTAATACCTTTACACTCAGCAGTGTCAGCTATCCAACTAGCATCACTATATCCCTCCAGGACTGCAAGGAATCTCCCATACCACAAGCCTAAGGATATAGTGCCTTTTAGGTATCTGAGTACTCTGTCTAATGCATCCCAATGCGTTCTGTCCGGACAGCTGGTAAACCTGCTCAATTTCCATATAGCAAAAGAAATATCAGGTCTAGAACAATTTGTTAAATACATTAGACTACCTATTATTTGTGAGTATCTTAATCGAGACACTACCACACCACTCTTATTCTTGTGGAGAGTTTTTGAAGGATCATAGGGTGTGACGACAGATTTAACTTGGCTATAGCCATATTTCTCTAATACTCTCTCAATATAGAGTGACTGAGAAATTGCTATTCCATCAGTTGAACGAGTCAACTTCAGCCCTAAAATCATATCAGCACAACCTATATCCTTCATATCAAACTTATCACTTAAGAGAGCCTTAGTCTCATTAATAATAGAAAGGTTAGAACCAAAAAGTAGAATATCATCTACATATAAACATAAGATAATACAATTATCACCTTTCATTTTAGCATACACACATTTATCAGAGTCATTCATTTCAAAGCCAAACGATAGCATAACACTATCAAATTTTTCGTGCCACTGCTTTGGGGCTTGCTTCAAACCATAAAGAGATTTGACTAACCTACAAACTTTATTCTCATTTCCAGAAACTACATGTCCCGCAGGCTGATCCATATATATCTCTTCTTCAAGATCTTCATTTAGGAATGTCGTTTTGACATCCATTTAATGAACCTCAAGATGATATATGGATGTCAATGCTATTAACACTCGGATTGTAGTAATTCTGGTAATAGGAGAATAAGTGTCAAAATAGTCAATCCCTTCTTTCTGTTTGAATCCCTTAGCAACTAGGCGGGCTTTAAATTTATCTACTGACCCATCAGGTTTTAGTTTTTTCTTAAACACCCATTTACATCCTATAGTGGTACACTCAGGAGGTAAATCTACCAACTCCCAAGTGACATTAGAGATAATAGAGTCCATTTCAATTTTAATGGCCTCTTTCCAGTGTTTAGCTTTAGGAGAAGTCATAGCATTTCTATATGTCACAGGGTCACCTTCTATATTATAGGTGATAAAGTCCTGGCCTAGATCCGTAGACACACGTTGCCTCTTGCTCCTTCTCAGTTTTATATGCTCACTAGATTCATCTAGTCTAGAGTGACTTGAGGAAGATGTACCTTCTACGGATAATGGGGCGTCTATGGAAGCAGGCATATCTCTAGTAGAAATACTAGATATAGACTGAGGTGTTCTCGTCTTCATAGGAAATATATCCTCAAAAAAATATAGCATCACGAAGTTCTACAATAGTATTTGCATCTATTCCAGAAATTTCAGATTTAATAATCAGAAACCTATATGCAATACTATTTCGAGCATAACCCAAGAAGATACCATCTACGGTCTTTGGACCAAGTTTTTTCCTTCTGTGTTCAGGTACTAGTACCTTTGCAAGGCACCCCCACACTTTAAGGTATTTCAAACTTGTCCTCCGGCCTTTCCAAAGCTCATATGGACTTTTATCCCTTGACCTCATGGGGACTCTATTTAACACATGGTATGCAGTGTATAGAGCTTCCCCCCACATGTAGTTGGGTAACATAGAACTGCCTAACATGGAATTAATCATATCTTCAAGGGTTCGATTTTTTCGTTCTGTTATACCATTGGATTGAGGACTATATGGAGCAGTTACCTCGTGAATTATACCTGCATCTTGACAAACTTTTTGAAACAGGTTCGAGGTAAACTCTCCACCCCTATCAGACCTTAACCTCTTAATAGTTTTATTTGTTTGATTCTCAGCTTCAGATTTAAAAACCATAAATTTATCTAAAGCTTCATCCTTAGTTTTCAGCAAATAAACATAACAATAATGAGAATGATCATCAATGAAGGTAATGAAATACCGTTTATGGTCTCTCGTTATTACACCGTTAAACTCACAACAGTCAGTATGAATCAATTCTAAAATATCAGAATTTCTATCAACTGATTTGAAGGGTTTACGGGGTTGTTTATATTGCACACAAACTTCACATTTTTTCTTATCATTTATAACATGCTTAGGAATCATGTCTAGATTCATCATCCTTTTTACGGTATTAAAATTGACATGTCCTAATCTGTCATGTCATATATCATAAGACTCAATGTTATATGAACAACCAATATCAGTAGATTTATTTAAGGTAGCATTTTCTACATTGAGTTTAAATAAACCTTCATTAAGGTAACATTTTCCAATAAAAGTTCTTAAATATAATATTACAACTTTATTACATTTAAAGTTCAACTCATAACCAGCACGGACTAACTTTGGCCCGCTAATCAGATTCCGACGGACCGCTGGAACATGATGCACCTCATGTACTGATAGGACTTTTCCAGAGGTGAACCTCAGGTCAACTTGTCCTATCCCAAACACCCTGGCTGCAGAATAGTTCCCCATGGCCACGGAAGTGCCTTCAATTACCTGATAAGTAAGGAAGGCAGAGCGATCAGCACAACAGTGCACATTAGCACCTGTATCAACTAACTATTCATTGGGTTGATAGATCAAATTTATTTCGGGTTTGAAGGTAACAAACCTATCGCTGGTGTCGTCACTAGCAGTCACAACATTTGTTTGTGCCTTGGTGTTGGACATATTGCTCTGGTTTTTCTTCTTAGGGCAGAATTTGGCATAATGTCCAACTTGTCCACATGCCCAGCACGACTTGGTTCCATTTTTCTTTTGAATCTTTGGTTTGGGTTTCATCTTGTTCTTCATTTTCTGATTTTTGAATTTCTTCTTGTCAGATGAGACTACTACGTTTGCCTTTGGAATAAAATCTATAGGCATTCTTTCATCATCATCTTTATGTTGCTTCCGATGTTCTTCTTCGATATTTAAGGCAATCATCAAATCTTCTAGAGAGATTTTACCTCTCCGATGTTTAAGAGTCATGTCAAAATCTTCCCAACTCGGAGGCAATTTTTCGATGATAGACAAAACTTGAAATTTTTCGGGTAATGACATATCTCCTTCAGCAAGACCATGAATTTGAATTTGGAATTCATGTGTCCGCTCAACCACAGATTTGCCTTCAACCATTTTGAAGTTTAGGAATTTTGCCACATTGTACTTTTCTAAACCAGAATCTTCGGAGTTGTATTTTTTATCCAAAGATTTCCACAGCTCTTTAGCCGAAGAGGTTGAGCAGTATACATCAAATAGTGCGTTTGAGAGGGCAGACAGGATTCTCCCATGGTAGAGATAATCCCTTTGCTTAAACCTCTATAAGGCAGCACTATAAACAGGTTCCTCTTCATCAGGTGAAGGAGGATCTGTTTCTATAACGGAGAATAGCCCTAGCGTAGTAAGCCAAAATTTCATCTGTTGTTGCCAACGTCTGAAGTTTTGCCCGAAAAATCTCTCGGGTCTAGCGCTAGCCTCATCAGACCCCGTTACTCTATCATTCATCATGTCTATTGATGCTTACAATAAATTCTCTAAAATTGTTGTAATCTGATTACGCTAACACAGTAATCTATTTGCACCAAAATAGCAAGCATGCAATAAACGAGTAATATAAGAGTAAGGTTCAGAAATTTTGTATCTCTGGTTGAAGCGTCGGCGTGCTGACTGTCTTTAGAGAATTTATTGTCACCCACGGTGCAGAGGCTCTCCAGCAAAATTCTCCCAAGATCCGACAACCACTCGCGCCGTTCGTAGGTGCACTCCAAGACGAACGTCGCACTCGGACTCAACCTCAAATTGCGGAACCAAAACCTCAGAACAGAGGAAAACTCGGAAGGAAGAAGAAGGAGAAAGCAGAGAATGCTTTGCTTGAGAGAGTGAGTTTAACCAGGAACAGAAGGGGTGTATTTATACACTCTGAAGTAGCGCAAGCACACCAGGAATCAAAGCGTGCGTTGCTTCGCTTCTTCACGCGGATAGAGGTGTGTCGCATTGCTTCCTCACGGGCGGGTCAGAACCAAGAACCAGAGACTGGCAAAAACAAACCATGTCGCCTGTAAGCGCGAGGCCCATGAGCTGGGGATTTGTACCCACGCACGATGATCGCGTGCGTCGTGCTCGATTTATGGATTTCCGGCTCGAACCCCCCGAAACCACTTGATTTAGGCTCGGCCCACGCATACATGTAGGCTCTCTTAACTTTGCTAAGCAAGGATGGAAGGGGTCCATATATAATGTCTTCCAACCTTCTTTACTTAGCAATGTGAGACTAAATACATACATATACATTACCAAAAAAAAAATAACTTGAATTAAAACTCAACACCTAAACCCTAAATCCCAAACCCTCATAAAATACACCCAAACCCCAAAACGTACAAGGAACCGCCTAGCTACAAGTCCAAGCCGCGCAGCAGCACACCGCTGACAGTGGACTGTGTCTGTCTGCGGACTCGCATGCATTAACAATCCATTTCCGTGGACGAATCTGACGAGGATCTGAACATAGGCGTCGAGAGCCACCGACCGGAGATGCTTTGGCTTCAGTAATTGGGAATCTTTGTTTTAGTTTAATGAGTGGATACACAGTGCAATGGAGTAGTGCATTCTCATGATTGACGAGAGCAAGGTGACAAAAAGTGCCACCTACTTAATTAATCAGCTTTTGTTGTACTTAATAAAGCATCAGTTGCTGTCTCGTGCATGCCCTAGTTTTGTAGGTCACTTGATTAAAGGGAGTGAGTGAATGAGTGTATAGATAATTAATTAAGATTTGTGGACAATTCCTTTCTGCACCGATCGGATTAAGAACAAGAAGTTAGGCAGGGTTTTTTTTTTTTTTTTTCACTGTGTAAACTAAGAGAGTTTACATGTGAAGTGAAGGATCAGATTCCAGACCGGGCGGTTTGTCATCTTGCTAGCTAGCTAGCTCCTCTTATATTATTATTTCATAAATTAATTTGTATATGAATTCAATTTTTTTTTTTTTGTTTGTGTGTTTTGTCATAAGCGGCGGAGTCAGAAATTATAATTTATCTGAATTGACCATGAAATTTGATTTGAGGATTTAGGATAAATCGGTTGATGATAAGAATTGCATATGTAAAAAATAAAATAAAATGACCTTTGGACTAAAATATATGTTTTAACTTAAATTTAGTCGATGAGTTTAATGGTTAGCGTATGAGATGTTGTCATCATAAAATCTGGAGTTTGAATTTCGGTAAAGTCAAGGTAAATATCTCCCTTATGTGTTAGTCACTATTCCAAAAGCTAGTAGCTGCCCGTGATTTACCTCTTCCGTGTTGGCCTTGGGACGGGTTGGCGGGAGCGCTGGGGCGAATGTATTCACCTTTTGCGACCATGTTTTAGCTTAAATTAATATTATATTAATATATTTTTATATTAAATTTTAAATTTGAATGGATAGATAACCAAATGACTAAAAAAAATAACTCTTATAACAAATTTAGTAAAAACTATTTTTATAATTATTTTTATTTTTAAATTTTATATATAAATAAATAGATAATCAATATATCAGGTATTAAGTGACTCAGAGATAACTATATTAGTTTTGATTAAGATTATTATACAATTTTGTGATAATTTTGACCAAAATTACTAGTTAATATATATATATATATATATATATATATATATATATATATACAATTTCACTCGCATGCGGTTTGGTGCGGCTACGATGAGTTGGATGCGCCACGTAAGTAAAAAAAAAAAATCACTACCGCAGCCGTGATCTTTCCGCTTCTCCCGGCGTTTGCCGCTGATCGACGTTTGACGTTGGCGGATCACCCCTCGGCCGGAGCACAACCGGATTCCGGTCGAATTGCGGCCGGATTTCGACCAGATGGCTACCGGAATCTGGCCGTTTTGTGGCCAAATTTGTCGCGACGCTAGCAGACGCAACGCTGCCGATTCTGGCCGCAATCCAGCCGGAATCCGGTCTCGTCGGGACGCGACCGGATTCCGACCGGATCGCGACCGGATTCCGGCCGGAATCCGGTCTCGTCGGGACGCGACCGGATTCCGACCGGATCGCGACCGGATTCCGACCGGATCGCGACCGGATTCCGACCGGATCGCGACCGAATTTCGGCCGGATCGCGGCCAGAATCGACAGCGTTGCGTCTACTAGCGTCGCAACAAATTTGGCCATGAAACGGCCGGATTCCGGCAGCCATCTGGTAGGAATCCGGCCGCGATCCGGCTGATGGTGGTCGGGCGTCCAGTCGAAGGTCGGCAGTCATGTGACAGTCGGGGGCCGTTTGGCGAGGTCGACGAAGAAGACGAGAAGTGATGCCGCGTTTTTTATTTTTTTTTGGCTTTGACGTGGAATGCCAAATCACTTCTACAGCATCAAACCGCAAGAAATGCACCGTAGGAAAACATTTCTCTCTCTCTTTCTCTATATATATATATATATAATATAAGATTAAATTGATATAATTTTAGATGTATTTTTTTTAATAATGTGAAATGTAAATTTAAAATATGATAAATGTAAATTTACATTTCACATTATTAAAAAAAATACATCTAAAATTATATCAATTTAATCTTATATTATATTATATTATATATATATATATATATATATATATATATATATATATATATATCTTATAATATTCTTTTTAATTTTGAAAAATTATGCCAAAATTTATATTACTTTACTCTTCATTACATTTTAAAATATATATATTTTTTTTTATATAAAAAAAAGATAAGTAATGTATGTATCACTAGACTTATAGGATAATTCGGATGGAATGTTTTATGGTAAATAATTCGATTGGAGTGTATTTTGAGTTTATAGAAGATATATCATATTGTTTCAATAGGATAAGGTAATTTTACATTCGATAATGTATTTGAACATATGATGAGAAATTTTTTAGTTTAACCATTTAAATTTGCTTGTTCTTTTCTTTGTCCACAAAGGATAATTTATCAATTTGAGATAGAAATGCATGCACCATACCTCATATGGTTAAATCAACCTCACATGATTTGGTTCTTATCGTCCTATCTAAATATTTAACTTTAACACATAAAATAAATTATAAAATGTATTTGTTATAACGTCCATTCATTCGATAACATTACCTCTTGTTGTTTTGTTGTTGTTATTACTCTTAATGAGTCCCTATGCGGCCTACATATGTAGTCGTTGGACTAACTTTCCAATTCCTTATGGCATATAATATATTCATTTTAACTCTAATCACATAGGGCTTTTGAAGTGCATAAACAATTGGTGGGATTATTTATGATAATGATGTTTGTCGTGTCAATCGTTATGCGTTTCAAAATAACATTTAAGCTCTAACATATAATTTTTTTTATGTAGTTTACTTTAGATGAAAAAAGTATATACTAAAATTAGAATTTGATGATGCATTTATGAAAAATAAACCATGCTTGAACACTTTTCTAGCAACATAAATATATTAGCTTAGTTCTCCGTCAACACTGACGGCACCTCAATCGATCTTCGTCTGACTCATATTCTGAATAGGATCATTAATAATTCGATTGAATCCAAAATAACACCACTCATTCTCGTGAACTCGGCCAATCATAGAAGCTCATTCAAATGCTTTTGTAGCCGTTCAAACCGGCGAATTAAACTAATCAAGCAAAGAAAAAACAACTTCCCTTCACAATCAAGCTCATTTTAGTATTCGGTTATAACACATGATTATGCACATTTTTTTGATGCACTCTTTAAAGTTAAGTTCCTGATTTTAACATCTTTGTTTGCATTGTGAAATTTTTAATTCCTAAACACAATTGAGCTAAATAGTATAAAAATATTAATAGTGGAGTTTAAGTTTAAAAATATATAATATTCAAATTGGATTTGAAATTTAAAATATAAATAATTTTAACTTGAGTTTGAGTTTAAATCGAGTTATTTGAACTCTGATTAGATCAGAATTATTAATTGAATTATAACTCAAATTTAAGTTCAAATTATTCGAGCCTTAATTGAAGTGAAGTGTATTGAATTGAAACTGAGTATACCATGCAAAGCTAGATTGAGTTTGAATATTATGGTTCAAATTCTATTTACAATTTATTAAACATGTTCTAATGCGACACCAATTCAATAATTTTAAAAAAGAATAAAATATTTTTGGAACCTAAGGGCATCTATAGTGGTAGGAGCTCTCAATGCCACGTCAATGTTACATTAAAATAAAAATATTTATACATCTTTCTAATATATAAAAAAATCTTTCAATAACTTTCAATTTAAAAATCTCTCCACTATCCACAATAATATATATATATATAAAAGAGCAACTCCATAAACACGGAGTCACTCCTTGCCGAAAGTGAAGGAGCTCCCTTCCACTCCCTCACGTACGTCATTGTGAATGCTCTAATGAACTGGTTTGCATCTCCATTTTCAATAAAAAAAACAAATCACAGCCCAAACATTTGGAACTATATATAAACAGGGCCCTCGGGTTTAATTCTCAAGTGATAAAAAACGATTTACTCATCTTCAGTACCTTTAGTAATCCATCTCTATCCTAAACTAATATAGAGAAGATAAATCATAAGTTACTAGTCATTAGTACAGATGACCAATATATAAAAAAGGATATATTCAAACACATCAAATTTTAATCATAAAATTTCATATAATAATATCTTATATCTTAATATCGTCCCGATGAAATCCGTGTTCAATTATAAAGAAGTCCAAAAGTCCAAAAATGTGTCCGTCGTGATCAAATTCTTGGACAACGCTAGAAGTTAGGACTCGTGCTTACGAATTTATCAAGTAGGCGAACAGAGGAAGAGGGCCCACTTTAAAATTAATCAGCCGAAGGCTGGGATATTGGATTATATTAAAAAAAAATAGAGGATTTTCCATCTATAAATATACAGTCTGACTTGCCCAGATTGTGTTTGTCCATTCGCCCATAATTACAATTATGTCCATGGAAGGCCGGAGTAACGGCAGCAGCCCCGGCGATGCGGCGGCCGCGCCGGCGGCTGTCCGTTCCCGGTGGACCCCGAAACCGGAACAGATCCTCATCCTGGAGTCCATCTTCAACAGCGGGACGGTGAACCCGCCCAAAGACGAGACCGTCCGCATCCGCAAGCTGCTCGAGAAGTTCGGCGCCGTCAGCGACGCCAACGTCTTCTACTGGTTCCAGAACCGCCGCTCCCGCTCCCGCCGCCGCCAGCGGGAGCTGCAGGCCGCCTCAGCCCTCGCCTCATCCTCACCGCCTTACTCCTCCTCCACTGCACGTTCCACTTCCGCCTCGCCGTCCTCCTCCTGGCCGGTCGCCGACGAGGACCTCTTGTCGATCTCTCACCGGATGGGAGGGTTCATGGAAGGCAATTATTCCATCTTCAACTGCACGAAGCAACCCGATCAGTATAGCCCAATTAATGAATCGATCGACAACACGATCACGGTGTTCATCAACGGGATGCGATGGGAAGCGCCGAGAGGGCCTTTAGACATGAGAGCCATGTTCGGCCAAAGCGCGGTGCTGGTGCATTCCTCTGGACAGCCGCTACCTGTCGATGAACATGGAATTCTGCTGCAGAGCCTGCAGATGGGCGAGAGCTACTTCCTGGTAAGATCACTACTGCTGTAGTCTGTAGACGTCTTCGATCGATGAATAAACTAATTCTGTTATAGCTTGTGCACCCGGAGGCTGGAGCATGTGTCTAGGCGCAGAAGGGATAATGGATTTGTACATTAATTTGTTCTCCAAATTGTCTTCTTATGCTTGTTTTGTATGGAGCGGTACGTACCAGTCAATTTCTCTATTATTATATTTAAAATGTAAGATAAATGATCTATTTTATTAAATTTAGATAATTATTTTTCACTACACACTATATCAACTATTTTAAAATTTTTATCATCCTTAATTTTTTTATTATTTTATTCTCTTTTTTCTATTTTTTTATTATTATATTTATGGAATGATTTTTAGATAGAGTAGTTGATGTGGATACTCTTAGGGTGCGTTTGGTTCGGGGTTATTCTTGATAACCTTGATTATCCATCCAAGGTTATCAATAAAAATCTTGTTTGATTTAGGTATTCGATGATTCCCGAGTAATGTTTCATGCCCGACACGTCAGTAAAAGGGTCATGCAGCTCGGCATCGAAAAATCTCATAAAACTAAGATTTTTCTTGATTCCGAGATTAACGAATTTTTTTTATCAAAAATACCCTTTGATAAGAAAAAACATGGAAAAAAGAGAAAAAATGTAAAAAAAAATATTTAAAAATAAAAAAAATGTTAATTTTTTTAATTTTTTTTTTAAAAATAATTTTAAAAAAAATTAAAATATATAAATTTTAAAAATAAAAAAATAAAAAATTAAAATTTTAGAAATTTTTTTAAAAAAATAACCCCGGAGGAATGGGTTAACTCCAGCTGGATTATTATATTTTTCGGTTGACTTGGACCACGTCAGTTGCTACTGGATCTATCTTCTTTAGTCGGATCGGGTGCACTTGCAGGGTGGAGATGGGATGATCCAAATTTTGACAAATCAACCCCTTCCTTGCCTTGATGAGCACTCCACTGCCTGGCTGAAACAGACCGACGGAAGGTTAGGAGGGAGCCAGGTGCACTTTGGCATGACCTCTTCGGACGTTAAAGTTAGAGTTCGAGAAATGAATGGAGAAAAGAACGGAGAATCATAGTAGAAATATTAGTTTTGCAGTTAAATTGAGCAAACTAGTCCCTTGCCTCCCTTTTCGTTGATATCAACGCCTTATATGCAGAAGAAGCTAAGGAGAAGAAGGGGCGTTTGTCTTGTATCGGCAGAGTTTTTTCTTCATGTTATGCCTTTTATTTCAAGCAGCTGTGTAATTCTAGGGTTTGTAACTAATGTAATCGACGCTTCCTTTTTCTCATTCGTAAAGGACGCCTTGTTTTCTACATTTGTAACTGTCATCCATTGATGTCTGCTTCATAATTAACTGACGCCTTCATGCTCATCCGCGGACAGAGCATCGTAGCTATATTGTTCGGGATTTTATAGTGTTCGGGACCATCACCCACTCAGGCTTGAGGATGCTCGGGCGCTATAGTATTCGGGTGCTAGTGCTCAATATCATCCCCACTCAAGCTCTAGCACTTAGGAACGCCACCCACTCGGGCTCGAGCATCACCCACTCGGGCTCAGGAATGCTACAGTACTCAAGCGCTATAGCAGCGTCTCCCACTCGAGCATAATACCACCAGCGCCACTAACACTCAAATTCCCCGTATCATACAAAAATTTTTTCAAGGAAACAGTTAGTGGCGAAATTGTTCAATTCGACACTAAGTCCAATTTTCTTGGATTGCACATAATGCTTTCTGATTGATCAACTAATCGATCGAGAAATCCGAATCAATCAGGTGATAAATCAGGATATCCGAATCGATTAGGTGATCGATCCAAATAAAGGGTTAGCGGTTCGCAAAACCACATAGTCTCTTATTAGAAAATATCGAATGTTAGCGGTGAATATGGAATTATCACCTCTAATCAATTTGGTTAGCGCCAAAAAGCTCTAACTCGCCACTAATAAATGATGTTAGTGCCAATGGGGTTAGCGACGAATCATGTTAAATTCGTCGCCAACCCTATTTTTTTTAAAACAGTTTTTGACTATTTAAAAAGCATATCCTGTATACAAATATACAACAATCACATAATACATAAATATATCTATATGCACATCAAATTCATAGTATATCAAAAATTTATAAATCCACAAAATACACAGCATTAACATTATCAAATTCACATATCTAATAACAAGTTCATCAAGTTCATAACATCATCAAGTTTATAAAACTAACAAGTTCATAATATCATCAAGTTACCAAAAGTTCACAACAAATGCATCTAAGATCGAGGAGGATGAGGTGGAGCTGAAGAGGAATCATCGATCAATGATTATAATGCTCCAAGTGTCAACCGGTTCCAAATTTGTTCAATATATCTGGTCTCGATTTCACTGATGCCAACTTAACTTGGGTTCTTGCTAATGTAACTCAGGTTTTTAATTTGTTAACTCTTTTGTTGTGTCTTGTAGTTGTTACTGGGTGGATTGAAGTTGTTCCCGCAAAGCTATGTTACTTGATCGAGATGAAGTGACATATGAAGAAGTTGACTTAATTGACTTTGATCCACTTCCAAGTCCTCTAATATAGCTAAAATGAGTACCGATGACCTATTAATGAACAATCAGAATAGATAGTGGAGTATTTGATTTTAAGTTGTCTAAATCAATGAAACAAGAAGCTACAATAATGAAAATAGTATCTATGATATAACTACTAATACATCAATATCATTTAATATGATTAAGCATAAGATATATCGCTAACCTGATCACAAACAGTATCAGCAATTTAGAGTGAATCAATGGCATTTTCTGAACTTCCTAAGGTTTGAACAAACTCATCATGAAATCTAACCATATCATCCTAGAAATAATAAACATGTTAAAAATATCATCAACATCTAATTATACAAGTTAAGAACAAATTCACTAAAAAATTCATAACATACATATGTAGTATGAGTCATCTCCTCAATTCACCATTTTGCCGAGCTATAATAACTTTCATTAAAGATGGAAATCTAATCTTTTCTTTGTGACTTATTGATGTGAAAAAATAACGTGTTAATATTTTAATATTAAATAATATACAATAACTATAAAATTAGCTCTTACACAATCATAATTATACTGAATGAATGATTTTGAACCTCCACGATGATTATTTGGGAGTTTCCCTCTATTTTCAACATTATCGCAAATCGTTTCTACAATACAATACAATACAATATATATATATATATAGAACAAATAAATAAATTGCTTCTTATATACAATGAGTTACCTGAAATACCTTTGATTCAAATAGAGTACACATGTAGTCCCAATTTTTTTGTCCTCACAAAACTCGATCGACATATGTTGTTAGTGCTCAACAGGAGGAGTTGCAATTGCTTCTTATAGTATCCATACATTTTAGTTCGATTGTCTCTATACCTTGAATTCATTAACCGGTCGGTCTCCTTTATGATCGACGATTCACCCTCCTGAAACTAATATTAAACGCAACCTGAAAAAATAAATTTATTTTGCAAGTGGTTAGTAATAAAGGAGTGGTTATAAAAATAAAACTTTAGTCCTACTTACTGATAATCTATCGTATATCATCCTTTTATTGTCGACAAGGACGTGCTTCCAACTTTTGGCTTGTAAAGTTGCAAACTTCGTTACTGACAGACCTAACTCAATCATAAAAGAAGCAGCGTTTGGGCCAATTGGATGCCCATCACTCTAACAAAATATAACAGGTAATTTACCCCGTTCATTGATATGAGGTTGTAGCAAATCAGAATGTGTGTCATGTGTCTCCCTAAATAGCGGTCGCCCAGTGTCTGCAAAAGTGTTAACAATTAACAAATAAAATACCTAAATAAATAGCAAACTAAATAAAACTTTTGTAAATAGCAAAAGTGTTAACAACTAACTACTAGGAGAACTACTATCATCAGGTGTCTCTACAACGGGTAGATGCTCAATCTTCTTGGGCGACATGACTATCACAAATTCATCAAATATAGATCAACAATTATGCATCAACATATATAGAAATCTATAAGTAATGAAACTTTTTTACATGAAGGAAAACATAAATATCATGTAAATAAAAATTATTCACTATCATCATCTAAAAGAAATAAATGATCATCTGTGTCACTATCAATTTCAGTATCTTCATCCTCATTATTAAGAAAATTTTGAGCATCCTTAGCCAACTCCACTTGATTATTTGATATATTTAAATGTTGATGTTCAACATCTAAACAAAGTTGGGAAATCTCTAAGTGTTCACCAACTATTGAAGTTGTTTCATTAGAAGATATATCTTGGTTACTCTTAATATTGTCACCATCTTTAGATATTTCATCAACTTCAGTTACTTCGTATATTTCTTGACGTTAAACATTTTTATACTACCTTCCAACGACCTCCACACTTTATGTCATTTATATAATAAACTTGGTTTTCTTGGTTGGCTAAAATCAATGGGTCATCAATGTACCATATTTTGGAAGTGTCAATACATAAGAGATCAAACTCTTTAATCATTGATTTTTTTTTTTGGATTACATCAGAACCATTTACACCAGAATAATTGTACTTTATACCTGAACTAGTAAAATAATTGAACAACATCTTTTAAGACTCCAAAGAAATCCAAATTTTCACCATCATCATATGATGGTACGCAAACCTTACTATTCTAAGTAGTTCTGCGAGAATCGCAAGATCTCGTATGATATCGAATACCATTTACAATACAAGCATCACACAGTTGGACTTCAATATTATGCCCCATTGTTAAATAGTACAACTCTTGTGTGATCTATGAATTTGATAAATTCTTTAATTTTATCATTCTAACCCTGAACCACAGTGGAAAATCTTTCTCATGATATTACAAAAGTTGATTTGCATCAACTTTATGTGACATAATTTGTAGATGTTCAATACATAAATAAATATTTAATTTACTATTTTTTATTGAAACATAAATAATAAAATTAATTAATGTAAAAACTTATTTCCAATATTGGTCAACTTCTTTACAATTGTTGAGAATATACCAATGTGCTTTCATATGCAAAGTAGGAGAAAATTTCAGATTATGTTGATTGTCAAACACTCTTGTTTATTGTGAGAAAACACTTAAATTTAATGTTATTGGTTGAATATATTTATTTCATTGTGGTCTACAGAATCTTGTCTCAATTTGACTCATATATAAAGAACTAAATGTCAATGTCTCATTTACAATATACCCCTCTGCAATAGATCCTTTAGGTATTGCTTTATTACGAACATATTTTTTTAGTTTGCCCAAATATCATTCAAAAGGATACATCTATCATGACGAAACATGTCCAACTAATATGGCTTGAGGGGGTAAATGAATTGTCAAATGAACCATAATGACAAAAAATGCCAAAGGAAATATGTGTTTCATCTTACACAATATCAAGACTATTTCCTTCTCCATTGTACATAAGTCCGCTATATTTAAAGATCTTGTAATTATCTTTTAAAAAATTACATAACTCAATCAGTACACTGCACATGTCATTTGGGAAAAATTTATGTACAACCACTGGAAGTAATCTTTGCAATAAGACATGACAGTCATGTGATTTTAGTCCATATAACTTTCCATCATTTACATTCACATTTCTAAATATATTAGAAGCATATCCATAAAGAAACTTCACAGATTTTAATAATTGACAAAATTCACCCTTTCTTCCAATGTCAACATGTAACTTGCATATAGTTTAATAAATTTGTCTCCAACTTTCTTTAAATGTAATTCCCTTCTGATCCCTATAACCTTCAAGCCTAATCTTGCTTTAAATGTATCTTTTGACTTTCCATCTATATTAAATAATTGTTGGGACCGAAATGTAGCTAGAGTGGGGGGGTGAATAGCTCGTCGCGTGCTTGTGGTCGGCGTTGCTTGTTTCTTCAAAGATGTGCAGTGGAAATATACAAGAAACAACACACACAACGCTAACAAGTAGATTTACTTGGTATCCACCTCCAAAGGAGGTGACTAGTCCAAGGATCCACACACTCACATACACCTCCACTAATGAACACTCCTTTTCGGTAACTACCGAAGGCGGACATACCCTACAAGTTCACACTACAAGAAGAAAGGGAAAGGATACACAAATACAAGCAAAAGCTTACAATGAGTATAGAAAACTCTAACCCTAGCTTTCTTCTTCAGTTGTAGATCCGCCTCTTGACTTGGAAAACCTCCAAGAATCTTCAAGAACTGGTGATCTGAACTCTGTGGAGAAGCTCTGGGAGCACAGTGAAGATCTGAGATGAATCAGTGAAGTTCTGCGTTGTCTATGTAGAAGGAATCGAGCGCCTGCAGCTAAATACGACGCTAACGGTCGGATCCCGATCGATTGGAATGCTCCCAATCGATCGGGGAGGCTTTGGATCGATCAGTGGATCGATCCAGAGTGCCTCTGTGCTCTGCGGGAAATGCCTAGATCGATCGGCCAATCGATCCAGCCTTTATCGCATAAAAACGCGTCACCCCAATTGATCCACTGATCGATCCAGAGGCATTCTGTGCACTCTGCGGCTTGCCCACTCGAGGCTTGTTGCGGGGACCTTCCCAATTGATCGGTCGATTGATTGGGCATCAGCCAATCGATCGGCTGATCGATCCAGACTTGGTTTTTGCCCAAAACCAAGCCCCAAGCCTCCAAACCAACATCCGGTCAATCCATGACCTGTTGGTTCATCATGCCTAGCATCCGGTCATCCTTGACCTGCTAGGACTCTCTCACCAAGTGTCTGGTCAATCCCTTTGATCTACTTGGACTTTTCCTCATCGTGTCAAGTATCCGGTCACTCCCTTGACCTACTTGGACTTTTCCCTTCTTGCCAGGTATCCGGTCAATCCTTTTGACCTACTTGGACTTTTCTTCATCGTGCCAAGTATCCGGTCACTCCCTTGACCTACATGGACTTTTCCCTTCTTGCCAGGTATCTGGTCAGTCCTTTTGATCTACTTGGACTTTTCTTCCTCGTGCCAAGTATCCGGTCAATCCCTTTGACCTACTTGGACTTTTCTTCCTCGTGCCAAGTATCACAAGATGTCTGGTCAACCTTAACCCATCTGGATTTTCCCGTGCCTGGCTTAACTCACCAGGACTTCCCTTTTGCCTAGCTTTATTCACTAGGACTTCTCTTCTGCCTATCTTCACTCACTAGGTCTTTCACCTGGCTTCACTCACTAAGATTTTCTCTCTGTCTGACTTCACTCACTAGGACTTTCACTTAGCTTCACTCAACAGGATTTCCTCACTGCCTAGCTTCACTCACCAGGACTTCCTTTGCCTAACCTCCAAGTTAGGACTTCCTAGTCAAGTATCTGGTCAACCTTGACCTACTTGACTCTTCTTCAACCAACCTGATCAGACCCTGATCAGAGGGGAATTGCACCAAACAATCTCCCCAAATGAACAGCTACACCTGCACTTGTCCATATCATCGAAGTCTTGTATTGTCAAACATTGAAACCCAAACCAAGACTAAAGCTTGGTCAACCAGGTCAACCTTGACCTGAGAGATATTGCACCAACAATCTCCCCCTTTTTGATGTTTGATAATACCTCATTTAAGTTAGGCTAATTCTCATAGCCTCAACTTCCTTCATGCCACTAGGTAATGAAGGCGTAAGTTAAACCCTACATTCTCCCACTAAGAAGGCAAATTCCCTCTTAGATAATGAAGATCTAACTTAAACCCTACATTCTCCCCCTATTGGCACACATCAACAAATTCACTTGTTAAAAAACTCTCCCCTTTGAGACTCTCCCCCTGAAGAGTTGTTCATCGTTGTTCACAACGTCACTCGTTGTGATCAACACGATAATGAAGGTCTCATACCCTTCATTATCCTTAACCCTACATTCTCCCCCAGTGTAGACAAATGCCCAACCTTGAGCATTTATAACTTAAACAATGAAGATATCCACTCTCCATTGTAATCCAATGCTCAACCTTGAGCATGTTCTTAAAAGAAGGTTAACCATCTTCCAAGGTTCATGAAAAATAGTTTTCATGTCTTTAAAGAGTACCTCCCCCTAAAGATATGGTCGTATCTTCTGTCATTGCACCAACAATGACTTGGAATCCCTAAACCTTTAGGAAACCCAAATTTAGAAGTTTTGAGGTTCAAAAAGTTCAAAATTTGAATCAAGCTCAACGTAAATTTCTACTTAGTCTCCTTTAACCAATCCATCTTTATTTTCAACATGAAAACACCCTTTTTATGTATACAAATGTATTTTTAAGGGTTTGGAATGGTTACCTAGACTAAAATAGGTTCAAAATGTTGGTTGCTACTCGGAAAACCTAATGGTTCCACTGTACAAAAATTTTGTACAAAGGCCTGAACCTTTTCCTAGCTACCATGTGTTATTTTAAATTAAACTTGGATCGCCTGCGGAACTTAACACGTTTGATCCAAAATTTAATCTATTTGTTCTTTTAGGTTTTGACTTGGATCTCCTGCGGAACTTAACATGTTCGATCCAAATCACCTAAGTTATTAATTCCATTAAATATTAATTTCCATAATTGGTTCCTAGTACTGACGTGGCGAGACACATGACCTTCTTGGATATGGGAGCAACCACCACCGACTGACAAAACCTTTTAAGGAAAGCTAATATTTAATTTCTTAAAATAACTTTAGGTCAACCGAAAAGAACAATCAAATCACAAGGAAAAGAAAAAATAAAAGAACACTACATCGAAAGCAAATTCGAAACACTAAAATCGTATGCCTGAAAATAAGATAATTTGTAATTAAGTCCAAAATCAAGACAATGCATGAAATGTGATGTAAATCTAGGTTTTATCTATGAACATAACATCAAACCATGCATAAATGAATCAAAATAATACAATAAAATCATGATTATCAACCCTTACTTACATCCATATCAATTAGTAATATATATCTATCATTCCGTGTGTTATGGTTTGACTTAGACACAGATTGAGCACAAAGTCTGATTAAAATTTGAATAGACAAAGTCAATATTTAAGTTTTTGGTCAAACTAGATGTCTTTTGTCCGTATGGTAATATTGAGACTAAACATTGACAATTATGAATATAATAGAAATACAAGATGAGTGTCCTATTCCATCTCTAAGCTCGATGAGTACTAAGAATTATTGAAGGTACAAACTCTTAATTTAAAGAGTGATGTTGCGGCCCATAGAGGGTGCCACGTGGCGTAAAGAAGGCAGTATAATAGGTGAAATGGAGCCCACCATCGGTCATATAGAGTACTGGTCAGGCATTGGGTCCCCGCTTAGGTATACGAGGTATCAGTCAGGGTAGCCACAACACCAGTCAAGATATCTGAGACACCGCTCGGGCATATAAAAAATTCAAAACCTTACCTAGCCAAGGAAAATAGATCGCCGCCACCTACATTAAATACCTAGCACCGCCTACATTAAAAGCTCATCGTTGGCCTTAAATGCTTGAGAAGAGGAATTGCTTAAAGAAGTAAAATGATAGTCTTTCTCATTTATCATTGTTTTATTAATAGCTTCATTAAAAGCTCAGAAGAAGACAAAACAAAGATCCCTTGTGATAAATGTAGTATTATTAAATGAAAAGAAGATGAAAGGTCTGAGAGGAAATGTATAAAAGGATAGTAATAGAAAAAAGAAAGGGGCTCTTTGAATTCAAGACATTTATTCTATTTTCTTCTTTCAAAACTTTACCATCTATGCATCTCTAAGGGTAGTCGCTATAGTAGTAGTCTATTCCCTTGCCAGCGCACCGACGAGTCAACCTCGAGGATCTTAGAGCCTGATCAAATTGACACAATCTGTGGGAACTCTATACCAGAACTGAGATACTCATGCAGGACACCGAACATGTTACTCTGACTCAAGCGGAGCTAGCCAAAATTGTAGCGGATGCTGTGAAAGATGCCTTAGGGCAACATCAAGTAAATCAAGTACAATCAACAATAAGTAAATCAAATGCAACAACCGCAAGTAACAGTGCCTTAAGAGTGAACAAATCTATCTCCACCTGTACCTCCCACGTAAGTGGAGTAGTCCCACTTATCCCAACTGACATCAAGGCAGAATGGGGACTCGGGAATACACTCAGTTAGGAAGCTTGAGGGTGCCCAATCAGTTGAGTCATCTGATGGGAATACTCCTCCCCACAACACCGCCTGGCCGAAGCAACAATGAAAGGTTGATCAGGAAACTCGGTTATTTCACCTTTCAGCACCGATATCCTAGAAGATCTTCTACCTCATCATTATCGACCGCCTGCTACCGGAGAATACCATTGGCCCACGGATCCTAAGGACCATATCTACAAATTTAAAAACATGTCACAATTGCATCGGTTTTCAGATGGAGTAAAGTGTAGAGTATTCTTAATTACATTCTCAGGACCAACACAAAGATGGTTCTCCTAACTCCCATTAAATTTCATTCACTCATCTGAAGAATTTCAGACTATATTGCTACATGACTTTGCCAGCAGTAGGAGGTATCACAAAACCTCCATGAATCTCTTTGCATTGAAATAGAAGTTGAAGGAGACGCTGACCATATCTACAAATTTAAAAACATGTCACAATTGCATCGGTTTTCAGATGGAGTAAAGTGTAGAGTATTCTTAATTACATTCTCAGGACCAACACAAAGATGGTTCTCCTAACTCCCATTAAATTTCATTCACTCATCTGAAGAATTTCAGACTATATTGCTACATGACTTTGCCAGCAGTAGGAGGTATCACAAAACCTCCATGAATCTCTTTGCATTGAAATAGAAGTTGAAGGAGACGCTGAAAGATTATATTCAGAGGTTTAATAGGATGGCGCAGGTTGTTCCTTCAGTCACCTTAGAAATACTTATGAGTGTCTTCTCATAATGCCTTTTGGAGGGAGATTCTTTCAGATCTATAGTGAGAAAGCCTTCAACTAATTTTGATAACTTACTTGGCCGCTTAGTCAAATATGTGAATGTGGAAGATGTTCAATTCGCTCGAAGAAAAGATCTTGTAATTCCAAGTCAATCCAAAGTTTAGCTCGAGCGGAAAGCACCTCCTCTTCATGTGAGAGCAAAAGAATCTCATTTATACAAATAGAGGGATCCTCGACCAGAATGAGTTATTCAAAATATAGAGCCAGTCTCCCCGACTCAACATGTAGTTCCTCAACCTCCAAGCAAAGAGTGTTTTTACACTTACCATTAGTCTCGAAGTCATGCCATTGAAGACTGCTATACCTACAAGAATTAATAGAAATGAGTTGTTGCTCAAACATAGCGTAGAAATGCAAGGTATGTTCCCTCTTGGTCTAATGAATCCAGTTAGGATAGCAGCTGATCGACATAGAAGGAGCAACAAGAGCAGGAGCCCCAAAATGAGCCTGATAAAAAAAGACCTTCATTTTGAATGATAGAGGTACAGTTGAAGCACATGCCGAAAGTATCTCTAAGGGTCATAGACACTCGGGGTTCTTCTTGTACTTATCAAGCGGCGGTGGTTCAGCAGTTCCTTCTCCATCCGAGTGGGAAAGTAAAGGGAGTCGATGACTTTAAGTAGAAAAACTCACTCTTCTAAGCTTTATGGGACAAGAGCTTGTCTTCCAAAAACTTACACCCTACACGGGACATGAAGTAGATAGAAGGCTCCTAACTTGACTCTCTTCGGATGAAAAAAGTAATGGAAAAAGGTGGGGGTAAGAGAAATGTCATACTAAAGGAAAATCACTGCGATTCCACATAGAATCTTGATAGCATTCGACACCAATTGGTACAGTAAGATACTGAAGTATGAACAAACATCTCTGAAAAATTTAGGGATAGGAAAGCAAAGGCCACTTTTGACTTGACCATAAAAAATGATGGTGAAACCTGGAGGAGGCATTTATGTTATTTGGTCTCCTCTTAGTATTCAGATTACGTAATCAGTAGAAATACCATAACTTATCCTAAGTTCTCCTCTAAGTCTTCTAGTGGCAAATGAGTGAATGGTTTTATACCAAGGAGCAAAAGCCATGGAAATTACAGTAATACACGAGGAAGTCTAGGGCTAAAGGGAGACTAAATACTGGGAGTTAGAAAAGAGAACTTACAAGAAAATGAGGGAATACAGAAGATGAGAGGGCGAAATCACTGGAGTTTGCAGAGAGGACAATGCCACAGGCAGTAAAAAAAGTGAGGAAGAGGACAAACACCCTAACCCTAATATACCTTTGATCGCTCAACACTAGCCGTTGGATCAAGAGTGCCACAACAGGCGGGATTTATTTGAGGTTGTTAGATAAGGCGCAAACATACAAAAACATCCACTACATCATCATCCGCATTTGCGATTTCAAACCGTAGTCCGTCACATCACTTGATGTAACCTTGACCCGTCATGCAACGACTCATAAAGCTATTGGTTCAGTGAGGTAAGCACATCATCAATCATGGCACTTGTTATTAAATGAGCTCCGCGACTCATAACTGCAAAGATCTCTCGGGTTATTCGGTAATAAAAGGAGAACGCGATAATCATGACTTTTTGACTAAGTCAAATCTCCAGTCAGTCCGACTTACACCTCTTTCTACTGGACTAAAAGGAGAGGCTTGTGATGTGACGGTCCGCAGAAGGTGCCATGTGGCGTAAAAAAGGTAGTTTAACGGGTGAGGTGGCAGCCACCATTCGGTCATATAGAGTACTAGTCAGGCGCTAGGTCTTTGCTCGGGAATATGAGGTACTAGTCGAGGTAGCTGCAGTATCGGTCAAGATATCTGAGACACCACTCGGGCATATAAAAAAAAAAATCCAAAACCTTACTTGGCTAAGGAAAGTAGAGCGACGCCTCCTACATTAAATGCTTAGCGCCACCTACATTAAAAGCTCATCATTTGGCCTTAAATGTGTGAAAAGAGAAATAGCCAAAAGAAGCAAAATGATAGTTTTTCTCATTTGTCATGGTTTTATTAATAGCTTCTTTAAAAGCTCGGAAGGAGACAAAATGGAATATTCCTTATGATAAATGCAGTATCATTAAACGAAAAGAAGGTGAAAGGTATGAGAGGAAATATATAAAAAGATAGTAATAGAAAAAAGAAAGGGGCTCTCTGAATTTAGGAGACTTCTTCTGTTTTCTTCTTTCAAAACTCTACCATCTATGCATCTCCAAGGGTAGTCGCTACAGAGTAGTCTACTCCCTTGCCAATGCACCGACGAGTCTACCTTAATGATCTCAGAGCAGAATCAAAGAGTATTGCTAACCACAAAAAGGAGATGATTAAACCTAATTGCAAGGGAAAAACTAATATTCTGACAACTCAAACAAAGCTCGATTGAACAATTAGTTATAGATCATAGTTGTAACTTAATCATGAGCAAATTTATTGATGTTGCATTCGCAAAGTATGAAAAGTGTAATATGTTGGTGACTATCTAAGGAGGATTTAGGAGCAAGAATAGGGAGACACGAGAAGCACTTAAATGAGAAAGTTGCAACATATGTTGAGGAAGTTTTTGTTGATTGTGTATTGATACGGCGAGTAAGGTGCAGAGATGGGTTCGATCTCAAGAAAGTCAGTTGAAATGGCGGTCAAAGTCAAGAAGAGGTCAACTCTCGGGTCGTATCGATATCATGCCAAAATAAGTCCAATGTCACCACCAAGTGCTCTAGTCGATCACACCAAAAGGTCGATCGGACATGCTTGGCTGGACCGAACTCTATATTCAAATATAGCGGTCGAATGCAAAATGAACCCCTCGACATAAAGTTCGACCATACATATTGTCCGAGCAGATTCCAAATCCCCAATATAAACTTGGTCGGCTCAAAGGCCAGTCGAACCTTAGGGGCTCAACTCTCCACTTCTTCAAATGCAAGACTCTCAATTTACATCCGTTCGACCTTAACGCCAGTCGAACTTATAAGGATCAGCTAGCCACTCATGGGCATAACCCTCAGCTTACATCCGCTTGCCCCCAGCATTGGTCGAACATCCAGGGCCCAATTCCCCACGTGAGCATGACTCCGAGTCTACAGCTGGTCGACCCAAAGCCGATCGGACTCTCTCTAGAAGACAACATTGTCAGAGCATCGTGAAAAACCTGTTAGAGAATGAATATGTCATTACTATGACATATGCATGCAATGGAGTCTTCCTCGGCCTATAGGAAGACTGTCATACATACTCCACCACCCGACATACTCTGACACCAGATATTCCCTGCCGCTTCATTAATGTAGAGATTATATGAGACATTATAAAAAAGGGTCCTCTTCATTGGCCAGGTATGCACATGAATGCATACGCATCTGCACACTCGCACATTTACACTGTTGTTTTACTGTTCATCGTCTTCTCCATTTCGTTCGGTTATTGTTCTGACTTGAACGTGAAAGTGTCTGTGCCAGGGACCCCTTTCCTAACTCTTACTCTAATGTTTCTATTGACTCTGTCTATAATGTGCATAGGTCCGTATCTCTTAGCTCCAGAATCATTTTGCATCATTTTCTTTCCGTTCAAAGTCTTATTTCAATTAACATATAAATTACCTCGTTGTCACCCCTAGCCATGCATCATCTCCTTTATTTTCAGTGAAGAGAATGTATGATTGAACAAAATCCTTAGCTAGTGTAAATCGACTCTTTTGGAAATTAGTAACATGGGAAATTGAGTTTCCTCTTTTGTTGTTGATGGTTTAATGAATAAGTTGGTGATTAATTTCTTCCAAAATAAAATCAAGTAATCTCCAATAATTCTTTTATTCTTTTATTTTATTTTATCTCCACACATTTGAATATGGCAACTCCTCGATCTCTTCGTTGAGTTGTTTATGTTTTTATTTTAATAAATCCTTCTTTTTTTTTGTGTGTGTTCTACGCATAGACAAGGAGATGCATACAGAACCACCCAAAATATTATAACAACAGCTTTATATCCTATAAATTATCTATTATTTATTTCAGTTTTTAATTTGATTCAAATTAAATCCCTATTAATTCCTCTGCTCTAGCGGAGCAGCCGCAAAACTTCTCTACTGCTTAGTGGAAGCCCAAATGCGATCGATCGATAAACGGCTGCTCCAAGAAGCTCGAGCTGTTGCATTCCAATAACCGTTCCACGAAGTTAGCGCCGTACGCAGATTCACAGTTTTGTGCTCTCTCCGACGGCTGAAAGATCCTTCCGCCGCCGTCCCAATAACCTCCTATCGTCGTCCTCTGCCGCTTCGTCGAGCTCTCGCTGTAATCGCCGGCGACCAGCACAGATGGATTCGTCGGCGGCGCTTGCCTTGGAGCAGCAAAGTCGGCGATCCCATTGATTTTCTCGGGCGAGTAGTCTTTCAAGCTCCACGAGCTGACGAATTCGTCCAAATAGGTGTTCAGTGCTTCTTCCTGGCCCGTCGTCGCCGGCGTAGCCGCTGCCTGGAGGCGATCGTTCTTCTTGTAAATCCGGCACAGCACCCAATCGTCCAGCTGCATGCGTTTCCAATTCAATTATGCGATATAATCGAGGAAATTAATGGAAATTTATTACGAAGATGTGTAGATTGTATTAATTAATCATGTACCCTCATGGAGGAGTCTCTGAGTGGTCTCGTGGGCTTGTAGCTGTTGCGGCCGTGTGCGTCGGCGAGGCGGTACTCGTGCATGATCCAATCGGTCTTGACTCCCTTGGGCGGCCTCCCCATGTAGAACACCAGCGCCTTCTTCACCGCGAGAGGCTTCTCATTCCCTTTGCCCGATCTACAGATCGGCTTGTCGGTCCCGGTCGCCTTCCAGTACCCGGACACCGCCGCTCTGTTCGGCCGGAACCCGTTCGGGTATTTGCGTTCGCGCGGGCTGAAGAAGTACCACTCCCGCTCGCCGTACGTCGCCTTGGCTGCAAAGGAAGGAGAGTTCAACGTGAGGCCTACCGGAATATCGTCGAACACGCTGCGCGCCGAATTACTAACCGGGAAGCTCCCAGGGGTCGTACTTGTAGATGTCGACCTCGGCGATGATGGAGAGGGGAGACGGGGTAGCCGCGGCGGCGGAGGCGAACCGGGCGCGGAGGTAGTGGAGTACCAGCTCCTCGTCTGTGGGGTGGAAGCGGAACCCCGGCGGCAGCACTACCGAGTTCGACGGCGGCGGCGGCATAGCAATTGCTGCGCTCAGAGAGGAAGGAGGAGGGGCGGGTTTGAAATTTCTCAAGAATCGAGGGGGAGGAAGCTTTTATCGCTGCCTTTTTTTGTCGTTTAGTGGAGAATAATCCCATAACACTTGTCGACCGACGGAGCTACTTACGATCGACCCGACTCCGGTTCGGTTCAACACTGGAATAATAAGTCGATTAGTCATCAAAGCATTCCTCCTATCGTATACAAAGTCCATCATCCATGTACGTAGAATGTTAGCTCTCAAGTCTCATTGGCTGCACGTGTAGGCCAGATGCATGCATGCATGTATCAAATGTAGTGATCTCATGCCACCTTTTGTTTGATCATAGATTGATCAGTGTGGTTCTTATCCGAATCTTTGGAGGAAAAAAAAGGAATGTGGACTGTTGTGATAAGGTTATTTAGTGCATGTCATTGGCTATAGTTTGGATGGTTTGACAAGTTAGTGACCAGATGATTTGCTATGGATGGTTTAAAGAATGGAGTGGTGCTCGTGTAAGTGCAAGTGAATAATGAATTGGTGAGAGGTGTCGTTCCTGAGCTCCACAAATCTTCTAACTACTTCGAAACAAAGTTTGTCACGCATGCATGTGTGGTGGATGGACTGTCTATGATCCATTTAGCAGTCATCTTCGTAGGAGTTGGATAAGGATGTCGGTCACACGCGTCTATATGGTAAAAGATGATTTGTTCATCCCAAATACTTTTCATCGTCGACTCGCAGCGATATAAAGGACAGGCAGTCAAACACGTACATGATGCTTGTAATGTTGTGATTGCTAAGTAAAGTTCTGTTCAGAATTAGTTAACCAAATTGGATGGATAGCTTTTTTGTTGATCGTTTGAAAATAAGATAAATAATATCTAATGAGAGAAATAAACAAATAATGTATTTTTTTTTTAATGTGGTTCGAAAATTTCGATTCCTACTCCACAACACAGGACGTTTCAAATTTTCAATGGGTTATATAATCCTGATAGCATTATTATCATTCTCCTTTTCAGATTCTTTTTAAAAGTGAGGAAACCTTTAATTTATTTATACTTCTTCCTATAGCAACACCACAATCCAAAAATACAAATAAATACCCTAAAATAATAACTCAAACCAAACTTGAATTTGATCAATTTCAAATTATAATTTGATTTTACTCAAATCAAGGTCCGATCGACGGGAATAAGCTCGAATTTCATTTCAAATCGAACTTTGAATCGAATTTGAATATATATGACATCAATTTTTAAGTTGATGTCAAATATTAATATTTTTATATTATTTGATTTGATTAGATTTGTTTACCCTCTAGACTCATGCCACACTTCACTTGCCCAAAAATCAATTGCTTAGAATCAACCTTTATTTTTGTTAGGAATTCCAAACTTACATAATATTCGGTCACTCTTAATTTATTAGGATTTTTTCTCATATCAAACATCTAGTTCTTCATTTTCCATGACCGCTACAAACAATTTGGGTGGACTATCCATCGACTACATGACTTCTAATTTTTCATGACATGTTAGTATTACTTCCTTGCTAACAACTAATAGTGGCATTCAATTTGTTGGCCCTTAAACGGGTTGATGAGAATGCTAGAGATAAACATAATCATCTTTTACTATCATAATATTGACACTCAATTACTAAATGCCCAACTAACCTTCTTGATTTATCTCTTACTAACTCCCTATTAGATTTTCAATGGCTAAGTATGCAAGAATATCTCCAACGGAGGATATTTGGAGAGGATATTTCTCAAAATATCTCTCATCTCAAATATCCTCTATTGTGGAGGATATTTGAGGGGTGATTAGAAGTAACCGGGCATAAATTTGTACCCAGTGATTTTCTTCTTGTGAGGTTCACCAAAATGGTGGGTGTCATTGTTTTTTATTTTTTTTTTAATTTAATTAAATCTTGTGGACCCCACAAATACTAGGATATTTGGGAGAAATATCCTTAGCCATTATGAAAGTTGGGATATTTGAATAATAGAATATTTAAAGAATGATATAAAAGTGGAGGTCACTAATACTTGGAAGAAATATCCCTAGCAATTATGGATGCTCTAATAAGCCTTAACTTACTTGACAAGTCACTCAACTAATAACTATATCAATTAAACATCAAAATGAACTTGATCAACCTTTGATTAAGGATGATTGCGCCAACATTAATAACTTACACATCTCTTAATGATAAAGAATTATTAAATAAACCCCACCCCCTTTTATTTGATATTCACCTAAATGAGATATTTGATATTCCTCACCTTTAGTGAAGGTTTAGTATTCCTCAGGCTCTATAACCTTAAGTAAAGGTTCGATATTCGTAAGTCTCATGATACTGTCCTCACCATAAAAAAACTATAATGTCATCGGAAAAAAACAAATCTGTTATCTTAACGACAGTTCTTGAGAGTTAACTCTTATCAACTACATCAGAATATCATATACCCATCGCCTGCATTTGCTACACGCCGTGGACTATAATGTCATCATCAAAACGAATTATATAATTATTGACGTGTTTTTGAAATTACTGAAATATCGGGGTGTGGTCCGAGAAAAAAATATATTTTGGAATGGCGAGGCAAGTTTCAGGCGCATCATTTCTTGCGGTGCGGTTAGAGAAATTTGGCTAGAGGAGACAACTTCGGAAGTACGCTCTTGCCCCTTCGTCTTCAATCCCTAATCTGTTTTTTCGTCGCCCGAAGCAGCCGACGCCGGCGAAACTTCGTCGAGGTCACTTCCGCTCCCATATCTTTGTCCAGTGGAAAGCAACCGTGCTCTTTGCGGTTCCTACCTTCAAAGATACGCGGTCCTCAATTTCTTCTTTCTTCGCTTTGTGTTTGATCCTCTATCTTGGTCGAGTCGGTTGGTGATTTTGTGTTTTAATCCTTTTTTTGTTTCTTAGATTAGGACCTGCATTGTAAGGAGGAGGAGAAGATGGAGCCAGAGGTTGCGAGCTCGGAGATGGTGCTGCCAGTGGTTCTGCCCTTCAAGCGGGTGCAGATGTCTGACAAATATCCAAAAGGGCAGTCGAGAGGCCGCCAATGGAAGCATCTCAAGCAGATCCTCCAAGCAGAGAATTATGCATCCCTCCCTGCCGACGAACCCAACTGTCCGACCTTCGTCCTACAACCTTGCTTTCTTCACCTATTTTCTTTTTAATAATATTTCGTTTGCCTTGTTTGAAAGCATCTATATTGATTTTTTTTTTTTTTTAACATCTAATTCACCAATCTGAAGACACAAAACAAGGCTAGGGCTAGAAGATTCTTAATGTTGTTTAGTCAAAATTTTAGTTTATGTTGTGCTTGTCAGAGCTGTTTTCTCTTACCAACGCCCTAAATTTGGAGTATAGATTCTTTATATTGGGTAGGATAATGAGTATTGATGTGTAAGACATAGGGAAAATGAATAGGAGTGCTTGTAGAAGGGGGAAGGAAGTTGATATACATCTGTGAGACTTTTTTAGTAATTTCTTTTGGGAATTTCATGTCATCTTTGCTAGATTGACATGTTACAAGAGATGATACCTTTGAGAAAGTAAGGCTAGGGAGCTACGAGAACATCAAGGGACACATGCAATGACTCTAGTTAGATCATTTGAAGAGAACTGGAAGTTATATTGTTGCTTTGACTGTTTTGATTGGAATAATGTGTAAAATAGTTAGGATATAGACTCCTTGTGAATAGAAATGGTGTTGACTTGGAGTATTGCAGTTTTAGCATAAAATTGTCTAGCTACTTCAATAAGGGGGAAAGCTTATAATGTCTGCATCAGATGGAATAAAAACTCTGCCTAGAAGGTTATTGATTGAATGCTGATCAATGCTTGTCAAACACAGCATGAAAGATGATGGTGCTGTTTACAACAATAAAATTATTGGCACAATATTTTACACCAATTAATGCTATTTTCATGAATCATGTTGAGGAATCAGATATAATGGTTGTAGTAGATTCAATTAGAGTTCATATTAGATTCTTGTAAATAGGATCTCAGTTACTATGGCAAGATAAAAATTATAAATTTATCTAGCCCTTGATAGAAAATATGGATGATCTAGATTGGTTAAGTTGATCACAAATATGCAAGCCTACCCCACCTAGTGGGATAAGGCTTGGTTGTTGTTGTATTTATTGGTAGATAATGATTGGTGGTGATCAATTGATTGTTTAGAACTGCAACACTTTGATTTGAATGATTGTAGAGAAATTGGATTCAGTTTTCTTATCATTTTATTTCAGCAATCAAAATTCATTTTATGAAACCAAAACTTAAGCGTATTAAAATCATTTATCTTTCTATTCAGTTGATTTTTATGACATTTATATTTTTTTTTTCAGATTTAAGCATTGAGTCACCTCCTTCTATGTACCCATCAAAGAAATATTGTGATATAACAGGATTCGAGGTAAATACTCTTATCTAGTTGCTGATCTAGGCACTTTCTATGCAGTTAATTATTCCAAGCATTTATTTTATACCCTAATAAACCTCACAATGTGTTAATTAGGATATTGCAAAATTTATCATCCGCAAAAAACGTGTTCTTTAACTGACTTGCTATGTCACTCACTAAAACTCTAAAAAATGTTACCAACACAAATGGGGTTAGCCCCACAATTGAGTAAGGTTTCCCTGAGTCAAGATCAAAGCATGGTTATTGTATAAATGTCATGTTTGAACCTATTAATAATAAGCATGAAGGTTAAAGAGTAAAGCAATAGTGGTGCAGTAGATACAACAACAACCAAACCTTATTTCAATAGGTAGGGAATAGTGGTGCAGTAGATACAACACAAGTGACCCATTAAGAATGACCTACACTCCTTACCTCCCAAAGTGTGCCATGAATTCACCATTGTCCTTGTTGGACAGTGAGCAGTGTGCTACGAATTCACTATTGTCCTCGTTGGATGGTGAGTTTTGTTGTTGTCTTGTCTGACAACTCAGATTCCACTAAAGAACTACCACACAACACATGCTACCAGTTTTGTCTCTCACATCTTGAGAGCTAAACAAGTTTTCAGCTATTCCAGAATAAGAGTACAATAATGATCTTCGAGAACAAGATGATATAGCAAATAAAGGAGAAAATTTCAGTTTTTTATGCTAAATAAATTGCTAAAGTTATGGGACAATGGATGGATGGCCAATTTTCCAACCTATTTTTGGGTTCGATTGTCTCTAATGTTATTTCTGTTTATATATACACAATACTTGACAATAGCATAGGTGATTAAATTATTTGTTCAGGTAATTAACCATAATTAATTGACAGTCTTATAATTATCAGAACCATTTTACTAATCAACTAATTAATTAATTAGGGTTAACACATTAACTAGTTCAATTTAATTCAGAAGATTAATTTTACAATCTAATTGAATAAATTTTCATCAGTTCAACTTAATCCATCGAGTTAATTTTACAAGCAAATGTAATAAATTAATAAAGTTGTTAGTCAAGTCTAATTCTGTTAATAAACAACAGATTTATCCAATAAATAACATACAATAATTCATGGAGGACATTAGTCAAAATAAACTAATCAAGCATATTAGTTAATGAAATACAAGTATTTTGTTTAATTAAATCCAAAGCTAAGTATTTTAGATTAATTAGTCAGAATTTTTGTTCTTAACCACAAACCTTATGTGCATTTAAAAAGAAATATATATTTTTTAATGTTTTTAGTTCGCCAAAAAAAATCTTATAGTTAATTAATTGAGACCTTAACAGTTTAGATAATTGGTCTGAGACTTTATACAAACTCAGTCTACCAGATGAAAAAAAATCTTATGTTTTATGAAACATTTTTTTCTAAAATCAATTCAAAACTAGCGTTGTCCAAATTAGTTGATTAAGCTAATTGAATAAGTTAGTTAACAATGACCAAGGAAAATATTAGAATTGATTTGATGAGACACCTGTGACCAAAGTTCTAACTAACCAATCAAAATATGAAAATTGATTTGATGAGACATCTGTACAATCTACATGCGTAAAGGGAATAACATTTGAGTGAATTCAACCCATGACATATAATTGGAAATCTAACAATCAAACCACTGTACTATAATTAAATATTTTACTTAGCATAACTAAAAATGAATATCTCTCTTTATTTTATTTTTATATCCTATTCTTGAGGATTCTTATTGTTCCAAACTCCTTTTGCTTCATGATATAGGAGACTAGTACAGGTAGTATGTGTTATGTGGTCAGTTTTTAGAATGTGAATTGCAGACATCTAGTGAGGAATGGTGAATTTGTAGCACATTGTGGCATATGTGCATAGCGCTCTGTAGAAGTGCAGGAGTTTCATCATGAGCCACTTGCTTCTTGGGTTTGCAATATATTCTCTCATATCCATTGTATTCATGTTTTGTATGTAATGATCTACTATTTCTTTGCTCTTCCTCCATATTAATTCTTAATTCCTTTTACTTAATCTCTATCATCTATTTACTTTGAGAAATCCTAGTGTCATGTTTCCGACCTCTATTACCTTAATATTTTTTTTCCTGGATTCTATTGAGTTGCCTAGAGAGTTAACTATAAAGAAGAGCAAATTGTCTCTGAGTAAATATTTTGCTCTGATGACTTATTTTTAGACGCTGTTAAGATTTTCTAAGTTTTGCATTTTAAATAATTCTCTTCTCATTGATTATGATCTCTAAGTATGCATATTTTATGTGGATGATAATTATTGTAATATTCTAATGATACACATTCTGAGGAGTGTTGGGTTGTGAGAATATATTCACAAAATTGATTATTGATCTCATTTAATTAACTAGGGATTAATTGTTCTTCTTATTTGTGAATGATGTAATTTTCTTTGGCACCTCTGCAAAATTCCATGTGTCAATGGTATGTGAGATGAGGGGATTTTGGTGTACACACAATCGATGGTTCAGTCTTGATGGCTAATTTTTATCCAGCAATTCTGCTGAAGTCGGTGTTAATTTAATAAGGTTATGAAGGTTATATTACTTTTCCTTGCTCAAAAGGTGATGATCAATACAATAGATGCTCGATATTCTTGCTTCTGCACTGTTTCACGCATAGCCTCTTCATGTAAACTTTCTTTGCTCTTTTTTTTTGGCTTGAGCTTCTATTACCTTCCAATGCCGTAGAATTTATCTTACGAATTTAGTTTTAACTAGACGGTGAGACTGTCCATGCAGGCACACTACGTTGACCCAAGGACGACCCTACGCTATGCAAATCCTGGTGTCTTCAAGCGCATTCGAGGGCTCACTGATGACCAGATACAAAGATACCTGGCTTTGAGGAATGCAGTCATCGTTTTAAGATAACTATCAAGAGGCATATCCCGATCTTACACTGGTATTCAAAAGCCTTAGTTGCCTATTATGTCCACCGCTGCTTTGCTTTCTTGTAGTTGCACAACTAATGCAGATCAATGCTTGGGAACCCAAATTATTATAAGATTTTGAAGCTTTCTCAGTTGACCTTGCTGGAATTTGCTGTATCGGATGCTGTTGTAACCTTTTAATTTAATTAATGGATATGGGGAAACGCCTCCAATAAACAGCATCCTTAAATATGCTTAATATTCGTCTTTCAACAATTATCTTAACAATTTTTGATTAAGATTTGAGTTTATATATATATAGACACCGCCATCTGGTGTTCAATTTGGACACCACCGAGAGGCATTCACGGTGATTTTATTTATTTAAAGTGTTTTTATTATGTCAATAAGTTTTTATTTTTAGTGCTTAGGGGTTCGGTTTGATTTTACGAAAATTTTATATCTGTTGTCAGAGTAAGTGTTTACAATGAACGATTTATTAGTCTAGTATTTTTAGATATTCATCTATTATAAAAAATTTATGACTTTTCTTATATTGGCATTGAGACTTAATTCTTATATGTTTAGAAAATTGAGAAGAGTTGTACACTAGGCACACCTTTTTATTGGACTTTACTAGATTAAAGTGTCTTACAAACTATTCAAAACTTAATTCAACTAATTTAACATATTATAAATATATTTGAATGCAAATTTGAAGAAACACTGTTATTGACCACATGTACATGTCTGTAATTTATGTAACAATCATATTATATTTTTCTAGTACAAATAAGTCCTGAGCAAAAGAATTCATGGATATTTTTTTTTCTGATTCATTCCCAATTAAAATTTGAACGAGAACAAATCTCAAAAAAAACAAAAAACATTTTATCGAGAACAAGATTTGAGGTTCAATCTAAGGCGCGCGAAATGGAAACCTGTCGGATGAACCGCTCTGAACCATGAGCTCAACTGAACCAGGCCCGGTTTATTTGAAATTCTAGGGCTAGGGTTGCTGGTTATGCTTGGCTGTGGATTCCAGGAAACGGCAGCCACCCGTGCGCTGCTCTTCCTCTCGTCCTCGCGAGTTGCTCGCCGGCGGGTGACAACTCCGGCCTTCAATCGGCGATAGAAAACAAAGGAGAGTGTTACGACGGCCGTGATTAAGCTGCAGGGTGACATCTGAACCCCACGCTTAATTTTCTCATGACTCTGCGCAGTTACTTCCGATCCCCTCCTCCCTTCCTCCCGTCGAGTTCGGTTGTTGGTAGCCTCCTTCAACTATAACTTCGATATCTTGCGTGGGGACGAAGAGACTTGCGAGCATTTTAGGTCGAAGTTCCATCCCCTGGGCTTGGGCATCAGCGGCCGCAACTTCTCCTCTTTCCTGACGACTCGTAACACTGGTGACGGAATCATTTTTCTCTGTATATAGAAAAGAAAGCTTTGATTCTCCTCTGTCTGTGAGCTTCAGCGAGGGATTATGGGCGAGGATCTGTGAAATTCAGCAATAGTGTAACCTCCTCGTCGTCAATCCGCAGCGAGTGCCCCCTTCGGCTAGATCTGAGTAGTGCTCGACTTCCCTGGTCGGTTTTAGGAACTGCAGCAACTGTAGAGCCAAAATCTTATACCTGAGGTAGGATCGCTTCTATCTTGTTGTGCGTGAATTATGTGGCTGTTGTTAGTTCTTATTGGAGTTTTGTGTTAGGACTGTTCGGAGCCAATAGAGTTCCAACAACAGTGAAGCTTCATATTTGATAGCCCTACATCGTACTTCAACGCAGGCATTGGTCTTTTCCTCCTTTGATTGAATTGTGCTTTGTTCATTACTAAATAATATGATCAATTTGCTTTTCCAGTGATATGTTGATGAATATTGTTAATTCTTTAGTGATCTTCAACTTTTGCTAGAGATTGTTATTGGTAGTTCTCCTTGTACTCTTTTTAGAGTCTATTATTGGTGTTTCTTACAAATGACCAAATTCTAACTACGAGAAAGTTAATGGACGGTTGTCCTTTCATTCATTCCAAATTAAAGGGGTACGCCATTAATACTTGAATGAACCATATGAGTGAATTTCATTCTGAAGATAAAAGGGCAGTGGCTTCTAGCCTAGTAGTCATGTATTGATATCTGGTTCATCTTAAGAGTTGCTGGACCTTATGTTTGGCTCAAGTAATACGATGAGGTTTACTAGTTGGCGAGTGAAGTTGGTGTTGAGGATAACTGGTGTGTACTTTACCCTTTGTGTATATGGATTTGAGTGGTAGTATGTTTAGAGAAGTGTCTATTGGCCTGATTGTTGCTTAAAAACTCTAATCTGATAAATAAACTCTCTTTATTTTTTTTTTTGTGGTTTGTGTGTGCATTTCCAAATTTGTTGGTTTCAATGTTTATATTCCTTTGTGACTAGTTTTATAGGGCTAATGATATTGACATATAGTTTAGATCATGAGATTATGCCTTTTGAGTTGATAGATGCTTGTTATTCTAGATAACACATACCATTAGTTTGCTTATGCCAAACTTTTATATGCTCATTAAGCTAGTTGATCCACATCATACTATATGACATTTGTCATACATTGGTTAAGTTGTTCATTCATTTTTTTTTATTTTTTTTTATCATATTATGCCATCATTGGAGTAACTTACAAAATATCACGATAGTCAAAATTGTGATTTGAACCTTAGGATCCTCCAATCCAAACGAAGTCAAAAGATTCAGATTCCAAGTATGATGTCAATTGGTCTAGGATTTTAGGATCCTACGATTTGATCCTAGATCTTCGTATCATTCCTAGATTGGATCTTGGGACCAACAATTTGACTAAAATATATTTATAATATTTTATTATTTGACATTTACTAATATCTTCGCAAATAACTTTTTTTGTGTCATATCATTTGTGAAAAAATTCAATAATATAAGATTCTTGTTGAGTCTTAAGTGGATGAACTCTTTTTAATCATTATTATCTTCCATCATATAATTATGATCTGCCTTAGAGAAGTTGCATATTTCAATATAAGATGAAATATTAAAAATTATATTGTATTTTTCATATATTTACTATATGAAAATTGTATTGAAATATTTAAAATATTCGTATTAATACTATATATTGTAAACCAATAGATATAATAAATTATAAACATCAAATATATTTTTGAATATTCTTACTAAATTATAGCATTTTATGGTCTTACGATTTAGATCTATGAACCTCTTCCCATTCCTAAGTAGGATCTTAATGTTGACAACCTTGCAAATATTGTATAATGAAAAGTTTTCAAAAATATTTGAAACTAATAAAAATAAAATATTAGAATGAAGGGTAGCCTGGTGCACAAAGATTTCGCCAATGCGGGCCCCAGGGAAGGGTCGGATCATAGTGGGTCAATTGTACACCGTCTTACCTTGCATTTTTGTAAGAGGTTGTTTCTGATGGTGACAACCTTGCATTCTTGAGTAGGATCTTGATGTTGACAACCTTGCAAAATATTATATAATGAAAAGTTTTCAAAAATATTTGAAATTAAAAAAAATAAAATATTTATTGAATTTAGTAAAATGTTGTAAATGAATAGAAGTTAGTATAATATAAAATATTTATTATAATAAAATATTTGAGAAAATTAATAATCATTGTAAATTAATAAAAAAATAAAAAATTACGAGATGGACCATTTATATTTTCTTTTCTCTATTAAATTCTTTCCTTATATTTTCAATAAAAGTACTCCCACCATATCAAAGACGTTATATTAATCTTGTATTCACTAAAATATTATGCAATCTATATAGAAATCACAACAAGTTGACTCATTGTATCACACTGAGGAAATGATTGGGCTGATTTTCAATCTTTCACCTATTCAGTGTAAAAAAAAATCATACCATTGGCTATCCTAAGCATTACATATGAAAAAATTACCTCTATTAGAGGTATATGAAGTAGATGACTATAACATACCAATGAGGCTTACCTACATGAGTTATGGCCTCTATGATGAAGGCTAAGTGGGAGACTAGATTTTAAGGTTTGAGAGGAAGAAGTTGCGGAGGAGAAAGTTGCAATCTCAGTATATTGGAGTCAGTGATCTTCTACCTATGGGCAGACAGAATTTTTTGTCTCTGTTCTTGACTTGTCAATTGTAGAGCTTGTGTGTAGGCGAGTTTTGTGGTATTGCTTCGTAAGAAATGAAAATTTAGTCACATGATTTCATGATGGAGGTAATTTCACATTTTAGGCATACTGATTTCCATCTTTATGGAGCGGTTTGTGATGGTGTATTGCAACATCTATTTTAGTAGGATTGATCGAACTGGTGATGTCTTAGTTAATGTTGTTTTCAATAAATATTACTAGAGCTGTCTAGACCTTGACAATTTTACCACCTAAAATTAGGGTCTAAAGTTCATAAATAATGTGTTGCATTCAATTATTCCTATATCAGATTGGAAGCACAATTAGGTTTGTTTGAGAATATGTAGAACATAATATGAATAAGAAAGAGAGATTGATGAAAAAAAAAATCAAAGTCGTCAATTTCATATTCAAGCTTCATTAGATGAGTCATGTCAAGGTTCATATCATGGATCACTTTGGTGATTCTGTGAATCATGAACATAAATAATTAAATGTTATTATTTTACAATTTTTTTTGTAAAAATGTCTTATTTAACACCATAGTATGATTGCCACAAACATATGAATTCTTAAAGAATTAAAGACTTTTTTAGATTAATGTCACCAAAATCCACTTTTGAAATATAAAAAAGTAACTAATATAAGAAATACATGAATCACAATTGCCCTATTTCCTCTCCAATTGATATCTCATTATCCTCCTCATCATCTATCATAATCATTTCTTCTTATTTTGTTTTCCTCTTTGGTTTCTTAATAGTTTCTTTCTCAACAACTTTAACCTTTTCCTTTTCCTTTTCCTTTTCCTTTGTTATCATTGTTTACATTTAAATTTTAAAGATGATTATAAAAATAAACATTTTTATAAGTTCTAAATACTTAAAATAAGTTCATCATTATCTATACACCTCTCATTCTAAACTTTGAATCCATTGAAGCATCTTTTGGAAGACAAGATTCTTCAACTTTATTATTCTACTCATCATCTGTTTCTATACTTGACAAACTAATTAGATCATATGGATCTCCTTTCTCTTTCTCTTGAACTATTTTTGTCTCAAGTTCAATTGAAGATTATATTTCATGAACACAAATGCATTAAATACTCAATTAATTTATTTCTAGAATGGGTATGCTCAAAAAGTACTCTGTTTTTTTTCCACCTGGAAGCACTACATGATAGAGTACCACGGAAAGTAGTTGAAGTATATGATATTCTTCACCATAACTCTTATATGACGTTTTCACCATCACTCTTGTATGACATTCTTCACCATAACTCTTATATGTGATTTTACCATCACTCTTGTATGAGATTCTTCACCATAACTCTTATATGACATTTTTCACCATAACTTTTCCACCAAAAAATTGTAGAAATGCTAAATCATAAAAAATTATTCTAAACGATGAGAAATAATTTTACATACCTGATTGTTTTCTATCATTTGTTGGTATTTCCATGCTCATGCCAACTATCCCTTCTCCTCTTATTCCTGTCTCTACATCTAGGTATGTTCTCTCTATCTTGTACAAATCAATATTAATATTTGTAAGGATTAATGTTTGGCTTATAATGAAACCTATAAGTTAAAATTTTAGAGTATGTTTGATATTATGAATAAAATATCATAGTAGATGGAAAAAAGAAAGTAGCATTGAATTAAAAATGGATACTGAGGATTATATAGTAGGCTACTGCATGCTTAAAAATTGATATACAAATTCAATGCCATCGAAGTTCTTTACAATTTGTTCGTATGCTCTACCCAAACTAAATGCATCTCATAGTCGTTCTGGCCTCACCATTCACAAGTTGAAACACTTTCACAAGGGGAGTCGCACATTCCAAACAAAACTTCATTGCTTTTCTTGAATCTTTAATCCCATGGCATTACATCTTACTTTTTCACTTTATATTGGCTTGCAAAGGAAGTTTAACTCATAATTCAGAAGCAAACATAGATCTAATTACAATTTTCTTTTCCATCTTTGTTTTTATATACTGCAGTATGCCATGGTAATTCTGGTTTCTACATGTCTTGCCATATCACCTCCCTTATCAAATTCTTATGCAAATTGAGAACCAAGGTGTGACGTAAATAAACATTGTGATTTGCTTTGCTTTTGTAATAGTATAAAATGTTGGAATTTTACTAACTTCAGCACAATCAAATTTAAATAGTGCAGCACAAGGAGACAAAAACAATTTTTTTTCCTTCTAACGATCTTCCAAGTGCTATTCCAATTAGATGCATTGTCTGTTACAACTGAGCAACATTTTGTTTACTTATATCTTCCAGTATGTATGGAGTAACTGAATATCTTGTTCACACCTTTAACTGCATTTGATGTATCAATGGATCTAAAAAAAAACCTACACTTGGACTATTATGCAGAAAATTTGTTAAGCGACTTACAAGTCCATTTGTGAGACATATAGTGCACCTTGTCTTCTACTGGATCCAAGTTTAGGATTTTCAAGATTTTCATTGATCAAATATTCTTTCTTTAGATTATGCTAATAGTAATGTTTATAGGTGCTGAAGAAAAATTATATGATGATGATGACAAGAGTTACATGTTAAAGGATTGTGATAACAATCATTTACTGAAAATGAGTCTATCCAACCGCCACTTTCATCACTTCTATCATGTTGTCCAATAGAATGAACAACATTTAAATGAAAAAAAGGTGCTTGCAGATGCATAAGCTAGGGAAGCACACACTATACATGCCAAAACCTTGGGGAGGGACGGTACTGTTGTATCCAAAGTTGCTATGATTGGATGACGTTACAGGAATCTTCAAGAATAGATTAAAAAAAAAAACTGGCTTTCTAAAACTTTTTGCTTTGATTCTTTTGAATTTTGAGATTAGTCAAGGGTATAATGCTCATCCCGCTTACTTTAGAGAGTGAAAAAGTATTATCTAAACAAATGACCATCCTATTTTAAATAAAAATATAGGCTTGATAATTGCAAATGAAATTTTGCTTATGAGGGCATATATAATAGAAAATCTAGTATCTTGATATGGTGGAGGAAAATCATGGAAGTGACTGGTCAATTATCATGGCTGAGAACCCGTTTAGACAATGATATTTGCATTATGCCTTGTTGAATAAGTTGTATCATTCTCATTTGGATGTGGAGAAGTGAGTTGACTATCCTCCCTGTGAGAGAGAAGAATCTTGAATGCCAAGGATATAATGAGAATCATTGTGTTGGACAATGGTTCCACTAATGCTGTTGGTTGAACACATTTATGGAGGACTATGCAGTGAGTGATGAAAATGTGACGAGAACAAATAAACAAGAGGAGGCAGGGGCATGACAATACTGGGCTATGACTTGTGTATCCAATGTCTCTAACCAAGAGAGCTTAGCTCAAGACCCAAGTCAATTCTCATAGTGTTCATTGTATATTTTTAATTGTGATTATGCCCAAGCATGCAATCTAAGAGATAAATGCGGCATTAAGCCCTATTACGTCTATGCACTGTGACACCCTTAACATAGTATGTCGAGTCTATTTTTTCATTGAACACCATCTATTCACTTTTTTTTTGTGTCTACGATTCCAATTGATCCCTTTCTTGGACATGAAGTCTTATTTATATCGCTTGATGGATTTTTTTTTACTACTAATAAATGAATTTCTAAGAAATAAATTGTGTATCGTTATTATCACCATCACCAATCTTTGTTGCTGCCAACTATTTAGGATTGAGTATATATGGACTTTCCCTATTGATCGCATGGTTTTCAATATAGCTACTGATGTTGAATGTTATGAAATTTTAGGTATTGACCATATTGAACTAGTGGGATCAGAATGGGCAGAAAAATTAAACATTTTTCAAAATAATGAAAAAATAATAAAACAACAAAGAATATGTATCTTATATTTGATGAATGAGATATCCAAATACATTGGCAAAAAAACCAGAGAATAATGTATCTTATATTTCATTAAATACCAGTATTGTAGAAGTAAAATTTCTTAAATTTTCATTCTTTATAAATCAATACAATCATTTCTTTATATCAAGCTAAATGCTCCTTCTGTATGATACTCCAGAATGATACTTTGGTATGCAGTTTTTGCATCATTTGCATTTAATTGTTTTATGTATTAGATCTTCACTCCGCCGGTCCTAAGCTCACAACAATCACCTTGTGTAATTTTGTTGGTGGAAGTAGAGGCTCAATTCTCTTGGAATCAGGTGTCTTTCAACAGAAAATATTCCCAGCTTGGATCGTTCAGGTAGGCGACAAATAAATCGATTTTGAAAAATCATTGACTCCTTGCTACCTTGATATGATGCCATAGATTTTCTGTCACAAATCTAAGCAATTTTTGCTATTCCTACAATTGAATGGTCCCTCTCAGGTGGCTGAAAATCAACCTTGATTGAATTGGCTACTATCGATCTTGATCCAACTCTGCCGATCCCAATTCAATCTCCGCTATTTGTGTTTTTCCTTATAATTGGATGATCCTTCAAGACATGGCTGATGAATTAACCTTGATATAATAGGCTATAACCAAGCTTGATCTAACTTGGTCAATCTCTTTTGGGATTGAGTTTGAAACCATGCTCCATTGAACTTGTAAAATTGTATTACTGATAATATTCAAGATCAATGAAATGCTTTTTATTATATTAATTAGAATTTTCCTTAGTCTCACACAACAAATTACTCCTTTGACATTGATTTAATTACTTTAGCTATAGAACTTATTAGTTATCTTTGAACATGTTTATACTATCACAATCTCTTTCCTCATTTTATCATATATACGAGCGACACCCAATTGCTCTTGGATAATTTTTGACTTTATCCTTTCTACCAACTCTTTCCATTTCTATTGCATTAATTATTTGTGTTATGCACTAATGGATCAATGCTCTTAATTCATGAAGTCACTTGCTTAGGTTTCAAGGTGTTAGGCATCAACTCGCTGTATAGTGCATAGGAAGGTATCAACTACAACAGTGCGTAGGAGCTAGAGGGATATGTAGTCAATATTTTAAAAATGAAAAAAAATCTAAGAATATTAATATTAGTAAAAAAAAACTGATGTATGTCCAACAAAGCATACTAGTCAATTCATCTGATTCATAATTCTATTAGGAAAAAAAATAATACAACCATCATCTAATGTGCAACACATAATATAATAATGTAGGATATTTATGTTTATTAGTAATGCATATAATTAACCTCTATAGTGTTTATCACTTGCAAAACAAATGCTTAAGTTAACATTGACAAGCTAAGTACTAGCACATTAACAAATTGGTTTAGTATTTCATAATCATAAAAATTGATCCTTCTTGTTTTTTTTTTGAGAAAATCGTCAAAAATTTCTTCATTAGTTTCTGGATCATCAATTGAACTAAATCATTTTCTTCTCCTTTAAGTTGGATTAATAGCTCGCCCATCTTGCATATGCATCCAGCTGGCCTATATAAGGCTCGAACCGCCTAAACAGATTGCATATCACATATTTGATGCAGTTTTTTGGCTTTCAAATTCCTCGGCAACCACATATGAGTTCACTTGGACCATTTTTAGCTATATTCTGTCCTATTAATGTCATTCATCAATATCGCCTTTAAATCGACATTAGTTTAAGAGATCTATCCTTCTCATTGATAGAAATTTCTTATTCATCTATCTTAATTGTTTCCTTAATTCTTTCTTATCATTGAAACTATATTTTATTTATTTAGTTACTGATCTAATTTTTAAGTTTGTAATGTTTTTCATTTTTTGAATTTAATTTATTTACACTCATATATTATTATAATATTGTCTGTAAATAATATATATAAAGGGCAAATAATATGCAACATGGAGCTTGATCTTGAATTCAATTGTGTAGCTTGTCTAGTATTATCACAATAACATATGCAAATCATTCTGCCCCTTTTTTGTTAATTGTTTGTTATCTATGGTTGATCTTTCAGATGCAAAACCAAATTGATTCAAATTGATTTACAAAATATTTGTTGTCTCTTAATCTCCTCCCATTAAGCTTTTCTGCAAATTTCATGGTATGACTTATGAACTTTACTCCAATGTAATTATGACATTGTGTACAACTTAATTCTTATAAATAAATGCAAAAATATTTCCTGTTATTTATCATATATCTTCATAATTTCTAATTTTTTTAGAACATTATTAAAATTTTTTTATCTTAGCACCATTGGATCTTCTGAAATTCAACAGGAATGTTATCACCTACACTTTTATTCCATTTTCCATGAAAACATCTTTATCCTCATTCAATTTAAGAATACTTGCAAATATATGATTTCTAAACTATTATATTTGGCGTCCTTAAAACCAAGTTTTATGTAGACGGTTTATTATATTGTTTATAAAAGAATGTTACCTTTCCTTCACCAACAAGAACTTTTTGTATTTCCTCTTTTATGGATCTAAAAAATTACCTAAATCTCTACAATTTCTCGATCTTTTGCAAAATAATAAATGACGGCCTCTCATTTTTTTTGGATTGTCATTGAATTTTTAATAATATTCTTTTTAAATGGATACTGATTTTTTCTCTTTATGCTAATTAAATTCAACCATGGTCTGATTCACTTTATGCTACTTTTTCCAGCAGTTACTCAGATTTCTGAAATAACAGTAGAATTATCCACATAATGGCAAGTGAGAAAATTTTAACTGTTTGCCAATCTGGAGGTGAATTTGTAAGAAATACTGATGGATCCATGTCTTATTCCGGTGGTGAAGCACATGCAATTGATATTGACAGTGAAATGTCTCTGGAAGATTTGAAGTCAGAAATAGCGTCTATGTTTAACTTCAATGATGAACCTTTCTCAATTAAGTACTTCCTGCCAAGAAACAAACGGACTCCCATAACAATATCCAATGATAAAGACTTGAAGCGCATGATTGCTTATCATGCAAATTCAGATACAACTGACATTTATGTCACAAAGATCAGCGAAAGCAGGTATTTTATTTTATTTTTCAATGTGTTCTGGGTTTTATTGCAAACGTTTTAACCATGTCATGTGATTCAAAACTCTTTGTAGGATAATTAGGAGCGATGTAGCTGATTCAGGTACCTTGATTAATGCTGACATTACACCACTAGCCAACTTTAATGAAGCGAAGCGGATAAAGGTATGCAGCGATTGGGACAATTTAATCACTGGTGTGGGGCAGGTATTCTCTACTTCAAAGGATTTCCGTGACGCATTGCACAAGTATGCCATTGCTCATAGTTTCATGTATAAACTTGTTAAAAATGACCAATCTCGTGTGACTGCTGAGTGCACTGTTGAGGATTGCCCATGGAGAATACATGCATCTAGGTCATCAGCCAAACAAAAATTCATGATTAAGAAAATAAATCCTACTCACACATGTGGAAAGGAACTTACTAAAGAAAGTCATAAGCTTGCATCTCAAAGATGGGTGGCTAGTGTTATAAAAGACAAGCTGCGAGAGATACCTAACTATAAGCCGAAGGACATAGCAAATGATCTTGAACGAGAATATGGACTCAGTTTGAATTACTCACAAGCTTGGCGTGGGAAATCTATTGCCAAGAAAGAGCTTTACAACCCATTTGAGGAGGCTTGCAATCAACTTTCGTGGTTCTGCGAGAGAATAATAGAGACCAACCCAGGTAGTGTTGCAACACTGCACAAATCAGATGATTTAAGATTTCGTTTTTTTGTTGCCTTTCATGCCTCACTATATGGTTTTGAGCATGGTTGCCGCCCTCTTCTTTTTCTTGATACTTTCTCACTGAAAGCAAATAGACATTTGAAGTTTTTAGCTGCAACTGCTGTTGATGGCGAGAACGATATATATCCAGTTGCTTTCTCAGTTGTAGATATTGAGAATAATGAGACGTGGCATTGGTTTTTGGAACAGCTCAAGTCTTCTTTTACTCTATCCCGTGCTATAACCTTCATATCAAATGATCAAAATGGCATGGAAGAGGAGTTGTCCAAGGTGTTTGAGGACAGCTTTCATTGTTACAGTGAGCAATACCTCATTGAAAATTTTCAGAAAGCGATGGAGAGCTCCTGGTCACAAGAAGTGAAGGATAAAATGATTGATCATCTTAAAAGTTCTATTTATGCTTATACAGCGGACGAGTTCAATGATTGCATAGAAAACATCAGGAGTGAGTCGAAAGAACTTGCTGAATGGGTACTGGGCACCAAACCTGAGACCTGGTCTGATGCTTTCTTCAAGGGATTGAGATATGGGAAATACTCATCTGTTGCTGTGGAGAAATACAATGACTGGCTGTCAGTAAGATCTGAACCATCAGTGCTCCAGATAGTTGATACTCTGAGGTGTAGCTTGATGGAAATGATGTATAGTCGCCGTGTCTCCTGTAATACGTGGACTGAGGCTCTTGTACCCTCTGCCAATCAGAAGGTGCAGGAGGACATGATCAGAGCCCATTCTTTTGCATTAGTGCGTCCAACTGGGACTGTATTTGAGGTAAGTGACGAATCAACTAATGTCGTCAACACTGAAACCAAGGAATGCACATGCAGAAGGTGGCAGGTGAGCGGCTTGCCTTGTATCCATGCTCTTGCTGTAATGGAGCACACTAATGGATGCATAGATGAGTACTGTTCCAAATACTTTTCAAGTGAGTGCTATCGCATAGCTTACTCATTGTCCATCAACCCCATACCTGATGTTGGTATGCCGGTTTGCTCTGACCCTTTTCATATTCCGGGTGCATGTTCCCTCCGTGCACGCCGGCTTGCTGGCCGACCAAAAGAAAAGCCAGAAGAACCAAGGATTGCAATTAAAAGACCTCTTCGTTGCAGCAAGTGCCAAGCCATTGGCCACAACAAGAGGACATGTGAAACAGAAACACAGTCTGTGTAACCATGTAGCTTTGCAGTTGATGTACATTTTCTATGTTTCATTTGGAAAAATGGAGTTCACTTATTGTAAATGTACTAATGGAATTTGTGATGCTTAGACACGGTAGGAATTGATATTTTGGTCTCTTCCGGTTCTTTCTTTACCAGCCCGAAGGCTTGTAGCTTCCAAAAATATTTAGCTTTTGCTAATATCAAGTGTAGTTGATTGACAAGTGACGACGTGTTTCTCATTTGAAGGATGCATACTGTTGTTATGTAGAACTTGGATTACTTTTAATAGCAGTCTATTGTCGTTATCTTCTGGGAATAGATGCATCATGCTTATAAGATCAATTACTTAGCATAAGGAAATTAACTTCTTAGTTGTGAAGGTCCTTTTCTTCCTAGTATTGTCTTATTTGAATGTCTAGTCGTCTGATAACTATCAATGCTAAAAATATTCTCTTCATGAATTGATGTGGTGGAATCTTACGACTGTGTCCTCTGTGGTCAAAAGTCGTGTTGAGTTATTAGTCAAAGTTAAGTTACGGTTGATTAAACTTGACCTAAAGGGAATTATACTGTCTAGATGAGATAAAGGGTTTGATCGAATTGATCAAACCTACTCAACGTATTCATCCCATTCCTGATCGGAGATAAGACAAGTACTTAGATTTGGCTTCAGTCGTCCATCTCATTCCTGACTAGGCTTTGAACATGACAATATCCTCTCGGACATCATCCATATCTCAAGCTCCAAATCTTGACATCCTCCATATCTTGGTTTCAATCGTTGACATTATCTATGTCTCAGCCTCAGATCCCGACATCATCCAGGTCTCGGACTCAGTCGTTGACATTGCTACTATCTTGCCCTCGGATCCTAACATCATGTATGTCTCAATCTCATATTCCAAACACCATCCATGTCTTAGTCTCAAATCTTGGCATCCTCCCACCACTTTAGTCGCCCACGCCCCCCATGCTTTGGCTTTAGATTCCAACATCATGTCTCGGTGACGACATCATACCTAGCTTGACCTCAATGGTCGACATCATCCCGGTTTCAACCTCATCTACTGACGTCATCTCGAACTCGGTCTCAGATGCCAATGCCATCTTGAACTCAGCCTCAGATGTCGACACCATCCCGACCTTGGTCCTTGCCACCGACTTTGTCTAGGACTTGGTCTCAGATCCCAACATCCCCTTGTCTCAGCCTAAGTTGTTGATTTCGTCTATTCTCAAGGCCACTCAATATTGATCTCAGGGAGATAATAGCCGTGGAGAATACTAATAGGGAAATTACCACAAAGCCCGAGGAGATGGTACAAGAATTCATGAGATATTTCCAGTCTCATTTTGGGGTGCAGGTGGACCGTGCTCTAGTCCAAGCAGACTGTATCCAATTTGGGAGGGTACTTTTAGCAGATTAGCAAGTACAACTTACGAGAATTCCTATTAAAGAAGAAAATAAGGAGCTCTTTTTGACATTGGAGACTTTAAGACACTTGGGCCAAACAGATACGATTCCAAATTCTATAAGCAAACCTGGAATATAGTCAAGCAGATTCCATCACAATCGTATTGGAATTCTTCTCAAATGGTCAGTTACTCAAATCATGGAACCATACATGATTTCTCTAGTACCCAAAACAACACATGCAAGCAAAGTACAAGACTATAGACCCATCTCCTATTACACAGTATTTTATAAGGTCATATCCAAGCTCCTTGCTAATAGATTAGTTGATGTTATGGAGCATTTTCTATACCCTGCTCAGATAACTTTTGTCAAATGACACATCATTTCAGATAATATCCACTTGGTAGAAGTAGATCTATAGAAGGTCTTTGACTTAATACACTGTGATTTTCTTCAGGAGCACTACAGTTTCTTGTCATATTCATCACATGGATCAGATAATGCATCACCACCACCTCCTTCTCTATAATGATAAATAACATTATGCATGATTTCTTCAGAGGTGGTAGAGGACTTAGGTATGGAAATTCTCTCTTCCGTACCTATTTGGCCTATGCATGGAAGATCTCTCTTGATTCTTGCAAAACGGTTTTCACTTCAAACCTAAATGTGAGAATTTTAGGATAATACATTTGGTGTATGCATATGACGTTTACTCTTGTCATGTGGAGATGTGTCTTTAGTTGACTACCTATCACAATTTACTCAAATGATTGACTTTATAGCCAACCTAGATAAATCCAATATTTAAATGGCAAGGATAGATATTCTCACTCGAGAATAGCTGCTTACTATCACGAGGTTCCAAGTAGGGGATATGCCTTTCAAATATCTAGAGATCCCTATAGCCTCTTAGAAGTTGAAGATCTTAGACTATAAACACTGATGAACTCTCACCCACTGGATCAATTCATGGCCAAAGAACACCCTATCTTTTGGGAAGACCTAGTTCATATTATCAATCCTTCAGGGTGCAGAATGCTATTAGATGTCTATATTGCTCCTACCCTGTGGAGTTATAGAGCGTATATACAGTATATGTATATCCTTCATGTGGACTACCAAAAGCCCTCCTATAGCATGGATAAAATTATGTTGGTCTAAGAAAGAACGTGGTCTTGGCTTGAAGGACTTAACAGACTGGAACATAGCTCTTTTTGGCTAAAGTTCTCTGATGTACACAAGACAAGTAAGACATACTATACATACGATGGGTACACAAACCATTCATACTTACAACATGGGGCGTATGAGAGTGACAAGTCAGAGGACTCCCTACTCATCAAGAAGGTATTGCACATTAGAGATAGTATCTTGCCCACTGTAGATAACCTAGAAGCTACAAGGCATACCCTAGCTATATGGTTCAGTCAAAGGAAAGGGGGTGTCTAGAGAGCTTATGATCATTTTAGAGGCATTATGTCCAAGAAGCCATGAGTGAAGACGGTTTTGTAGAAGTATCTTCAACCAAGCTATGCATTTACTTTATGGATGTTAGCACATGATATACTTCCTACACGAGCTAGATGGGAATACCTTGAGGATAGACGATACACTTTCTACCGACAAAAGGAGGAGATACTAGATCATGTGTTTTTCAGATGTGGTTCTATCAGCCAACTTTGGGGGAGAGTTAAAGCATGACTACAGATGCATCCTGAGATGACTACATATCGGTGTATGCTATGGATTTTTAAACTCCAATACTGGAGAACCTTTGCCCTGATTAGGGCACGTCATATTGTCATGTTAGCTTTAGTGCATCATATTTGAAGGGCAAAGAACCATGGCATGCTTGAGGGGATGCGATTTGAGACAGAGTTGATCTTCAAAAAGATCCAGATTTATGTCTACATGACCCTTGATGTCTACTCGGATTAGGTACTTAAGCAAGGATGATGTATTTGAGGGGTCTAAAGTTTTTTAGTTATTTCCCTATTACACATATACATTCATAGATCCCCCTAGGAGCATGCATTGTACTACACATATATATTAGTTAGGATTGTGAGGGCATGCATTTTGGTTGTCCTATGTATGAGATTGTATATTTGGTAGTATAATGATAGAAAGCATTCATTTTGTGTTGATAGAAAGCATGTATATAGATAGACCTTGACAGAACCATTGACAATTTTGGGAGCTTTCATTCTGCATATAGATCGAGTTTTGTAGTGTCTCAGTGATCTACTGGGTCTCGGTAACTATTCGGCTGAATCGTTTGGATTAGCATGAGTAGTTGGCCTAGGTTGTAATAGTAGTCGAGTCCTCATAAGGTATTTTGGTACATCAATTATATAGAGGTTTGTCAGACATACATTTTCCTTCTATAGATTATATAGAACTAGGGGACTACTTTGAATTGACACATCATCAATCTTAAGTAAATGCCCTTGTAAAAAAAATCATCATTTTGTGCTTAGTACCTGATTCGGAGGCATTAGCAGCATGGGATGCCACATGGAGGGATTCATGCAGAGGCAAGTGGATATTGTTGGAGCAATCCCAATGGTCCGCGGAACCATGTGTTTTGGTGTTTGGGCAAAGGGTTTAAGTTAGGTTTACCCTTGTTATTTGATATGTGTACTTGAGTTGTGCAGGACTACAGGTGACACATGTGACTCAGGTTGATGGCTTCGGGTCCGGTGAAGGATGGAGCATCCGAGGGACCGTGGACAAGGCAGCAAGGACAATGGCCGAGGGAAGCGACTTCGAGGCATACGCGAAGGATGGCATTGGAGACAAGCCGCGGGCTTGGATGCATCCGAGGGACGAGAGCCAAAGGAAGTGGGCTTGAAGACAAAAGGTCAAGGCTGTAAAGAAGAGTCAAATGAGTCGTGAGGGTACGAGTGCATGAGAGATTGCACTCGGAGTAAAATTCTAGTTTTAGGGTTTTACTGTAGCGCATTGTAGCAGTTACTGTAGCGCACTGTAGCAGTCGACTGGTGATGGATCAGTCGACTGATGCACTGTAGCAGAGCCGTTGAGAGAGTCGTTGGGCTGGCACCAGTCGACTGGTAACAGGCAAATCATGTTCTGATTTGTTCCAAGCTCTATAAGAAGGAGGTTGGTATGGCCGGCCAAGGCGACGAAATTAGACTTGATTAAGGTCTAATTAGTAGTCTACAAGTGCTCAAGAGTTTTCCTTGTGTCCAAGAGGTCTTGGTGAGTTTGTGGTGAGGTTTCTCCACCCACAAGGAGTTTGAGCTAGCCGGAGGTCTTCTGGGGAGTAATCCACCGACGGATAGGGATCGTCCACCTTACGAACACGCCGTGGAGTAGGAGCTTTATCTCCGAACCATGTAAATGATCGTGTAGCTTGGTTTGCATTCTTTCTTGTCTTGTATTTTGTTTAGCTTGTTTATTTTTGTATTATTCCGCTGCGCAAGCTAACAACGTAGGAAGCGAACGATTTGGGTGAGCCGCTATTCACCCCCCTCTAGCGAACATCAAGGTCCCAACAATTGATATCAGAGCGAGGGCGCTCTTCTACGGACTAACCGCCAAGAGAGCAAGAAGCTAGAGGAAGAAGAAGATGGAGTCCGAAGGACCGCTCGGATGGGATATCCGAATTCCACCTCCGTACGACAAAGAAGGCTTCAATTATTGGAGGAAGCGGTTGGAGACATGGTTCCAAATGGATTGGAACCAATGGGTTGTCTTGAGTGACCCATTTGAAGCTCCTACGGACAAGAAGGGTAAACGCCTCCGACCTCGGCTTTGGACCGAAGAGCAACGGGAACAAGAGGAGGCCGATAAGAAGGTAACAAAAATCTTGTTAAATATATTACCTTCTAACATCCTTTTGAGTGTAGGTGAATACACAAGTGCATGTGATCTTTGGAAAAAGATCATTGTCCATCATGAGAACCCTACACAAATCCAAGAAGAGGAGAAGCCCAAGGAGAAGGGCTCATTGGTCCAAGAAGAGAAGGACCAATCGAATGTTGACATAAGTTCAACATTCGAGGAGGAGAAGGAAGATGAGGAGGTATCATCCACATCTTCAAGGGAGGAAGAAGTGGAATCATCCACATCTTCAAGTGAAGAGGAAGAAGAGAAATTCGAGGAAGAGGAGATCTTGGAAGCTCAACCCTCCACCTCAACTACCAAGAAGAGCACAAAGGACCGCATCAAATGTTTTGAGTGTGGTAAGATGGGGCACTACAAGAGTAGGTGCCCTTCACTCAAGAAGGTAAAGGAGGTAAACCCTAAACTCACTAAAGTTAATTTAGAAACTAATGTGAGTTGTAGGAAGAAGAAGAAGGAGAAGAAGCACATTAGGTGCTTTACATGTGGTGAGTGGGGTCACTACCACACAAAGTGCCCAAGGAAAGGAGAGCTCATGAAATTGGCGTACTTGAAGAAGTGGGAGAAGAAGGGAGCTTCCAATGTAAAAACCAAGGTATCATTTAATGAATTCATTCCGTTGACACATGATAAAAAGCATGCTAGAAACAACTCTTATCATCTTAATGTTATTTATCATGAGAATAGGAGGCATGATAACCTTAAGGATAAATATATTCCTCCTCATGCTAGATTTGCCACACCTAAGGTTAGGAAGGTAAATAACAACTTAGGCAATAACACCAAGGATTTTAGATATATGCCTAAAAATAGAAATGCTCAAGGATTCAATGAAAAACCAAAATCTAAGGATTTATGGGGTGAAAATCAAGTCTTGAGGACAAGACTTGATAATTTAGAAAGGACCTTAACAAGAATGGAAAATATTCTTAGGGGTCAAAATGAGTATAACCTAGGAAAAGCTAGACAAGAGCCATCCAATGGTTATAGAGGTTTGGGATACAAACCTAAAGCCAAGAAGGATGTGACTTCCTTTCATAGGGTTCCATATAGTTATGGGACCAACCCTAGGTTTAGAGGTCAAGTTAAAGATACTAGGGAAGGAATCCTTAAGAGTATTTTTTGCAAGACCAATGTGACTAAGACTTCTAAGAAGTCCAACAAAGTCACAAAGAAGGTCACAAGGGAGGTCATCCCTAAAGTTGATCTAATAAAGGTGACTAAGGCTCCAAAAAGGCCTAATAAAGTCACAAATAAGGTTACAAAGGGAGTTAACCCTAGAAGTAACCTAGTGGAAGTGACCAAGGCTTCTAAGAAGCCAAGAAAGGTCTTTAGGAAGGTATCTAGGGAAGTCATCCCTAGTGAGTACCTAGAGCATCCAAGGAGCACCAATAGGTTGTGGGTTCCTAGGAGCATATTCTCGACACCCTAGATGGGTTTAGAGAGTGTCAACTCCAATTGGAAAGGTAGTTAACCCAACCTTGGGAAAGTTGACACTTGAGAGCATTTTCAAGGTGATTGTTAACCTTTGAAAATGAAAAGGATGATAAGTGTTACTCTTTGAAAGAGTAAAATGTGTCAAAATTTGAGGAGTTAAATCTAATTTAAATTGACACACTAGAGAGAAGCAAAAGTAATGCCAAATTTGGAATTCGACATTTTCTTATGGAATTAAGGGAAATGTAAACCTTAATCCAAATTGTCACTCTTGGAAAAGAGTAACATGTGGCAAATCTTAAGGAATTATGTTTGAATTAAATTGACGCAATGTGGAAAAACATAAGAAATACCAAATTGAGATTTTGGTATCTTCTTAGAGTAATTAAAGAAAAATCTAGGTCATAATGTAAGATGTTCACTCTTTGGAAGAGTGAAATGTGTCAAACTTTGAGGTTTTGAACTTAATTTAAATTGACACATTTAGAAAAGGATAAGAAATGCCAAGTTGGGGTTTTGATATTTTCTTAAAAGGTAAAAGGCAAATCTAAGTTTTAATTTGATTTCATTTACTCTTGGAAAGAGTAAAATGTGTCATACTTTGAGAAATTTGTTTAAGTTAAAATGGCACAAATTTAGAAAGGAAAAATAAATGTCAAAATTAGGTTTTGGCATTTTCATGGAAAATCATGGGCAATTTAGGGTTAAATTTTGAGTTAGCTAGGGTTAAGAGTACTTAGATAGGTAATCTAGGTAAATTTTATTTATGCTAACTTGCCATGTTTTGTTTGCCTATCATATGTCATGACATCATATTTATATTTAGCATTCATATTTTATTATGAAAAATACAAAAATACCATGTCATGTCATACATACATCATGTAGCTATAGCTTGCTTTTCATTTTGAAAATTGCTTATTTTGATGTATGCCATGTAACATCATGCATTACTTTAATTCCTTTGTTATTTAAGGACAAATGACATCTATTATAAATGGTAAATATCCCAACAAGAGAGATTATATCAAGTGGCATCCTAGATGGATGATCATGATTTTTACAATGCCTAGATAGAGATGCATGATCCCTTAGTTTAGGGCAAGACCAAATATACATCTCACAAAGAACTATAAGGTGACTTGTATGTGTTTTAATACACGTTAGATACAAGTAAGATGTTAAGATGGTGAACTAAACTCAAGATGTTGATCTAGTGCATCTTGTTGAGTTTTAGGTTCATCAAAACACATAGTTATGTGTCTTCCAATCATTGGGAAAGCTAATGTACAAGTCATGTGCATTGAGCCCAAAGAACGTGGTTGGATATTGGTTTTAAAAATGATTTCAAAATACTTTTGAAAAACCTTGGTGAAGACTATCTTTTGATAGTAATCATCATTGGAAAGTTAGATACAAACTAGGAGAAAACATTGAAATTTTCAAGAGTTTTCAAATTTGTGTCAATCTTTGAAAAATAGGAAGTATTTTCATAGAAAATTATTTTTCCTTGATAAAGTATACTCTAAATAATGTCTACATGAGTTTTCATGATGAAAACAAGTATGGATTGGTTAAGAAAAACCAAAGTGAAGTTTCGGTCGAGGTTTAGTTTCATTATTAAATTTTGAACCTCAAAACTTCGAGTTTTGGTTTTCCTAATTATTTAGAAATCCCAAGTCATTGTTGGTGCAATGATGGAAGTTTGACCATATTTTTAGGGGGAGTTAGGCTTTGGAAACATAAAAATCTTTTCCAAGACCAAAAGGAGGTCAAGTGTTAAGGTAGCACATGACATTGGTATGAGAGGTGTTACCAAGGACAAGAGAGAGTCATCCAAGGCTAATAAAAAGGAATATGCTAGGGTAGCATATAATTATAGCAAGGATGAGGTGTCCAAGATTAAGGACAAGAAGAAATTAATCAAAGACAAGGTGTCTAAGGTTAAGAATGTGAGTTTAGTAGGCCAAGTGTCATCCGAGGTGCATCGAAGTGACCTAGCCATAGTGGATGAGTCACCAAGAGAGGTGACTAAGGTTAAGATTCCTAAGGATAGGAAGAGCTTTTAGGACCCATGATAGATGGATTATCAAATGTGCCAAGTGATTAAGAGACAAACTTAAGTCTCTAACCTAGTGGGTTGGCATAATAGGGATGTGTTTCATGCATGAAAATATGACATTGGGGGTCATATTGCATAAAAATTATCTTTTGATGTATAGATGTCATATAAACCCATGCTATGGAAGTATTGTGATTTAGTATGGGCAGATACATCAAGAGGAAGCCAAAACTAGGACTTTAGGTCAATATTCAATTGAACTTTTTAGCTAGTTTTGAATTTTGTGTCAATCTTGGGATCTGTGATAAATATATTTTTATATATATTTTTCTCAAGTAGACAAGGGTACAATAGACCTCTCCACAAAATTTGGAGATTTTTGGAGGTCTAAGGAATTTCTGGTGTATTTCTGAAGTTGGCCTGAAAAGGCTGATTTTTACAGAAATAGGGTGTCAGTCGACTAGTGCAGATACCAGTCGACTGGTAACAATATTTTTGAGCACAGAATGTTTCTGTAAGCTCATTTTTATGAGAGCAGTCGACTGGTGCCAAGACCAGTCGACTGGTAACAGTAGATTTCGACTACAGAATGTTTCTGTAAGGTTCTGTCGAAGGGGGCAGTCGACTGGCACTTAGGGCAGTCGACTGATACCAGCCTACACGTGTTTTTCAACGTTGTTCTTGACCGTGTCAACTCGTTTAAATGTATGAGATCCATGGGAGATAAATACATGAGTTTAGTGTCAATTTGGATGACATGTTTTCAACAATTGGGATATTGTTGGAGCTCTTTTTGATGTATGGCAAAGGGGGAGAATTTTAGGTTTAAGTGGAAAACCTGTACACCTTTGCAAGAAATCCTAGCTCGAGGGGGAGCATAGGTGAAGGGAGAGCGATTGTTTAGGCAAATGGGGAGAAGTTTACCATTGTGGGAAATCCTAGCTCAGGGGAGAGCTTAGGTGAAGGGGGAGCCTAGGGATTTAGGTTCCATTATTTATGCATGAGTTGATTTGCATATTTATTTGCATATGTATTACATTTATGTTTCCCTAACTTAAACAGGTTGCCAAACATCAAAAAGGGGGAGATTGTTTAAGCAATCTAGGTGCCCTAGGTTTTGATGGTTGGACAAAGGTTTAAGTTAGGTTTTTTGTTGTATTTGATATGCATTGTGAGTGTGCAGGATACAGGTACAACAAGGAAAGTACAAGTGTGATCTTGACAAAGGAGGAAAGTCCAAGAATGAGTCTTGGCGGTGTAAGTCCAAGCATGTAGTCTTGACATCGTAAGTCCATTCGGCATTATAAGTCCAAGTGTGTAGCCTTGGCATCGTAAGTCCATTCGGCGGAGTAAGTCCAAGTGTATAGCCTTGACATCGTAAGTCCATTGTATTAGCATGTTTATTTGCTATTTGTTTTTCCTAACTTAAACGTATTGCCAAACACCAAAAAGGGGGAGATTGTTGGAGCAATCCCAATGGTCCGCGGGACCATGTGTTTTGGTGTTTGGGCAAAGGGTTTAAGTTAGGTTTACCCTTGTTATTTGATATGTGTACTTGAGTTGTACAGGACTGCAGGTGACACATGTGACTCAGGTTGATGGCTTCGGGTCCGGTGAAGGATGGAGCATCCGAGGGACCGTGGACAAGGCAGCAAGGACAATGGCCGAGGGAAGCGACTTCGAGGCATACGTGAAGGATGACATTGGAGACAAGCCGCGGGCTTGGATGCATCCGAGGGACGAGAGCCAAAGGAAGTGGGCTTGAAGGCAAAAGGTCAACGCTGCAAAGAAGAGTCAAATGAGTCGTGAGGGTACGAGTGCATGAGAGATTGCACTCGGAGTAAAATTCTAGTTTTAGGGTTTTACTATAGCGGCACTGTAGCAGTTAATGCAGCGCACTGTAGCAGTTACTGTAGCGCACTGTAGCAGTCGACTGGTGATGGATCAGTCGACTGATGCACTGTAGTAGAGCCGTTGGGCTGGCACCAGTCGACTGGTGCAAGGACCAGTCGACTGGTAATGGGCAAATCAGGTTCTGATTTGTTCCAAGCTCTATAAGAAGGAGGTTGATATGGCCGGCCAAGGCGACGAAATTAGACTTGGTTAAGGTCTAATTAGTAGTCTACAAGTGCTCAAGAGTTTTCCTTATGTCCAAGAGGTCTTGGTGAGTTTGTGGTGAGGTTTCTCCACCCACAAAGAGTTTGAGCTAGCCGGAGGTCTTCCAGGGAGTAATCCACCGACGGATAGGGATCGTCCACCTTACAGACACGCCGTGGAGTAGGAGCTTTATCTCCGAACCATGTAAATGATCGTGTAGCTTGGTTTGCATTCTTTCTTGTCTTGTATTTTGTTTAGCTTGTTTATTTTTGTATTATTCCGCTGCGCAAGCTAACAACGTAGGAAGCGAACGATTTGGGTGAGCCGCTATTCACCCCCCTCTAGCGAACATCAAGGTCCCAACAATGAGGCACCCTACTACACTTTGCAAAGGTGGATTATAAAATGTGGTCGACGAGCTATACCTCCTCTTCAAACACATTCAGACTCAGACACTTTAGATACATAGAGACCACTCCAGAGATAGCGGAGATGTACACTGAGGCTGGAATAGATATACTGATGGACATCTAGAATAGAGAACTGTCTTGGATGGAGCACTCTTCTAGGAGAATCTCGTCGGCATGGATGGAGTTTCATTAGACATCTATTATGTGAGAGTGTATACTGTGGGCAGTGAGGCCTGAGAACACATGAGAGGGACTGCATTTTGTGGTGTGGGAGGTGAAGGCGCTGGAATTCCGTTCTGTTTAAATTTTTCTGTACAAAAAATTATACAAATACAGAACTTTTCCTAGCAACCCGCATGTTTGATCAGACATGTGTTTGATCAATCAAGCAAGTTCTTGATGGATCAAAGCACACCTTGATCGAAGTACAAGATCACTGGTCTCTTGTGTTGGTATTCAAAATCGATACAAAGAAAACTGAACTAATTATGCAGCGGAATGAAAGAACTAGTTGTATCTTTTCTTTGTAGCTAAAAACCTCTTGATCTTCTGCCGTATTCCTCTTCTCTTCTTGGACGTCGTGTGATCGACGATATACCAAGACAACACCACCCTCATTCTCTTCTCGATTTCCAAACCGCCGGCTACAAAAGGAGACTCTAAGATGGGGCACCTTCTAATCTTCTTCCTCTTCTTCAAGCCGCTGACCACCAATGTATTGCTAGGATGGGGTGCCGGCCCTAGCTAGGAGGAGGGGGGTTAACCCTAGGCAAAGAGGAGGGGGCCACCCCTAAGTGGAGAAGGTGGTGCTGGCCACCAAGGAGGGAGGAGATGAGGGGCGCCGACCCTAGGCAAGGGGAAAGGGCCGCCGACCACAAGGAAGAAAAGATGTGAGGGAAAATTAGAAAGCCACCACATATTCTTTTTTATAGGCTTGTAGTCGGTTACAAAGAAAGAAAAATAATACAATTCTGTTTAGAAAAAATCTCTCTTTCTATAACCGAATTCCGTTTAGAAAAAATCTCTCTTTCTATAACGAAGTTAAACCAAGCTAAGTTAAACAAAAATAAGTTAAGTTAAACCAAACCAAGTTAAGTTAAACTAAATCATGTTAAACTAAATCTAGTTAAACCAAACCAAGTTATGAATGGGTGTATGCGAGACCTTATATAGAGGCTACAACAGGGACCTAAAGGAGGAATTGGTTTAGGCCTCCTGATGGGTCTGGGCTTCCTGTGTTCGGCCTGAACACCCAACCCAAGTCTATCAATAATAACTCATACCACTAAAGAGTTATTATTGAACTACCGTACCAATCACATATTACAATATGTGCTTCTTATTATTATGAGTGCGTTAAACTCCCTGTGTTTAAGATATCGTATGTCCGTTAATTAATTAATTTACTGACAACCCAATTAATTAACATCTGATTCTAAGAGTAGTACCACTCAACTTTATTATCATGTCGGAGTAAGTCTACCTGTAGGGTTTACATGATAATCCTTATGAGTTCCTCAAGGGGACATCATCAGTCTAAATAATTAGGACATAGATTCCTTCTATAATCAACAACACACCATATAAATAATACTATCTCCCAACTCATCGGGCCTATTAATTTAACGAATAAATCTCATTCATTGATAAGTTAAAGAAATAAATACTAAGTATACGTGCTTGTTATATATCGGGATTAAGAGGGCACACATCTATAATAACAGCGGTTATGTTTTTTTATGTAGTCAGTATAAATTGAACAACCTCAAATGATCCTGCTCAATACACACATAGTGTACTAGTGTAATTTTATAGTCAAGACAGCCTAATATCAAATTACACTACAATCGCTCCAATGGTTTGTCCCAATCCATCTTGGTTGCGAGCTACTATTTATAATTTATAAGGAACCGATAACATGATCTTCTATGTGACACCACACACCATGTTATTTACAATATAAATTAAATAGACAATACATTGACATATATAGAAATATAAAATGCAGACATTTGACTAAGGTGATTCTCATTTCAAAATATTTCAAAACAGATGTTCATACAAAAGCTAGGCTTATAGTATACATCCCTACAGGAGGTATGTATGAGAGTGAGAGAGAGAGAGAGAGAGAGAATGCTGATGATGAGAATGCATAGGTGAATAGATCCACTTTGGAATAATGTAACTAGTTCGCAATAAACGACTCACAGTAAAGATACTCTAAATTCATTTATAGTTGGGGTTTCACCAAAAAACTTAAGACAGTGAATAGATCCACCAGAAAAAGTCTATCTAGTCTGTAATAAATGACTCATAGAAAAGACACATCAAATCCGTTGATAGATGATCACTTGCTAAAAGTGACTAGGGGATGATGGGTCAGGTACAGTTAGAGATGTCATATGCTGATAGAGGCTAAGGATCGTGGATCCATGGTGCAAGCATACCCATACATATCTTTAGCTTGCCAGAGGATACCAGAGGACCCAAATCCCTGGAGGATGAAGGATAGACATAGAAGATGCTTGGTTACATGTGGCATTGAGGCACCTTCAGGAGGTGGCTGTTTTGTTATTGACGACAGATACCGATCGATGCTTGATCCCTCGTGGCCATATAAAGGATGGATAATTGACCGTAGTATTTCTGATATGGGATACACAGAGAGTGAGAGTGATGGTACACATGTGAGCACTTGTACATCATACCTTAGACACCTTTTTAGATATGACACTTCATAAGATATGACATAAGCAAGGATCTTGGGATTTTTTTATACAGTTTTGTTTTTTTCTTTGATAATATAAATTTACCTTTTCATAAAAAAACATCGACCTCATTTCCTCATCTTTAGATTAGGCTCACACCCTACGTTGGTCCATTGAAAACGCGTAGGGTGTAAATGTGTAGCATAACCACCTCAATGATGAGATTGTTTCTCTCAAGAGATGTGAACAACAACTATGAATATTTCAAAACATGTGACATAGGGTAAATGGAGAAGTAGTTATGCAGTTGTCAGATCTAGTCTTCTGGTTGCCCTAATTCGGACACGTGACATTTAGTGAATGGAGAGGCAACTAATAGTTGTAGGGTCTGATCCCTTCACTAATTCATACGAGGATGATGAAGGATAATGCAGTTTCTAATCTGGAGATACTCTTCTGATAGCAATATAAACCCTAGAGAAGTTAAGTGCAAAAATGGGCTGGACTCTCTCTCATACTCTCTTTGGCTACATCATACTCTTGCACTTTCTTCTTTTTCCTCCCCTAGCTTCATACCTCAAGAAAACTCTAACTTGAGCATCGAAGTAGCCTGCTAGAATCCCTCCCCGGTGACATTCTAACCCTTTGTTGTGTAAGTACCTTGGGGTAGTTTTAATGTAATCAACTAAGTTAGGTTAGGTCATGTTTATGTTTGATGCCTTGCATTTAAGTGTCCAGGAACTTAGAAGCACAATAAGTTGAGCGGAAGATGCAGCGGATGAGAAGGATGGCACGAGAAAGGAGCCAACGGGCTCAGTGCATCCGAAGGACGAAAAGCTACAGAAGAGTACACTGGTAGACGAGAAGGACAGGCGCGATATTTCAGAGGGACGAGAAGCCGGAGTGAAAATTTACTAGAGGAGAAGGCCGAAAGATAGGTTTGGGTGAGCCCAATTTCATATGGCCAAAATTACCCACACGAAGTTGCTGGAGTTTGCCAGCAACTACTGGAGGAAGGCGCCTTCGATCCCTTATGGAAGGCGCCTTCGTGCATGTTGAAGGCGCCTTCAATGACTGTTAGCCGAAGATAATGCTTATCTTCGGCGATAAAACTTGTCTCAGTGAAGGCACCTTAGACCATCTTGGAGACGCATTCAAACCACAGATAAGATTTTCCAAGAGCTATAAAAAATCCCTTAGATCTAGGAATTAAACAACAACTGAACTATAAATCTTGTACTCATTTTTCTAGTCTTTTATAAGCTTAAAAGTGTGTAAGAGGTTACTCCATCTTTAACAAAGGAGTTTTCTAGTGGAACTTTCTTCAACGTATTGGCTAACCAGATCAAATCAAAGTTTTACTAAAATCGAATCAACCGAATCAAATTAAAAATCGGTTATTTTGGTTAATACCGAATCAACTGAATTTGTTTAAAAACAATAAAAAGAATTTATATAAAATAATGCCAAATTAACCAAATGCTCACCTCTAGGCTCAGACTCAGTCACCGACTTCGTCTATCCTCAAGATCATTCAACATTGACCTCATTTCCTCATACTCGAATCAGACCCACACCCTGCGTTGGTCCACTAAAATGTGTAGGGTGCATGTGGATAAGGAAGAAGCATAACCACCTCAATAATGAGACCTTTTCTCTTGGGAGATGCGGACAATAACTACAAATATTCCAAAACACGTGGCACCATGTGAATGGATAACTAGTTATGTGATTGTCAGATCTGGTCTCCTGGTTGTCCTACTTCAAACACATAGCATTTGGTGAATGGTGAGGCAACTAACGGTTGTTAGATCTGGCCCCCTTACACATGAAGATGATGAAGGAGAATGCAATGTCTGACGTGGAGATACTCTTCCGATAGTTATATAAACCCTAGAGAAGGTAAGTGCAAAAAGGGTTGGACTTATTGGGAGATTGTTGGTGTAATCATTAACCAGGTCAAGGTTGACCAGTTTGACTAAGCTCTGTTGGTGCAGGAAGCATCCAACGATTGAATCTATGTTTTGATTATGTCAAAGGGTTCAAGTTAAGTTGTGTTGTTATCTAATGTGCTTGAATGAGTTTGCAAGAAAGTCTTAACTACGGTTAGGCAGGTGAAAAATCCTAAGAGGTGGTAACCTTAGGTCCTAGGGGGTGGTAACCCTAGGTGGAGAAAAAACCCTAGAGGGTGGTAACCCTAGGTCCTAGGGGATGGTAACCCTAGGTGGAGGAGAAATCCTAAGGGGGTAATCTTTGGTCCTAGGGGGTGGTAACCCTAGATGGAGAAAAATCCTAGGGGGCGGTAACCCTAGGTCCTAGGGGGTGGTAACCCTAGATGGAGAAAAATCCTAGGGGGCGGTAACCCTAGGTCCTAGGGGGTGATAACCCTAGGTGGAGAAAAACCTTAGGGGGCGGTAACCCTAGGTCCTAGGGGGTGGTAACCCTAGGCAGAAAGTCCAGTCGGTTTGGAAGACCGGACTGGCATTAGGTAATTTCTTCTGAGGGGAGTAGGTGAGGACGCATTCCCCGGAAGAGGGATCAGTAGGTGTCGTTTCGACCTAGGATTTCTGGTCAGAAATTCGAAGTCAAAACTGGACGGTCCAGAGACTGTTAATACTTTATTTATATATGTGTTGACATTGTCTTGCAAGGCATGCTGTTGTTTTGGGACTAACATGTCTTGCAGATACAAAAGGAACAAGCTAAGCCTCAGATGAACAGTGTCCAAGGCGCCTGCATTCTTTTAAAAAGCTTTTACTGTTATCGAAGACCGGACTGACATCAGGTAATCTCTCCTGAGAGGAGTAGGTGAGGACGCGTTCCCCGGAAGAGGGAACAGTTGGCGTCGGTTCGACCTAGGGTTTTCGGTCGAAAATTCGAAGTTAAAACCGGACAGTCCAGAGATTGTTAATATTTTATTTATATATGTGCTGACATTGTCTTGCAGGGCATGCTGTTGTTTTGGGACTAACATGTTTTGCAGGTACAAAAGGAATAAGCTAAGCCTTGGATGAACAGTGTCCGAGGCGCCTCCATGGAGCTTGTAAGCGCCTCGGGTGCAAAGCAGAAGTTGGTTGCGAAGAGGAGCTGGAGGCGCCATGGACCAGGGATTGGAGGCGCCTAAGAAGCTTGGAGGCGCCTTGGACTGGCCATGGAGGCGCCTCAAGCAAGATAAGCGACGAAAAATTCAGCACTCATCCACGTGGCTGACTCGGCAGGGTTGAGGCGCCTTGATTGGGGTTTGAGGCACCTCAAGCAGGCTATTTAAGGAAGGGTTCGAGCGGTAGTTGGGAATAACCTTCCAAGCAAACCTTACGCAACCAGCTGCTAACGAGAAATTTCGACAAAGCCACAACTTGACGCCGATGACCCGGAGCCCCGATTCTACTATTTCTTGTTTGTCGTCGATAAATTTTACTACTATTGATTGTACTTCATTTGTAAATATTTTAACGATATTATAGTTGTTGCCCAACGTAAATGCTCAACGAGCGTGGGCCTTGGAGTAGGAGTCGCCACAGGCTCCGAACCAAGTAAATAACTTGTGTTCGCGTTGTTTTTGTTTATTCCGCTGCTTGTTACTCGTTGTTTTACGAATCCGAAACGTGTGAAAGCTGTTAGAGTGTATACTAAAAGCCTAGCTTTTGGTATAAATATTTATCTAGAAATAAGAATCACATTGGTCAAATGTCTACATTTATGATAAATGTAGTTGCTCAATTAATTTATATTGTAGATAACATGGTGTGTGGTGTCACATACAGAAGATCATGTTATCGGTTCCTTATAAATTATAAACAATAGCTCACGACCAAGATGGAAAGGAACAAACCATTGGAAGGTCGTAGTGTAATTAGGTATTAGTTTATCTTAACTATATAATTACACTAGTACACTTAGAGTGTATTGAGTAGGACCAGTTGAGGTCGTTCCTTTTATACTGACTTTATAAAGGAACAAAGACCTCAGTTATTATGGAAGTGTGAGCTCTTAATCCTAATATAATAACAAGCACATATATTTGATATTTATTTCTTTAATTTATCAATGGGTGAGATTTAGTTCGATAAATCAATAAGCCCGATAAGTTGGGAAATGATATCACTTATAGTGTGTGTTGTTGATTATAGAAGGAAACTGTGTCCTAGTGATCTAGGTTGAAAATGTCCCCAAAAGGAGCTCATAAGGATTGTCATGTTAAACCCTGCAGGTGGACTTAGTCCGACATGACGATGAAGTTGAGTGGTACTACTCTTGGAGCTAGATATTAATTAAGTGAGTTGTCAGTAACTTACTTAATTAGTGGACATTTGTTATCTTAAACACAGGGAGACTAACACACTCATAATAAGAAGGAGCCCAAAAATGTAATTTGGGATTGGTGCGGTAGTTCAATAATAGTTCTTTAGTGGAATGAATTATTATTGATAAAATTAAGTTGTGTGTTCGGGGCGAACACGGGATGCTTAATTTTATCAGGAGACCAAAACCAATTCCTCCTCTCGGTCCCTATCGTAGCCTCTAGTATATAGAGATTTATACCCACCGTATACCCACCTTCTTACCCATCCAATGGGGTCGGCCAAGCTAGCTTGGAACCCAAGCTAGGGTCGGCCAAGACTAAGTGGATGAGCCATGTAGGTGGCCGGCCAAAGCTTGGGTCCCAAGCTTAGGTGGCCGGCCACTAGAATATTAAAAAGGATTTTTATTAAAATTATTTCTTATGTGGATATCATGATTTTAAAAGAGAGTTTAAAAATTAAAAATTTCCTTTTATAACTTTCTACAAAAGATTAAGAGAAGAGATTAATCTCTTTCCTTATTTGTAGTTTAAAAGGATGGTTTTAATTTTTGGTAAAAACTTTCCTTATTTGTAAATTATCTACATGTTTAAAAGAGAGTTTAAAATTTGAAATCTTTCCTTATTTGTTGTTTAAAGGAGGATTTTAAATTTTAAGAAAACTTTCCTTTTTAACCATGTTCATGATTTAAAAGAGAGTTTAAAATTAAATATTCTCTTTTATAAGTTTCTACAAAAGATTAAGAAAAGATTTGATATCTTTCCTTATTTGTAGATTAAAAGAGATTTTAATTTTTAGAGATAACTTTCTTTTTATCCACATGTTAAAAGAAAGATTTTAATTTATTAAATTTCCTTTTTATAAACCAATCATGAAGGGATAAAATTATTGGAGAAATTTTATAAATTTCCGAAAGCAAATAAGGAAATTTTAATTGGTGTTTAAAATTTTATTTGCTTGGAAGTTTATTGTTGTGGCCGCCCATTAAAATTTGAAAAGGAAAAATTGTTTTAATTAAATAAATTTTCCTTTTCATTGACAAAAGAATTAAGGAAGTTTTTATTAAAATTTCCTTATTTGTCAAGACCAAGGATTATAAAAGAGGGGGTAGAGGAGACTTCAAGGCTAACGATTCTATTCTATTTTTCTTCCTCTTTTCTTCCTTGGGTGTGGCCGGCCCTTTGTTTTCTCTCCTCTCCTTTGTGTGGTCGAAACCTTCTCATGGTGGAGATAGCTTTGGTGGCTGGATCTAAGAATGAGAAGAAAGAGAGAAAAGAAGCCTCTTTTCTAGCATCCCTTAGAGTATGGTGGTGGTGGCCGAACCTCTTCATCCTAGAAGAAGTTTTGATGGCCGAAATTTGCAAGGAAGAAGAAGGTGCTTGGTGGTTCTCATCTCGGAAGATCGTTGCCCACACAACGTCCGAGGTTAGAAGAGGAATACAGTAGAAGATCAAGAGGTCTTTCTAAAAGGTATAACTAGTAATTTTTCTTTCCGCATCATACTAGTTATTTTTGGAAATAATACCAAATACAAGAGGCTTATGTTCTAGTATTTCGAATATGTTTTTCGAAGTTGTGTTCTTTTGTTTTATTCTTCCTTGTGATTTGATTGTTCTTTTCGGTTAACCTAAAGTTATTTTAGGAAATTAAATATTAGATTTCCATAAAAGGTTTTGTCTAGTCGGTGGTGGTTGCTCCCATATCCAAGAAGGTCATGTGCCTCGCCACGTCAGTACTGGGAACAAATTATGGAAATTAATATTTAATGGAATTAATAACTTAAGGTGATTTGGGTTGAACGTGTTAAGTTTCGCAGGAGACCCAAGTCAAAACCTAAAAGAACGAATAGATTAAGTTTTGGATCAAACGTGTTAAGTTCCGCAGGCGATCCAAAATTTAATTTAAAAGAACACATGGTAACTAGGAAAAGGTTCAGACCTTTGTACAAAATTTTTGTACAGTGGAACCTCTAGGTTTTCCGAGTAGCAACCAACAAAAGCCACGAGCGCTATTCCCCCCCCCCCCCCCCCCTCTAGCGCATCTTGATCCAATATGCTCGAGTAGATTCGAGCTTGATTTTGACATTTGGATAATATGTTGTGGATAATATGTTGCGGAAAATATGTTGTGGACAACATGTTTGGACAATATATTATTGGACAATATGTGAGAAAGGTCAAGTAGGTCAAGGAGGACCGATACTTGACTAGTAAAGTCCTAACTGGATGTTAGGCAAGACAAGTCCTAATTGGAGGTTAGGCAAGTAAGTCCTAACCCGAGGGTTAGACAACAGAAAAATCCAAGTGGGGCAGGGAGGACTACATGTTAGCAAGGAAAGTCTAAGTAGGTCAAGGAGGATCACACGTTGGCAAGGAAAGTTCTAACTACGGTTAGGCAAAAGAAAGTCCAATTGGGTTAAAGAGGACCGCACGTTGGCAAAGGAAAGTCTAAGTGAGTCAAGGAAGATCACACGTTGGTAAAGGAAATTCTTTACTGTGGTTAGAAAAGTAAAGTTCAAGTGGATCAAGGAGGATCACATATTGACAAAGGAAAGCCCTAACTGCGGTTAGGCAAAGGGAAATCCAAGTGGATCAAGGGGGACCGCACGTTGGGCAAGCTAAAGTCCTAACTACAGTTAAGCAAGAGGAAAATCTAAATAGGTCAAAGAGGGCCGCACTTGGTGATTAGAAGTCTAACGGGGGTTGACAAAATCCAAATGGGTCAAAAGGTTGACTGAATACTTGGTGAAGAAGTTCCAATAGGTTGCGGTTGACCAGAGATTGTGAAAGGGAACCTTAGATTTGGGTTAAGCAAGTTACGTTGGGTAATTGATCAGGTGATCAATTGAGACCTGTGCCAATCGAGCAGAGCGCATCTCTTCGCAAAGTGCATAGTGAATTGATAAAGTGATCGATTCACCCTAAACCCAATCAATCAAGTGATCGATTGGAAGTTGGTTTTCACGAAGCACAGTGTATTGCATTATACTGAATCGATTGGGAAGAATTCCAATCGATTGAGGATATTGCGAGAGGCTTAATCGATTAAGCTTGGTCGCGAACGAACAGAGAGCTTCTGAATTGATTAGGTGATCGATTGAAGCTGCTTGATCGATTGAGTAATTGATAGGGAGAAGCTTACGAGTGAAGAGAGGGTTTCATAATCGATTGGGTGATTGATTAAGTAGGTCTATAATTGATTGGTTAATTGATTAAGTGACTAAGAAAAGAGCCGTTGTGAGGTTTGGACGGCTGGATGTGCTCGGATTAGGGTAAGACCAATCGATTGAGAGTCCTAATCTATAGAATATAAAGGCGATGCCGAAAATTCAAACACAACAACTTCTTCTCCAATTCTTTCCGCCAATTTTTGAAGGTTCTTGGAACAAATGCATTTCCAAACATCAAGAAGCGATCCACAACAACAAGAGATCAAAAGCAGAGGTTCCTCATTGTAGTATTCATTTATTTGTTCTTATTTTATCTTTTGTTATATTTCTCGTGAATTTTTGTGTTGGAGTTTGTACAAAACTTCTCTGTCTCCTAAAAGGAGGATTTCATAGTGTATTGTGAATGAGGAGAGTGAACCCTTGGATTAGTCATCTCAAAAAGATGGATATCAAGTAAAATCAAGGATGTTAAAATTTACTTTGATGTTAGAGTTTACTTTTAATTTTTCACTGTAACAAATGATTGACAAAACAATTGAAACTAATCACCCTCTAACTAGTCGACGTGTCCTAACGGGACTCTCTCTCACACTCTCTTCGACTATATCATACTCCCACTTTCTTCTTCCTCCATTAGATTTATATCTCAAGTTAAAGTACTTTAACTTGAACGTTGAAATAGTCTATCAAAATTCCTCCTTAATGATATTGTAACCTTCTATTGAACCACTCTTCAGGCCCTCTCATCTTCTACACCTATAATCTCCGGAGAGCATCCACGTCAAACCCATTCACTGACTGATAGCTCGACTATCTACGTCATTTAGCCGGAGCGTAGACCCGGACTACTGCTACAAATTTTTTGGTTTTGATGCCCAACAACATCACATCTAGACCTTTGATCATCACGCACAAAATTTGATGTTTCATCTTTCTAATATATGAACAAGCACAACAAATACAAATACGAAAGAAAACACTGCCCCAACTCCTTTAGGTTGCAGGAACGACAACCTCATTCATTCATCTCCTGATACCATGGACGCCGAGAGTCGACATGCTTTAACATGGATATCAATCAAACGCCTTGCCAATTTTCAGCAACGGTGATCGAGACCCAAACATCTGTTCGAGGAGCATCACAATGGTCATCGCCACTGAGGCATCAAATCCTGGCTGCACGACCAGGTGGAAGACGTCGAGCCCGAAAGAAACGCCCTTGGCCGGCTCCTTCCTCTTGATCTCCGCCATTGGCCTTCGCTCACCGTCGAGGACGGCGCAGCGGCGCTGCGAGTAGGACCCTTCGATCTTGTAGGCGCGGCGCGACTTGGCGCCGGAGGCACAGGGAGTGACCCGAGCCAGTGCTCCGGAATGGAGAGGGTTAACGTCCCTCTTCACCACGAACCGAGGATCGGCATCGTCCTCTCCTTCGTAGATCATCCACTGCTCTCCTAGGCTTAACTTCTGCACAGGAGGAGTCCCAAGCACCAGAGCAATTGATGTTAGGGATCTGATTTCAGAAAAAAAAAAATCGTCGGGAATCAACGAGGAATTGGGGGAGAAAACCTAGCCCTTTTTGAGGGAATAACGCATACCTTTCTTCGGATCGTTAGCAGCGGCTTGCCGGCGCCGTCCATCAGCACCACCTCCTTCTTGCTCCCGGAAGCGTAGTTATCGACTCTGAACGCCAAGTTCCCCTTGGCATCAAACACCGCGAACCCATTCCCGTTGAAGAGGAGCGACCGCCGCCACACGGTCAGCAGCACAGAGGCTGCCGCCCCGGCCTCCCCCGGCGCCGGTTCCGCGATCTCGATGCAGGATACCGCACCAGGCTCACCCAGATCGACGCCTTTAGGGTGCACCCTCGCCATCGCCGCCGGCACTGCTCGAGAAGACGAGGCAAAGTTAGCTGGTTCTGAATCGGGAAGAGGGCACCTCGTTTCGTCATTTATACCCCCAAACGGTCCCAGACGATCCGAATTGCGTCACCCCCGCAACATCCTCTAACTTACCCATTTTCGTACCCGCGTCGCCGCTCAGATTGGGCCCACAAAGATTCACTTCGAGCCCAATCACAAGCATCTGCCGGAAGTGTGTACCGAGTAGTTCACCGATTGGATTTTACTCGATGAAGAAAGCGACTTCGATAATAACGAAGATATTTAAAACGAATAAACATCATTTTCTAAAATACATAAACCGAATTTTTAAAATTTATTATTATTATTTAAAAAATAAAAAATAGGGTGGACGGCGGTATGCTACTAGCCGAAGTGTAGAGGAATTGGTGGCTCAGCATTAGCCGCGTGGCGGAAGGATAACGGCGGTTGGTAGGTGCGATTTAAATCAAGGATCCTATTGGCGAACAGAGCGGATTAAGATGTATTTGTTGGTTGATTATTATGTTTACACTATAATAACTGGAATTATTGGCTTAATTAGGTGCAGAAGAGGAAGAGTCAAGTCAAGCATTAGTACGAGCAAAAATAATTACATAAAAATAATTTTAAAATTTTTAAAAATAGTTTTATATTCATATAGTCCAATTATTTCTTGGTCTTGTGATGGGACTTGTTTTCGCTGCGTTCTTGTTTGTTTCATAAAGACAACAAAGACAAAAAAATTAATGCTGTGATTTTCCGATAAGAAAGAGGAAGATGAATTCAGTTTTCTGGAAAGTTCCGGAGAAGCTAGCAGGTCATCCTTATCAAGAATTAGAGCCCTTTATTCTGTAATTTTTAATGAGATGGCAATGGATAAAGTTAGGAGGTTAAATATGTTAAGTAGAGTTAAATTGTATGATGTTTAAGTTTGATTGATAATTTAATTCATTTAAATTAAGTTGAATTTAAAATGAATTAAGTTGTTAAAATGATTGTTTAAGTTTAATTTGATTATTTTTTATGAGTTTGAATTTAATTGGTTTAAGTTTAATTTGAGTTTAATTTATTTAAATATTATCGAGCTCTTAATTAAAGTTTATTTGATTATTTGAAATTTTTATATTTTAAGTTTATATAATTTGATCCTATCCGAACCAGGAGTCAATGAACGCTAGGGACGTGGCGCTCCCTGCTGGACCCTCGAGCGCTCCGGCGAACCTGTAACAAAATCGAGCCGGGAGGGGTGTCCCGGCGACGGCCCTCCGACGCTCAAGTCAGGCGAGGAAATAGCAAAGAAGTGGCTTTTAAGTAGAAGACTCGTGTACCTCCGGTGAAGAAATGAAGACCTTATATAGACCTCTCGAAGAAGCCTGGGCGCGCCAATCAAAGCAACCATCTACTTTTGACCATGCCCAGGTATGGGTCTGTCAGAAGGGCCATGCCCAGATATGGATTTGTCAGGAAGACGTTCATGAGGCCATACTGCTACTGTATCAACCTTTCTATGATGTGACGGCAAGATCCTCCATCGTGCGATCTTGTATACGGCCTAATCATCAGACATGCTTCTGCTGATATCCCATATCCCGAGCCGAGCGCATAGGCCGCTCGGTCACCTTTGTACCCTCGCCCTTATCTTGGCCGAACGGATAACCCGCTCGGCCCTTTGGTCCCAGCCGAGTGGACTCCTGCTCGGCCCTTCGATCCTCCTGCCTTGGCGTCGGAAACCCAAGCCCATGGATGAGTTATCTCTAGCTCCGCTCGGACCATTACCCGCTTGGCCAGCCCTCCATCCGTCCTTAGGCTGGGACCCTTCAGAAGGTGGGCCCCCCATTCTTACCGTCGGATCATAATTGATTATTAAATTTGATAATACAAATTTATTTATTCATTATAAAATTTTATTTGTTTATTTAATATGTTGATAAGAGTTTATTGATAACATGATTCACAAATATTATTCATCAATATTGTTTATAAATGTTGTTCATGAATATTGTTCATTAACATTTAATACGAACATTAACGAGCTAAATATATATATATATTTAAACTTATTTATTTAATTTAACAAGTTATTCAAATTTATTTAATTAATTAATTTTATATGTATTGAATGAACATAAACTAATTTTTTACGGAGCTGAATATTAAATTTATTTATAAAAATTTAGTTCCTTTATCATCCTAAATAAAGTGTGTCAGGTATAAGATTGTAATAACAGCAACTTTCTTAGGGCAGTAATCTTTTTTTTTTTCACCCTAGTTCTCATTTCAATATTTGTAATCAAATTCTCTATTTTTTTAAAAAAAAATAAAATTACAATAATATTTATTTTTCTCTTGAATGTAAATAAATTATGCAAGGTGACAAGTGAAATTTATCGGTACTGTTGTTTATGCTTTTATCTTTTATCTTTTCCCTTTTTTTCCTTTTACTTTTGAACATAAACACAACTTTATTGAATCATGAGATTGCTAGATGACATTCAAATAATGGTATGAGGTAGTTTGGCATATGATTAGAAGAAATCATATGCACTGAGAAACACATTTATAAATGTTATGATGCATGATGCAATCTTTTAGGATTAGGAATTGATATATAGATAGGAGTTAGCATGATTCAATTATGTAATTTATATCTTGTAATTAGCACATGTTTATCCTATTTTATGACTTGTATGTTTTTAAATTATGTCATGATTATTTGCAAGTTAAGCAATTGGTATTAATGATGATGATAACAATTGATATCTTTGTCAATTGGGAATGTCATAGTGCATGAATACTTTAGATAAGGATGAATTTCAAAATAATCTTGTTACAATTCAAGGTTGACTTGTTTTGCCTATTTACATATATAGAAATAAGTGAATGGTTAGAATAATGATTTAGATTTAAGATGTTTGATGTGATTCATCTAATTGAACCAAGTATCATTTACACAAATGAATTATGGAATCATCAATCATGGGGAAAACTTATATAGAAGTCCTATGCATATAGCTTAAAAATTCATGATAGAAAATTACTTTTTAAAATAATTTAAGGAATAATTCTTGAAATTTTGATACCTATATGATCCTGTTCGAAAACGGGAGGGTTGAAAGCTGGGGATGTGACTACTATGTTGACTGAATTTAGACCGCGCCCCACTCTGCAAAAGCAACGTCAGTGCCGAGCCAGGGAAGGGGTCCCCGGCGTTGATCATCCGACTTTCAAGTTAGTCACTGGAAGAGTAGAAGGAAGCGGAGTAATAATAACGCAAACGCAAACAGTAATAACGTGTACCTCCGCTAGTGATAGACCTCCCTTTATATAGAGCCCTGGTGGGTGACGTGTACGCTCCTCGAGGCATGAGCACATTCTCTAATATGTCTTATGAAGGGATCTGTCAGGAAAGTACCTCTGACACCATACCTTAACACGACATTCATATCCCTGACAAGACAGTAGAAACTTCCGTCGTACGATCCGCCTGTCGACCATACCTCGTGTCAACGACACTATATCCTAGAAAGATATTGAGAGATACGAAAATGGTCCCGCTGCTTGGCCGAGTGGGGTAGCCGCTCGGCTAGGACATTTTTTGCTCCGTTGATGGTCAATCTCTGTTGCTTAGCCGAGCAGGGTAGTCACTCGACCCTAATTACCCCGACCGACCGCTGTAGGTGTCCTTCTCTCGACCATCATAGGCAAGCCTTTTGACACCTTGGCGTTGACCACCTTCACTTTGACCTCCACCTCGATAGTTGACCCGTGCCGAGTGGGCCCCTCACCTCTATCGTAGCATTACAAGTCTCCCCCTCAAGTCTAGTCAAAGGAGGTTGCAAGTCCGACTGACTGGACCAGTAAAATCTTCAGTGGCTTCCACGTTCGATTAGACCAGATACGCTTGTTGTTGCAACGGGGCCGGTAAGAGGGGAGGGGTGAATTGCCTGCAAATATAGAATACCCTCCTCAAGACTTTTCAACTCAAAAATTAATAGCAACAATAAAATGTAAAATAGTAGTAATAAAAGAGAGATAAGAAATTTAACTTGGTTACAACCCAGGGGTTGTTAATCCAAGACAGTCGAACAACTCTACTAGAATGTCTCCTTCACTGTAGGCGGAAAAGTCTTTTTTACACACTAAGAATACTTAGAAGTTGCTAGGAACTTAATACAGAGTTGATTGAATAATTTCCTAGCTTCAGGGGCCTTTATATAGCTCCTGAAAATTCTATCTCGGATCTTGAGGGCGCCTCCAAAGGGGTTGAGGGCGCCTACAAGAGGTTTGACCGGATAAAACTCTATCCATTTACAAACGGCCACTTTGGCCAGGTCGAAGGCACCTCCAATAGGCTTGAAGGTGCCTTGGACTGGTTGAAGGCGCCTTCAAGCCAATGAAGGCGCCTCCAACATTGCAGGCAGCGCAGGCGCCTTTAGCCCTCCGTTGAAGGCGCCTCCAGCTAGCTTTTCAGCTCCTTTTGTCTTGTTTTCTTCTTCCGAGGCTTCGATTGAATGCGTAATTGTGGCCAACCGAAATAAGGCTCACCCGAACCTAATTTCCGATCTTCTTCTCGAGCAGACTTCCGACTTGGCTTCTCATCCCTCGAATGCCGCGCACGTTCTTCTAGTCCACCGGTGTACTCTTCCGCAGCTCTCTCGTCCTTTGGACGCACCGAGCCCGTCGGCTCCCTTCCCGTGTCGTCCTTCTCGCTAGCTGCGTCTTCCGCTTGACTTCCTGCGCTTCTAAGCTCCTATACACTTGACACATGGATCAAATAACAAGCAGGATCTAACCTAACTTGGTTGATCACATCAAAACAACCACGAGGTCCAACAATCTCCCCATTTTTGATGTGCATCAACCCAAGTTCAAGTTAGGGGGAAAAAATAGACAAACAGTAATTTATAGAAAAGACTAAACTAACAGTTTAAGCATAAAGATTGCAATAAACCCAGCTAACAGAAATTTTTAATTTTTAACTCTCCTAACTTGTTCCTATCCCCCCCCTCCTCCCTTTGAGCACAGCAAAAAATGGGAACATAACTATCAAGTAGAAGTTTTCAAAATAATTTCTAAGTTAAAAATAATTTTAAATAAAATTTAAAATAAATCAGCTTCAAAATAATTTCTAATCAAAATTTTAAAGAGTTTACAAACATAAATATTTTTTGAAATTTTTCTAAGTAGAATTTTTTTTTAACTTAGGTAATTTTTAAACAATTTTGAGAATTTCTTTTGAAATTTTTTTAAGTTAAACTTAGGTAAGATAATTTTCAAAAAAAAAATTAAGAAAAAAATTCTAATTCTAGAAGAAATTTTAACTTAGGAAATATTAGTTTAGAATGTTTCTAAGTAAAAATTTTATGCATGAAACATTTTTCTAAATATAAAAATATTTTTGAAAGAATTGATTAAAAAATGTTTGAAAAACTTTTTTCAAGTATTATTTAATTTTAATTTTAATGTTTTACCAGAAAGTTAATTAAACATTTTATTTAAATATTTTGGCTTCTAGGTTATGGCGAGACACTAGGCCTTCTTGGTTATTGGAGCAACAACCACTGCCTTAGATAAAGCCTCATAAAGAAATTTTAACGTTTAATTTTCTCACTGAAAGCTTTAACAAAAAATATTTAGTCTAGAAAAGATTTTGGAACCCAGTAAAGGTTCCTTCCTACTGGATTAATCAAGAACTTAGGAGGTACATAACTTTTGGGAACTTTCCTAAGTTGTCTCTGATGTTTTCTAATGTACCAGTTTAATTTTTCATATAACTTGAATTTTGATTTTGGAAATTTATCTAAGCATGCATAATCATTTTTCAATTTTTCAATTTCTTATTTTCTAATTTTAAATTATTGTACATTTCTAGTGGGCATGCTTTTACTAAGTTTAACTTCAACTCATTATTCTCCTTTTCTAATTTAACTAAGTCTTTAGTAAGAACTTTTATGAATTCAAATGACTGCTTGGGAGTCAGATTACGTACCTCACTTACCTCTATTTCTGATCCTCCCCCTTCATCGCAGTTTTCTTCTTTTGATGATCCTCCCCCTTCATCTATGCTCATTTCCGAGCTGGTTTCTTCGAAAAGATGATTGGTCATCAGTGCTAATCCCGAAAATGCTTCGACTTCTTATTCCGAGGATGACGATTCATCCCATGAAGCCTTCAGACTCTTGCACTTCGAGGACGTCGACCTTTGAAACTTCTCCTTGCCCATTTTCTTTAGTTTTAGGCAGTCATCCTTGATGTGCCCTTCTTCGTTGCAGTTGTAGCATCAGACCGTCCTTTTGTTGCGTTGTTGTTTCCTCGACTGTGATCTAAATTTATTAGTTTTAATAAATTTATTTAACTTCCTTACCAATAACGCCGCTTCAGTTCATCGATCGACGCTTCAGAGTCGGGATCTTCCTTTTCGGCTTATAGGGCTATATTGAGATTTGGCTTTTCTACTTGTTTAGGCTATGCAATTCTAGATTCGTGAAGTTCAAATGTAGAAAATAAATTTTCTAAACTACTTATCTCAAAGTCCTTAGAGATGTAGTATGCATCTACTAAGGACACCCATTCTAGAGACCTTGGGAAGGCGTTGAGCGCGTACCGAATCGAGTCTCGGTTTGTTACCGATTCTCCGAGGTTGTTCAGTTGCGTTATCAGCTCCTTAATTCTTGCTTGAAGTTGCGCTACTTTTTCACCGCTGTACATCCGGAGATTTGTCAGCTGGGTTCGGAGAATGTCCCGTCTTGCTAATTTTTCTTCTGAAGTGCCTTCGTGGAGCTCCAGGAATTTCTCCCAGAGGTCTTTAGCGGAGTCGTAGCTTCCGATCCGACTTACCTCTTGAGGCAGTAGAATGCTGAGAAGATGAAATTTTGCCTTTCCGTTAGCCATGAAATCAGCTTGCTCCTTCTTTGTCCACTGATACTCTTGTTTGTCTTTTGGAGCTGAAAAATCAAATTTCATAGTTAGAAGAATGTCAAAATCCATTTTAAAAAAATACCTCCATTCTTCGTCTTCATGTAGTGAAGTCTCCGTCAAACTTCGGGGGATGAATGCTTGTTCCGACCATCGTCTTGATCTTTGTGCTTCAGTCGGCGGTTAGTCCTTCTGAGGCTGTCGGGCTCTGATACCACCTGTTGGTGCAGCGGAGCCGGCAAGAGGGGAGGGGTGAATTACCTGCAAATATAGAATATTCTACCTCCTTGAGCGCTGGTGCCACCAAGGCTAATTGGTCTAGCTCTTGTTCCGGTCATTCTGCCAAAATTAACACAGATATTAATCGAGATAAAGAATCGGCTACCTGGTTATTATTTCCGTCAATATGTTCAAATTGAACTGTTGGGCCGACTCCAGTGATATAATCAGTAAAAGAAATCCATCGTACTCTAAAAGGCTTGTGGTTAGCGGTTTTGCCGAAAAAACTAATAATTGACTGACAATCAGTCCTAATAAGGAGTTTTGATTTATCAAGGAAGTAGATTTTCAAGGCTTCCATAGTATTCATCACCGCATAAATTTCCGCATCAATTGTTGATTTCAGAGGATTGAACTTTCTGCTTGAATAGACGCATATTTTTAAAGAGGAGACTGGTGTCAAATTTCTTTCTCTTCCATTTGCAGATACCTCCCCATCCATCCACACATCCGTCCACGTCTAAAATTATGTAACAATCTGGAGGGGGTATTTCTAGGTTCGGGAGTTGTTTTGTTTTCTCCTTGACTTGGTGAATTAAGTCCCAGTCTTACTGATTTAGCCGTTTCTCTCCATTAGGAGATGTTTTTGCATAGAGAGGACCCAAGAGCTTCCCAAGATTTGGAATATAATTTCTTGCATAATTTAACAGTCCCAGCCATGATCGCATACCTTTAGTGGTCCTAAGATCATTATCCTTGAAATCCGCGATCTTGGATATAACATGCGGTTGTAATTTAATTCGACAATTTCCAATAATAGCTCCGAGGAATTCAATTTCTAGTACGACAATCTTCAACCAATTCTGAGCCCTCCATGCATATCCCTTATGAAATTGCATCCAATAATGAACTGGATATTATCACCCAATACCATTGGAAAACTGTAAGTGTAGGGGACTCGGAAGATATTATCTTCAATCATCATCCTTCCATTCTTCAGCTTCATATTAGCGGTTTGTTGTGAATTTATACCGCTAAAATTAATCAAAAAGGTGTTCTGTTCCAGTGCTTCTTTCGGGATTGATCTTTGATCTACGCAATAGATTGTTGTTCCCGTATCAAGGATCGCCTTTAGTTTGAATCTTGGAATTCCTGGAATTTCAATTTCAACTGTTAAGTTATACGACATATTTTTCACTAACCATGGGCTTTGTGTTGCTGCTACTGTTTCTTCAATTAGCATGTTAGCAGCTTCATCATCTTCTAAATCTCGAAAGTCCTTCTGCAAATCTTGTTCTAATTGCAGAGCTTCATAGTGAGATTTATAATAGCTAACTTCATCCTTTAGTCTCTTTATCTCTTCTTCACACCAGATAATATAATTCCTTTGCTCCTGTATCAAATTCATTGGATAAAATAGTGTTGATGGAGTAGGAGTGACAGGTACCTCTTTAGTGAAATAATATGGTCCGCACAGATTGTAGACAGTCAGGAAGTAGTCGGGGCAGTGTATTCTTGCTCGTTGTATAGTTGCCCTTTTACAACAGGTACAGATATGTGATTGGGGGGCAAAGATTCTTTCATTATGCTTCCATTGATGAAGACAGCTAGATTGAGCTTCAGTTAATTTTACTTGCTGCCTGTAACCTCCATCTTCCAATCCAAGCATATATATTGTATTTAACTGTAATGTTTGGATAGATTTTTGTACCTCATGTATATCTTCTTCTCCTTCTGATATACTGAAGATAGCGTCACTTTGGGATTCTCCCTCTTGAACGAAGAGAATGTCACAGTCTTCTGGTAACTCAAGTTGCTCAAAAATAGCAACTCTTTTTATGTTTCTTCTTTCATTGGAGCAATCTTTGGCGAAGTGCCCTTCTTGTCCACAGAGATAACATTTGCATTTTTTGTTACAAAGTAATGCTTTCTCTTTTCAATTCGTGCATGTGAATCATGAGGTTTACCTTTGTAAGTTTTCGATTGTCTTACCCTAATGTTCTTCGGTCCTAATTTTTGATAATACCCTGGTATAGGAATTTGGCTACAGAAAAATAAATCTTTTATAGACCGCTTGAAAGCTGCATCTTTACATTCCTGCTCCAGGAATTTATGAGTGAAAATGATTCTTGGAAATACTCCAACTGTTAATCCTGGGTGTTTTACTTCAAATGCTGCTTTAATCCGATTTCCAAGGTCTCCAGGCATTTTAAGCCAAAATTTCTCTGATAATTCTGGTCTTGCGTAAAGTCGTCCTGTCTTTGCTGCCAACCTCATATAATCATTGATATACTGAATAATATTTTTTACGTTATCATAGGATAACTTCTCCAGATCTCTATACGCAGAATTTTGTATTTCAGTAGAGCCTTGAGTGGGATCTTCTGCTGAGAAAACCCACCTCATTTGGGATAAAATGTTTTGGGTTCCTTCCCTTCCTTCACTAATGGATATAAGAGCATCATATTCGGTACTATAAGTCATCCTCCATTGAACCCAGGTTTTCTATGAACTCAATCTTTTCCTTGAAATCCGTAAATGCTTGAGATGCCACAAAATTCTTAGTTATGGATTCCCACCGAGAAAAGGCGTCATCAAAGAGATTTAATTGTTCTGGAATCACAAATAATGCTCCACTTTGCTGCTGTGCAGAAGGTAAAGTCCATAATTTATTATTCATTCCTCCTTTAAATTTTGCTTTTAGAGGTTGCTGCTCATAAATTGGTTGGAAGGCCAGAGGATTTGTTGTATTATTTGCCCGTGGATATCTTGGCAGTCCCATTGCAGTATCGGTAGGAGGTCTATATGGAGAAAAAACCGTGCTTGTAGAATAAATTTGTTCTATTGCTCGTGCTACTTCATCTACTAGCCGCCTTAAACTTGGTATTCCATCTCACAATTAGTAACAAAAAAAAGAAAATGTTATCTCTGTGGACAAGAAGGACACTTCGCCAAAGATTGCCCCAATGAAAGAAGAAACATAAAAAGAGTTGCTATTTTTGAGCAACTTGAGTTACCAGAAGACTATGACATTCTCTCCGTTCAAGAGGGAGAAGCCCAAAGTGACGCTATCTTCAGTATATCAGAAGGAGAAGAAGATATACATGAGGTAAAAAAATCTATCCAAACATTACAGTTAAATACAATATATATGCTTGGATTGGAAGATGGAGGTTACAGATACCAAGTAAAATTAATTGAAGCTCAATCTAGCTGTCTTCATCAATGGAAGCATAATGAAAGAATCTTTACCCCCCAATCACATATTTGCACATGTTGTAAAAGGGCAACTATACAACGAGCAAGAATACACTGCTCCGACTGCATCCTGACTGTCTGCAATCTGTGCGGACCATATTATTTCAATAAAGAGGTACCTGTCACTCCTGCCCGTCAACACCATTCCTCCTCAAGACTTTTCAACTCAAAAATTAATAGCAATAATAAAATGTAAAATAACAGTAATAAAAGAGAGACAATAAATTTAACTTGGTTACAACCAAGGAGTTGTTAATCCAAGACAGTCAAACAACTCTACTAGAATGTCTTCTTCACTGTAGGCGGAGAAGCCTTTTTTACACACTAAGAATGCTCAGAAGTTGCTAGGAACTTAATACAGAGTTGATTGAATAATTTCCTAGCTCCAGGGGTCTTTATATAGCTCCTGAAAATTCTATCTCGGGTCTTGAGAGCGCCTCCAAAGGGGTTGAGGGCGCCTCCAAGAGGCTAGACCGGATAAAACTCTATCCATTTACAAACGATCACTTTGGCCAGGTCGAAGGCGCCTCCAATGGGATTAAAGGCGCCTTCAAGCTAATAAAGACACCTCCAACACTGCAGGCAGCGCAGGCGACTTCAACCCTCCGTTGAAGGTGCCTCCAGCTGTTAGTTAGAGCCCTAGAGCCAATCATTTGATGATTGTATTATGGTCTTGTTGTATCATATTCTTATATAAATAAAGACATTTGTTTTTTGGGTTATTATACTTACTTGTATTGGTGCCAAATAAACTAAGTATAATAGCGTCCTTGAGTAGAAGCTTCTTACCTATATCAATCGATTGGTTGAATCGATAGTGAGATGATATAGGGAACACTACTCTTAATCATTCCTAGTCGAGTATTAACATTCAGGGATAATGTTAATGCAATAAGACTAGTATGTAGGTCAACTCGATGACTTGATCTCACAAGTCATGGATATAGAGATATCAAGTTGACACATGGGTATGCATTGGAGAATGTATACTGAATGACCCGCCATGAGAAAGTATCATGGATCGTTATATGAGTGTCATATACTTTCTCATGTAGTTATTAGTATGACTACTAGTCCTTGGACCTGAAGTCACCATGGATCCCTACATAAGGAGTTATGTACTTTGGTTTCGTCAAACTTCACCCGTAACTGGGTGGACTATAAAGGCGATTACTGGGTATGTAACGAATTATGCAGAGGGATGTGAGTGATGTAAATGAGATCTATCCCTCCTATATGACAGGAGCGACATCGATATTCTTGATAGAGTGAGACCACGAAGTGCATGGTCATGCCCAAATGAGTCAATATGAGATATTGTGCTCATTTGATTTAGTGAGTCTACTTGGAGATCAAGATTTAGATTGGTCAGAGGATGACACGGTCTATGCCTCACATTGATCAATTTAGATGTCTAGGATAGAAGGACACTTGTCATATATTGTGAGGAGTCACAATTAGTAGTCACAAGGTGATGTTGGATCTCAACATTCTTGTAACTTGGGTAGTAATGATGTGTTGCTAGATACCGCTCATTACTTATGCTCCTAAATGAGTTTAGGGGCATTGCCAACGTTACAAGAACCTATAGGGTCACACACTAAGGACAATTAGATAGAGATTAGGTTCATATGATGAACCAAGAGGATTAGATTCATGTGATGAATCAAATTAGATTAAGAGTAATCCTAATTGGGCTAATTGAGTTGGACTCAAGTTGATTCATGTGTTCAATGAGTCTAATTTAGATTATGACTCATTGAATCAATTTAATTAAATGAATTAGATTCATTATATTAAATTGGCTTGAATTAAATGGTTGGATTAGATCAACCATGAGAGAGATTAAGTCAAGTTTGACTTGACTTGAGAGGAAGAGGAAGAGTCAAGTTTGACTTGACTTTATGCCACATCATTTGTGACTTGGCATTAAGTGACCAATAATGGTGTTACACATCATCATGTTTAGCACATGTGTGTGCCACCTCATGTAGGTTACAAATCTCTTTAATGGCCACATTAAATGAGAATGGGGGTTTCAATTCCCATTGTGGCCGGCCACTTATGGTGGTGAATGAAATTGATTTTTTCATTCAAGCCAATTCAACTCATCTTCTTCCTTGCTCTCTCTTCTTGCTCTCCCTCTCCTCCTCTTGCCGTGACTGATTAAGGGTGCTAGCACACCTTTGTTTAGTTTTTTCTCCACCCATTTGTTCGTGTGGATACTTCTAGAGGATCGTACGCTTGACGATCTTGAGATCCGGCACTTCCTTGGGCGAGCGGGATTCGTAAAGGTCACGCATCAAGGGTAAAAGGTTTTCTCCTTGTAAATATCGTTTAGAACTAAGTCTAAGAAACTCGTACTCAAATTTTTGTTTTATTTTACTTTGCACAGATCCGGTGGCTTGGGGTTTCGGGGTTTCCGTGACGCGAAAAAGCAGTTTTCGCGGCCCGAAAAACCCAACAGTGGTATCAGAGCCACGTGCGAAGTCTTGTACGAGTTTAGTTTGCGTTTTTATGAAAAGTGTAGGTTCTGTAATTTTTCTGTAAAATTAGGTTTTTATGGTTTTTTATGGGTATTTTTCTCGTAGAAGCGAAGCACAAGTGTTTAGACACTTGTAGGCTTCGGCTACCGAGAAGATTTTTCTGAAATGGCAAGGTTTCGCCCCAAATCCTTTTGGGACAGCGGGCTAAGGTACTGTAGGATCACTAAGGAACACTCGCGATGGTTAGATCGTGGGTAGGGGCGCTGCCCCTGGCCCCGCAAGGGGATTCGTTCCGCGATTGCGCCCGAAACCCGCTAAATGGAACCGCCGGGAATTTTACTCATAAAAATTGTAAAAATTGTAGTAAAAATTACAGAAAATTATAGAAAATATATAATTTAGAATTATGTATTATTTTGTAATAGTCATAGCCCAAAAAGACCCAATCTGATTGGAAATGTGTTGTAATTCATATTACGGCCTACGAGCCGTCATTTGTGTTGTGTGTGTTGTATATTTGATACGCGACTTGCGCGTCGTGCCTTTCTCCATTTATTCTTGTTGTAAAATTAGTTTAGACTCAAATATAACTCGAGTTTCAAATATTGTAATGTACAAAATTGGAGCGGTGGAAGGTCCACTCGAGACGGAGTTACGAGGAGGGCGCGAGCAACACAAGGTGGTCAAAGGGAGGAGCTTGAGAAGCTGTTGACCTTAGGTTGACCATCCGATCTTCTCATTGGCTTGAGAAGATCGTAGTAGGGTCATGACTAATCACAAATAATTTAATTAATTGCTTGTGTGTATGTGATGCATAATTAGTAATTAATTAGTGCCTAACGATTAGATTAGATCTAAATCGTGTACAAGATGCACCCTCTCGATTAGATTAGATCTCAATCGTGTCAACTCAAATGCCTACCGTGCCGTGATACCTATCACTACCTCGATCACATGTGTTGTTGAATCTGCCAAAGCAGAGCTAACACATATTATCTTGGTAGGGTACGGAGGGACAATCTTGGTCCCGCTTATCAACGCATGGGCGAGTACAAACTCAATTAGATTGAGTATTCCTAGTTAACTCGGTTGGATCGAGTACAACTATAGACATTCTTCCAACGGTTGGAAATATAGGACATAAATCACATTTATATTAATTCTTGGGCGTATTAGCCAAAGCTAACTCAAGTTTTAATATAACTGCGGATAATGATCTATAAACAAGAGTTGCATAGAGATGTAATTGGTAAATCGTTACCTACCAATCATACTAAATCTTGGGCGTATTAGTCAAAGCTAACTCAAGGGTTAGTATGATGTGGATCTTGTCCCACATGAATTATAGAATTCAGTGGGAACATCATTTAGTTAAAGGCCTAATTAAATGATTTAAAAGAATATGATATTTATTTTCTACATTTTTCTGTTATAGATTACCATGACGTCGAATACGAACTCTTTCTCCCTGCGTTCTGTCCTTGAGAAGGACAAGCTCAACGGAGTAAATTTCCTGACTGGTACAGGAACTTGAGAATAGTTCTCACTTCTCACCCAGGAACATAAACTGTACATTCTGGAGCAGCCCATTCCGGAAGCTCCTCCTGCCAATGCCACGCGAGGAGATAAAGATGCTTACAAGAAGCATCAAGATGACGCATTAGATGTGTCCTGTCTAATGCTCGCGACCATGAACTCTGAGCTTCAGAAGCAACACGAGTTGATGGGCGCTTACGATATAGTTGAACATCTTCGTTAACTGTATCAAGGACAAGTGAGGCATGAGAGATTTGAGATCTCAAGGGCACTATTTCAGTGCAAGATGTTAGATGGGGCTCCCGTAGGCCTATATGTACTCAAAATGATTGGGTACATAGAAAACCTACAGAAGTTGGGATTCCCGCTTGGCCAAGAGCTGACCACTGACTTGATCTTGCAATCCTTGCCGGATAGCTATAGTCAATTCGTTCTAAACTACAACATGAACGGAATCGACAAGCCACTACCCGAGCTGCTTAGCATGTTAAGAACTGCTGAGCTGAACCTTAAGAAGGCTAAGCCCCACTCTGTTCTGATGGTTCAGAAACACAAGGGCAAGGGCGAGCCCAAAGGCAAAGGAAAGTCCCAAGCCAAGGGCAAAGGCAAGGCACTGAAGCCTAAAGGAGGGGTCGCCAAGGATGCTACCTGCTTCCACTGCGGTCAGACCAGGCACTGGAAGAGGATCTGCAAAGTATACTTGGAGGATCTTAAGAAGAAACAAAGTGAGACTTACACTTCAGGTATATATGTTATAGAAGTCAATCTATCTATTTCTTCATCATGGGTATTAGATATCGGATGTGCTTCTCATATTTGTACTAATGTGCAGGCGCTGAGAAATAGCAGGACATTGGCAAAGGGCGAAGTGGACCTACGCATAGGCAATGGAGCACGGGTTGCTGCTGTTGCTGTAGAAACTTATCATCTATCTCTGCCCTCTGGGCTCGTATTAGAATTAGATGAATGTTGTTATGTGTCTGCTTTAACTAAGAACATAATTTCAGTTTCTTGTTTGGACAAGAAAGGTTTCTCTTTTATAATAAAGGACAAATGTTGTTCAGTTTATTTAAAAGATATGTTCTATTGTAGTGCACCTCTGATGAACGGACTCTACATTCTAGACCTTGATAGCCCTATCTATACCATAAATACCAAGAGGTCCAAGTCAAATGACATGAACCAAACCTATCTCTAGCACTGTCGCTTAGGTCATATAAATGACAAGCGCTTATCCCAGCTCCATAAGGATGGTTTGCTGGACTCATTTGATTTTGAATCTTATGAGATGTGCGAGTCATGCCTACTAGGCAAGATGACCAAGACTCTCTTTAGTGGGCACAGTGAGAGAGCAACTGACTTGTTAGGTCTTATACATAGTGATATATGTGACCTTTCAATGTCGCTGCTAGAGGAAGTTATAGGTACTTCATTATATTTACTGATGAATTCAGTAGATATGGTTATGTGTACTTGATGACACATAAGTCTGAATCCTTTGAAAAGTTCAAAGAATTCAAGAATGAAGTACAAAACCAGCTTGGCAAGAGTATTAAGATACTTCGATCAGATCGAGGTGGAGAATACCTTAGCCATGAGTTTCGTGACTATCTAGCTGAGTGTGGGATTCTATCCCAACTCACTCCTCCTGGAACACCACAGTGGAATGGTGTATCCGAAAGAGGAATCATACCCTATTAGATATGGTACTATCTATGATGAGCCACACAGATCTTCCGACATTTCTTTGGGGTTATGCTCTAGACACGGCAACTTTTATACTCAACCGAGTTTCATCCAAGGCCGTGATAAAAACACCATATAGGATATGGACTGGGAGAGATGCCCAGGTGTCTTTCATGAGGATTTGGGGTTGTGAGGCTTACGTTAGACGTCAAGTCTCAGACAAATTAGGACTCAAATCCGACAAGTGCGACTTTATTAGATATCCCAAGGAAACTAAGGGATATTACTTCTACATTCCCAGTCAGCACAAGGTAATTGTGGCAAAGACTGAGGTCTTTCTAGAAAGAGACTTTGTTTCTAGAAAGACTAGTGGGAGTACGTTCGATCTTGAAGAAGTTCAAGATGCAGACCATAGCACTGAAGCCTCGATGGAAATTGAACTAGAACCACAAAGTGTTGTGGATGATGTTGTTCCACAAAGAGTTGAGGAACAACAACCAGTTCAAATAGACATACCTCTTCGTAGGTCTGATAGGGTACGTCGTCAGCCTGAGAGATACTCATTTCTCTTGTCTGACCATGATGACGTTGTGCTCATAGAAGATGAGTCTACCACCTATCAGGAAGCTGTGATGAGACTAGATTATGAGAAATGGCTAGAAGCCATGAGATCTAAGATGGAATCCATGTACACTAACCAAGTATGGACTCTGGTTGATCCACCATAGGGTGTAAGTGGGTCTTTAAGAGAAAGACTGACATGGATGGACTTATCTATAAGGGTCGCTTGGTAGCTAAAGGTTTCAAGCAGATTCATGGTATTGACAATGATGAAACATTTTCTCCAGTAGTGATGTTTAAGTCCATTCGGATCATGCTTGCTATTGCAGCATACCATGACTATGAGATATGACAGATGAATATCAAAATCGCGTTTCCAAATGGAAACCTACTCGAGGATGTGTACATGACACAACCTGAGAGTTTTATAAATCTACAGCATACTGGCAGAGTATGCAAGCTGCATAGGTCCATTTATGGACTAAAGCAAGCTTCTCGGAGCTGAAATCTTCGATTCGATGATGCGATCAAACAGTTTGGTTTCATCAAGAATGAAGATGAACCTTGTGTCTACAAGAAGGTTGTAGGGGATATAGTTGTCTTCCTCATATTGTATGTGGATGACATACTACTCATTGGAAAGGACATCCCTTTGTTTCAGTCTATCAAGACCTGGCTAGGGAGTTGCTTCTCAATGAAGGACTTAGGTGAAGCATCTTGCATTCTTGGCATACAGATTTATAGAGATAGATCTAAGAGATTGTTTGGCCTAAGTCAGAGTACATATATTGACAAGGTACTCATTCGGTTTGTCATGCAGAACTCCAAGAAGGGATTTCTGCCGATGTCACATGGCGTGAGTCTTTCGAAGACTCAAGGTCCCTCTTCTAGAGAGGAGAGAGACCGCATGGATCAGATCCCTTATGCCTCATCCATAGGATCTATCATGTACGCCATGCTATGTACTCGACCTGATGTCTCGTATGCTTTGAGCATGACGAGCAGATACCAGTTAGATCCAGGTGAAAGTCATTGGATAGCGGTTAAGAATATTCTTAAGTACTTAAGAAGGACTAAAAAATATTTCTTGATATATGAAGGCAATGATGAGCTAGCTGTAAAGGGTTACAGTGATGCTAGCTTCCAGACCGACCAAGATGATTATCGATCGCAGTGAGGGTTCGTGTTTTGCATTAATGGTGGTGCTGTGAGCTGGAAGAGTTCGAAGCAGGACACAGTCGCTGATTCTACGACAGAGGCCGAGTACATTGCTGCATCAGAGGCAGCAAAGGAGGCAGTTTGGATCCACAAGTTCATCACTGAACTTAGGGTGGTTCCTAGTATCGCTGACCCTATTAAGCTCTATTGTGACAATAATGGAGCTATAGCACATGCTAAGGAACCTCGCTCACACCAGCGGACCAAACACATACTACGGTGCTTCTATCTCATTCGAAAGATTATCGAGAGAGGAGATGTGAAGATTTGCAGAGTACCCACAGAGGCTAACATCGCAGATCCCTTGACCAAGGCTTTGGCACAGAGGAAGCATGATGGTCACACTAGGTCATTGGGGCTTAGAGCCTACATTGATTGGCACTAGTGCTAGTGGGAGATTGTTAGTTAGAGCCCTAGAGTCAATCATTTGATGATTGTATTATGGTCTTGTTGTATCATATTCTTATATAAATAAAGACATTTATTTTTTGGGTTATTATACTTACTTATATTTGTGCCAAATAAACTAAGTATAATAGCGTTCTTGAGTAGAAGGTTCTTACCTATATCAATCGATTGATTGAATCGATAGTGAGATGATATAGGGAACACTACTCTTAATCATTCTTAGTCGAGTATTAATATTCAGGGACAATGTTAATGTAATAAGACTAGAATGTAGGTCAACTCGATGACTTGATCTCACAAGTCATGGATATAGAGATATCAAGTTGACACATGGGTATGCATTGGAGAATGTATACTGAATGACCCTCCATGAGAAAGTATCATGGATCGTTATATGAGTGTCATATACTTTCTCATGTGGTTATTAGTATGACTACTAGTCCTTGGACCTGAAGTCACCATGGATCCCTACATAAGGAGTTATGTACTTTGATTTCGTCAAACGTCACCCGTAACTGGGTGGACTATAAAGGCGATTACTGGGTATGTAACGAATTATGCAGAGGGATGTGAGTGATGTAAATGGGATATATCCCTCCTATATGACGGGAGCGACATCGATATTCTTGATAGAGTGAGACCATGAAGTGCATGGCCATGCCCAAATGAGTCAATATGAGATTTTGTGCTCATTTGATTTAGTGAGTCTACTTGGAGATCAAGATTTAGATTGGTCAGAGGATGACACGGTCTATGCCTCACATTGATCAATCTAGATATCTAGGATAGAAGGACACTTGTCATATATTGTGAGGAGTCACAATTAGTAGTCACAAGGTGATGTTGGATCTCAACATTCTTGTAACTTGGATAGTAATGATGTGTTGCTAGATACCGCTCATTACTTATGCTCCTAAATGGGTTTAGGGGCATTGCCAACGTTACAAGAACCTATAGGGTCACACACTAAGTACAATTAGATAGAGATTAGGTTCATATGATGAACCAAGAGGATTAGATTCATGTGATGAATCAAATTGGATTAAGAGTAATCCTAATTGGGCTAATTGAGTTGGACTCAAGTTGATTCATGTGTTCAATGAGTCTAATTTAGATTATGACTCATTGAATTAATTTAATTAAATGAATTAGATTCATTATATTAAATTGGCTTGAATTAAATGGTTGTATTAGATCAACCATGAGAGAGATTAAGTCAAGTTTGACTTGACTTGAGAGGAAAAGGAAGAGTCAAGTTTGACTTGACTTTATGTCACATCATTTGTGACTTGGCATTAAGTGGCCAATAATGGTGTTACACATCATCATGTTTAGCACATGTGTGTGTCACCTCATGGAGGTTACAAATCTCGTTAATGGCCACATTAAATGAGAATGGGGGTTTCAATTCCCATTGTGGCCGACCACTTATGGTGGTGAATGAAATTGATTTTTTCATTCAAGCCAATTCAACTCATCTTCTTCCTTGCTCTCTTTTCTTGCTCTTCCTCTCCTCCTCTTGCCGTGACTGATCAAGGGTGCTAACACACCTTTGTTTAGTTTTTTCTCCACCCATTTGTTCGTGTGGATACTTCTAGAGGATCATACGCTTGACGATCTCGAGATCCGGCACTTCCTTGGACGAGCGGGATTAGTAAATATAGTTTAGAACTAAGTCTAAGAAACTCATACTCATATTTTTTATTTTATTTTACTTCATACAGATCCGGTGGCTTGGGGTTTCGGGGTTTCCGCGACGCGAAAAAGAGGTTTTTGCGGCCCAAAAAACCCAACACCGGCTAGCTTTTCAGCTCCTTTTATCTTGTTTTTTTCTTCCGAGCCTCCGATTGAATGGGTGATTGCGGCCAACCGAAATAGAGCACACCCGAATCCAATTTCTGACCTTCTTCTCGAGCAGGCTTCCAACCCGGTTCTCATCCCTCGAACGTCGTGCACATTCTTCTCATCAACCGGTGTACTCTTCCGCAGCTCTCTCGTCCTTCGGACGCACCGAGCCCGTCGGCTCCCTTCCTGTGTCGTCCTTCTCGCTAGCTACATTTTTCGCTCGACTTCCTACACTCCTAAGCTCCTGCACACTTAGACACATGGATCAAATAACAAACAGGATCTAACCTAACTTAGTTGATCACATCAAAACAACCATGGAGTCCATCAATGCTCCCAAGTTTCTATTCGGAACAAGAGTTTACACCGTTCAGCTTTATTTTGCTAGGCTTGATTTGTAGCTGCCGCTCGGATCATACCTACTAAGGTAGATAGTGAATCGGTCGCTCGATAGTGTGATAACTCACTCTCTGTGCCGATCAAGACGATGGCCGACAGCACTAGTGAAAATTTTCTTTTCCCTGCGCGCCCTCGGATGAGCGCCCTTTCATAGTAGCTGACGTCATCTAAATTTTTTGAAGACTGTGCAAATCTATGATCATTATGGTCGAGCATGAAACCATACCTTTTAATTAAACCTCATTAATATCTTCCGCTAGCTAAACGTCACGTGCCCCACTTTATGCCGCTACACGTTTAACGTGACAGGCGGATATCCGCAAGTGATGTGACAGACGCCTTTTCAAATTCTATAGCCGGATCTTCTCCTAGTTTTTTGAACCCTGGATCAGACGGCTTAGGGTGATCGGCCGCAAGGTTTATAAACCTCACTTGCGTCACCATCTTCTTAACTCTGTGTGCGTTCGTCTTCGAGCCATCTGCGACGCTTCACCTTTTCTTCTTCTCCGGCAATCTTTTCTGTATGTCTCTTCACCTTTTCCTTATCTGAATCTGTTTGCTTCTCCTTCCTGCATCTTTTATTTTTGATGGCCAGTTCTTCGCAACCACCCGTCCTTGTCCCTGTGCTCTGGTATACTTCCACTGAGTCCAAGTTCGACGGGGACAATATTGAAAGTCTAAAATCCGCCTACCAATTTCCATCCGACTACCAAGTTAGTATTCCTTCTGCATACGATCGGCCACAAGAACCACCTGCGAGTTTTTTGTGTTTTTTAAAGAACCAGTTTACCGCTGGTCTGGGGTTCCCCGTTCATCCGTTCTTCTCCACTATTTGTAAATATTTTCATATTTCCCTTAACCAGTTAGTGTTGAACTCCTTTAGACTGTTGTACGAGGGTTGTTATCTTATTCACCTGCATGACATTCCTTTGACTTCTCGGCTCTTCCATTATTTTTATTACCCTAAATTCTCTGAGCCAGGGATCTTCTTGTTCCAAGCCCGAGTGAGCTTGGTCCTTTTTGATAAGATGTCATCCTCCAATACGCATTGGAGGGACCACTACTTTTTCTCCATTTTCCTGAGCGACCAGACTTCCCGACTGGCTAGCAGATAGAGATGAGGAATCCCCCATCACTCGAAAAGTACAAAAGTCGATTGAACTTTCGCCAAGCAGCTTCCAATTTGTCCAGTCAGAAATATCATATTCATCGGTTGCTATTGGAGGGCGTCCTTTACGTGTTCGTCTTGAGCCCGATCAGCATACGACTTCCATCCAGCCTAGGTATGCTCTTTCTTCCCTTCATCCTTAAATCTAACTAACTTTGCTTTCTTTTTTGCAACTCGCATCATGTTAAGGCTGCGTCTGGCCGACAAGAGCAAGCTTACATATGTCAAGATCAATGTTACGACAGTGGCTGAAATGGAGAGTCGAGGCCTATAGCCGATCAACTCCCACGAGGATCCGCTCGGCGAGGTTGAAAGAGCAGAAGCGTCGGCCAACGAGGGTGGAAGAAGTCAAACTATGGCTAGTGGGGCGGCCGCTACAATAGACCTTCCTCCCAAACGACCCTCAATGTTGTCGATCACGATAGTTTCGGAGTTAACCACTTCCGGTGAACCCCTACGATGGCGCAACAGGTGTCACGCGAAAGTGTCCTCTCACTCTGCCACATCCGCTTTGCAGACTCTGGCTCAAGCTAGTTCACGACCATCTTCCAAACGGGATGAGACATCCATCCCCGCTCTTCTTGAGCAAGGAGCAACAGCGCTCCACACCTCCTTGCCATCTGACCGGACACCGTCGTTGTCCGGGCTACCGCTGGGGACAATTTGTGCACCGCTTGTCGCCTTCATGCCGCCCCAATCCTTGCCAGCGGCCCAAGTGTCTCGCATTCGACCGATCACAATGCCCCAGTCGACGGGCAGAGCTACCTCTGGTCCGAGCGGCAAGAGACAAATAACGGCCATTATCCATTTGCCGACCGATGAGTGGCGCAGTCCGAATGACGTTGTGTCTTGCACTCTCGAGCACCAAATACGAATCCAAGGGCTGCTCACACAAATATGGGACAATGCCCGAGCCCGTGCGGTAGTCATCTCTCTAGGGGAGCTCGCGAACAGCTATACTCAGATGTCCACTCGGGTATGTACGTTGTCTCTGTACTTACTTCTTTTCATCCGCTTGGCCCTTACCATTTTTCTGTTGCTGCAATACTAGGTCGAGAATCTGGCCATGTGTCAGAGGCTTACAATTTTATAGCATGAAGTCCAGTAATCGCGTACTCAGAGCGAACAGTCAACGGCTTCTGAGACATGCTTGGAGCAACTCAGTGCTGAGGTCGCTCAACTAAAGGTCGATCTGCAAAAGAGCGTCGACCTGCTAGAGGTAGAGAAGGGCAAGAACGCCAATCAAGCTTCGCAACTGACGAGGCTCAATAAGCAGGCCAGCTCCTTCGAGGCGAAGATCCTTTCAACTAATATCAGGAAGCTTCGAGTCATTGAGGACCTAGAGATCAAGAACAAAGAGGCTTGGATCCTGACTCAAAACCTGAAGGAGGAAGTCGCATCTTTGAATGCCGAGCGAGAAAGCCGATCAGCTGAGCAAGCAGCGGCGCAAGTACAGCTGGCCACTAAGGATGCCGAGCTGGCTACTTTGAAGGCTAAGCTGGAGGCCTCCTAAACAGAATTGGAAGCTTATCAAGGCGTCAAGTCAAGCCGGTTTGAAATTCTGAAGCGAGACTACCTCCACTTAGACCCTTTCACCGACCGACTCACCGACCAGGCGCTCCACCTCTTCAACCTCACCATTGATGGGATGCTCGACCAGTTGAAGGGTGACGGATACATCCCAACCTCCTTGACCAACAAGATTATCAGTCAAGACAAGTTGACTGAGTCGCTGCCCGATGATGTGCTTGACTACTTGAAGTGAACTCGTCCCATGAGAAGCTCACCTCTATTTGTACTGCTCCTCGCAAGCTTGTAAAAAATTTCTAAGTCTTATTGCATGATCGCTTGTTCGATATATCCTTGTTTATTTGATTCTGTATTTCATCATGCATCGTCGTTTGACATTCTTCGCTTTGTTGGTTGTCACATCTGTTCATGCATCGTCGCTTGACTCTAGTAGGACTACGAACCACTTACGTTTTGTGAAAAATTTCTAAGTGTGGTTCCATGTCCGCCCGATCACCAATGTAACCAGTCGCTAGGATGTCCAAATGATCACTCCAAAGCTACTGAATGCCTTATTTTAGTGAAAATTGCTTCTTAGAGCAGCACGTGTCCTGGTCAGCCTTATTCTCAGCTTATATATTCGTTGATCCTCTTTATTTGTCGTAGACTCAATTTTATGGCAGTCGATCAGCCGTTATTCATAGTAGACTTGGGTTTAAAGTCTCTGCTCGACTGTCGACAAAGATAGGGGTTTAAGGTCGTCGCTTGACCGCTGACAAAGATAGGGGTTTAAGGTCATCGCTCGATCGTTGATGAAGATAGGGGTTTAAGGTCGCCGCTCGACTGCTGACGTAGACAGGGATTTAAGGTCGCTGCTCGACCGCTGACATAGATAGGGGTTTAAGGTCATCGCTTGACCGCTGACATAGATAGGAGTTTAAGGTCGCCACTCGATCATTGAAATAGACGACGCCAAAATGATTCTGTCCAAAAATGGGTGGGTGGAAAGCTAGAGATGTGGCTGATGCGTTGACTGGATGTAGATCTCATCCCGCTTTGCAAAATAGGCAACGTCAATGCCGAAGTGTAGAAGGAAGCGAAGCAACAGTAACGCAAGTGCAAACAGTAATAACGCGTACCTCCTCCAGTGATGGACCCCTTTATATAGAGTCCTGGTGGACAACGTACATGCTCCTCGAGGCATACATTCTCCAATATATCCTATGAATGGACTTGCCAGAAAAGTACCTCTGACACCATACCTTAACAGGGCATGTGTATCCCTGACAAGACAGTAGAAATTTCCTTCGTATGATCTGCCTATCGACCATACCTCGTGGCATGCCTCGTGTTAGCGACACTATCTCCCAGAAGGATATCGAGAGATACGACAATGGTCCAGCTACTTAGCCGAGCGGAGTAGCCGCTCAGCCAGGACTACTCCGCTCCATTGATGGTTAGGTTCCACTGCTTGGCCGAGCGGAATAGCTGCTCGGCTGAGAATCCTCCGCTCTGTCGACCTCAGAGAGATGACAATGGTCCAGGTGCTTGGCCGAGCGGGATAGCTGCTCGGCCGGGACTCCTCCACTCTATTGATGGTCAGGTCCCGCTACTTGGTCGAGCGAGGTAGCCGCTCGGCTGGGATTCCTCTGCTCTGTCGACCTCAGCTGCTTTTCCCTGCGGTGACTAAGTGTAGTAGCATGCACCTCCCATTCGGGCATGCTCTCCGGTCTCCTTATCATCCTGCTACTCCACACTGAGCGTCTGACTGTCTTACTGTATTATCCGAGCTAGACGGTTGGCCCGCCCAGACACTTATTGCCCGACCGACCTTTGTAGTCTCTTGTCGATCGGACCCTGATTGCCCCGACCGACCGCTGTAGCCGTCCTCCGCTCGGCCACCGTAGGCGAGCTTTTTAACACCTTGTCATTGACCATCTTGACTTTGACCTCCACCTCGACAGTTGATATAATTTTTTATGATTTTTTTATCAAGTGTAGAATTATTTTTGATTTTTCAAATCTACATAGATTAGTCTAGTGAGTTATCAATTGGAAGGGTACTTTAGTAGATTAAATCTGTTTGAAACATTGTATAATTTTAAATTCATCTAAAACTTGCTTTTAGGTTATATTTATCCTCCCATCACTAATGACTCTCTCTCACTCTAAACCTGTGTTTTAGATTATTTACCCTCGCATGAATCTGGGTTATAAATTCTAAGGGGTATTGTTAGTCAAAATCAAATTTCCCAAAGGGGAAAGGGGATGAATGAGGCAGAGAGTTTTGAAATAAGACAGAAGTTTATATAGATTTAACTTTAAATCTTTGTCAACCACACCAAAATAATATAATCAGAGGTGTCTGATTGCACTAACAAGGATTTCAGTTGTCAAACGAAGGTGGTTTAAGAATGAATCATAATAATCATTGCATAGGGTAAACCCTTTAATTTCCAAACCCTAAACATCTACCATGATAACCTAACCTAGCTCATTTCAGATTCATTATAGATGTCGAACCCATCCTTACAACTTGAGAATTTGCATCAAAACCCTTATACATGATTGTCTATGTATGTGGGAAAAAAAGACGATTTGCTCGTCCTCAGCACCCCAGTCAACCCATCCCTAGGCTAACACGGAAGAGATAAATCATAGGTGGCTATTAGCCATTAGTGCAAGTGGCAAGACATGCTCAAATGCGTCGAGTTTCGACCTCAAGACTTTATGTGATAACACTTTATGCCTCAACCACTGTACCACCTCGAAGGGACAAGATTTTCTATGTAGATGCTTAATGTAGTGGGAAGGTAAAATATTTAAGAGAATAAATAAGATGATCAAAGTTTGAATTTCACTAGAGATAATATTTTAGAGGTCAACTTTTAATTGTGCATAAACTTATCCGAATTTATTCAGTAGGTGAACTAAAGGAAAAGATTGGGATTAATCAACGATACTTAATCATCCGAATTATATAAAAAAACTCAATCAATTATCATTTAATATTTTGTTCTATGAAATGATTCTATCTGAAAGCGGTGGAGATGACATGTTGAGCAGATGACTCTGATATTGATTAGGAGGAGACTCAGAGATGGAGAAGAGGTAACGCCTGATACTCCTTTATGCGCACCCTAAATAGAGCAAATAGAATGTTAGAGCGAGACCCAAGGAGTGAGTCCCTGATGCAGACACTCCAACACTCAAGTCAGTATGGTAGCCGAGCGAAAAGTGGAGCCGATGAATAGTAGAATGTGTGTGTGTGTGTGATGCAAAGTATAGTAAAAGCGCGAGCATACTTGACCAACGGAGAGCACCCCTTTTTATGTCATCTCTCATGACCTCCACAATAATGAAGTGACAAAGAATATCTGGTATCAAAATATGCTGAGTATAATCTGGAAGATGTACAGTCATCTTCTGAGGAAACTTTCGTTACATATATATGTGTGAATTGTTTTTTATAACTTTCGCAATGATGAGGTGGCTAAGATGTATGATATTAGGTAATAGAAGATGTATAGTCACCCTCATAAGAAGGTTTCATTGCCTATATATGTTATGGTAGTGGAATATGTTGGATCGAAAGCGCTAGAGGGGGGGTGAATAGCGCTCGTGGCTTTCACTTTTTCGGAATCGTAAAACCGTTCGAGTAAATGCAGCGGAAATAAAAACAATCACACAAAGAGGCAAACTATTTACTTCGTTCGGAGCCTAGATCGACTCCTACTCGAAGGCCCGCGATCCTTGATCGCTTTCGGTGGGCAACAACTATAAGCACGATAATTTGTACAATTATAGGAATTTACAGCTCATAAACTTTATACCGACAACTAAAGATGGAGAAGCGTAATTCCGGGTCGTTGGTGTCGCGTCACAGCACTTCTGGGTCGTTAGGTTCGCAGCACGTAGCAAGAGATTATTCGGAGAGAGTTGTTCTGAAGTGCTGCTCGAACCCTGCTTTTAAACAGTGTTCAAGGCGCCTTAAACAAGCTCCAAGGCGCCTTGAAGCTAAGTTCTATCCCGATCAGTTCGCTGCGATAAGCCTTTGACTGCTGGGACCTGAAGGCGCCTTCAACGCCCTTCAAGGCGCCTTCAACGCCCTTCAAGGCGCCTTCAACGCCCTTCAAGGCGCCTTCAGTCTTCTGTCCAAGGCGCCTCCAAGCTGGTTACGCAGCCAGATCAGGTTTTGCACCCGAGGCACCTTCAAACTCCATGGAGGCGCCTCGGACACTGTTCATCCGAGGGATAATTATGCACTTTGGTCCCTGCAAGATATGTTAATCACAAAAATCACCCTGCAGCACAAAATTAGCATAAAATGACAATATAAATATGATAAAGAATATTGTGGCAGTCTCTGGACTGTCCGGGTCTGACTTCGGATTTCCGACCGGAAACCCTAGGTCGACCCGACGCCTACTGTTCCCTCTACGGGGAACGTGTCCTCACCTACTCCACTCAGGAGATTTACCTGTTGCCAGTGCGATCCTCCAAATTGACTGGACTTTTGCTCAGCACTCGACGCTTCCGGACTTTCTGCTGGACATCCGCTTCCCGGCTAGTCCAGTCTTTCACCTGGTTCGCGACACCAGGACTTTCCACCTAGGGTTACCACACTACAAAAAAATTGGACATTAGGACCAAAATATTAGCAGCGATTAATGAAGCGGTTGTAAAAGCATACCCAATAGAATCGGTCAAGTGTAACCGCTCTTAAAACCGCTTCAATTGAGTTTTTTGAAGCGGTTGGTAAACCGTTGCTATTGGACACATATAGAACCGGTTATTAGAACCGTTTCTATAAGTTTCTTTTAGAAGCGGTTCTAAACCGCTTCTAAATGTTACATATGACCGCTTCTAAAGGGTACATACGAGATTAATAAAAAAAACATGCTCGCATCTCATATTATTTTCACAATTTCAGCAAACCTTTCTATTTCGGCGACCCTCTTTGTTCCAGCGACCTTCTCTTTTCTATCAACCATCTATGTTCCAACAATCCTTTCTATTCTAGCGACCCATCAGATTAATTATACCCTAACATCATCCTTCGACATCCACATCATAAATCACCTTTGATTTTGTTTCTCGAGGTAATTTCTTGGTTTAGTTTTCATATGGTAAAAATGTTTTTATATGTTAATGGTGATAAAAATTATAATCAATTAGGATTTAATTTGTGTTGGCCGGTAGATTTGTAAATTTTTCTAATAAATCCCTTTAATTTAATTTGTCTTTTTCTACAAGTTATCCGTATTATTTTTCAAGTTTATTATTGTATTTTGCTTACAGCGTGTCTATGATGCTAAACTTCATTTCATATTTTTGTTCTCTAAGTTGAATAATATCATGGATTTCTCATAAGACCATTAGCATATATATATATATATGATTTTTTATTTTAAAATCCTTCTATTTATATATTTAAAATTTTATATTTAGGAATTGTATTTATATATATGTTTGTTGAATTCTTTGAAATTTTATCTACAAAGTTTCTTTAATTTTGATAAATCTTGTTTTAATGTGTTAACTTTTATAAATTATTGAACAACATCAAATTATGCAGAAGCAATGGATGGTTGCGCCACATGATAGTCTTGAGTATCGGGTGAGAATCCTATAATTTTTAGGTTATGCATTTGGCGATGCAGCTCTAGAAGTCACGAGACCATGTCCTTGTTGCAAATGCATAAACTTATTGAGTCATGATCGTGAGACAGTACACGAACATGTGATGATAAATGGTATCTTACAAGATTATCACATCTGGAATTTTCATGGAGAAAAACTAATTGTACCTTAAATAAGAATGTGATTTTTGGTAAGAGTAATGAATCAAAACCAAATGTGAGAATAAAAACAGGATAAATTGAACAAATGTGGAGAAAACAAAGCATATTTTTTTAGCCTTCCATACTGGAAATTTAATTTGATCCGATATAATTTGGACCCTATGCATATTGAAAAAAATATTTGCGACAATGCCTTTGTGTACCCGAGTTTCAATCGGGGCGGGAAACGGACGATTTTGGGAGGTTTGAAGGTGAAAATTAGGAAACCTCCTATTTCCCTCTCTCTGTCTTGTGGAAACCCTAGGCGGTCCGAAACCCTTCGGCTCTGCTTCGCCCCATCGCCGATGGTGCTCGCAGCGGAGGAGTTCTTCCACGAGGAGGAGGTCGAGCACCCCGTGCGCTACCTGTTGCTCGACCGAGTGTACTCCTACTCCGTTCCCTGCGTCAACCCTAACGGATTCTCCTCCGTCACGTCCAAGAAGGTGAAGGCCAGGATGACCGGCAAGTCGACGGGCAGGGGGCGAGGAGGCGAGTTGGAAGGATAAGCCCTCGGATGTCGGGCTTGTGGGAATATGTAATTGTAAGGTCTCCCAAACATTAATTAAGGGATTTAATTAAAAATAAAATCAATAGAGGTCACACGAACAACTAAGGAATGTATAGGAAAATTTTATATGAATTATAGGAAAATTTTAAGATTTAACCGGAATGGATATGACACCTTTTAAGATGATAAAACAATAATAGATGAACGCATCATATACCGGGAGTTAATTGACCTCAGTTACCCGAAGTAACCTAGGTATAGGTATATACGGGACATCACGCCGCCAGCTCACATCCCCGAAATCGCCGAAACCATCGCTCCTCTCCATGAAATTGCCGACCTTGCGCCTCGCGTCTTCTCCGCCACACCGACGGCGCACCTCACCGCAGCTCAAGTGTGGGCTGAGCTTGGCAACCCGTAGACATCTTCCGTGGAGGACACTGATCCGGCAAGATCACCGTCCGCACGGTAACACAGAGCGAGGATTGCGGCTGCAGGCACAAGAAGCGAAAGGCAAGTACATCCTATATATTGATATGAACTCCATGAAGTAGAGGATAGATCCTCGGATTTATAGTGATGGTCTGGTATGATGGTTTCCTGGTTGAATGAGCTGCGAATCGAAGTTCTGTGTTGTTCTTGCTCCGCCCTAGGTTTCTTCTCGAGTTTTGGCAATGGATTTTGGGTACTGTGAGGTAGAGGATAAGAGCTAGGGAGGATTTGATAGGCATTCCAAAGATGTTCTTTATGTTCATGCTTGTTCTTGTCGTATCGTGCGGTTCCTTGCAGATTTCCGTAACTTCTCGTTTCCTCTTGCGATCCATTTTTGTTTCCAGCCATGATTTGGGGGCTTTTGAACGAATTTGATGTGTCGTGTTGTTCTCATTGGTTGGGTTTCGGTTAATTCCTGTTGTGGAAGTTTTAAGCCTCGATCGATGAGGTACTTGTTGACCCATTGCTTCGGAAATGTTGAACAGATTTTGGGACCTTGATCAATGATGTTCTTGTGATTTATTGCTTCGGTAACTTTGAACGGATTTGGGAATGTGTGGTTTCAATTCGATCAAGTGTTGTTTCTCTGGTTAACTGTGGTTTTTTTTGTGGATTTAATTCGAGGTGTGTTGCTTTATTTCATAACTTGGGATGATGAGGATTTCATTGCCAGGTTGTACAGTTTTGCAGATAGCTGTGGTTTTGGTGGGGATGCAATTTGATGCTATTTTGTTCCTGTGAATGGCCTCGGTTTCGTTGTGTTGTTCTTTGATTAGTTGTGTGTGTTGAGAACTGAATTAGAAGTCGTTATCATGATCTTTGGTTTTGTGGATAGTTTTAGTGGGTTATGAATTGATTTCAATGTAGTTCTTTCTCCTTGTGAAGGCTTTCGATTGCTCTCGTAGGGTAGGGCTAGTTTCGGATTTCATTGCAAGTATTTATTTAGGTGCATAATTCGGTTGTTTCCTTTCAAATATTGATACATGTTAGGTGCTGAATTCCCATTTCTTATCGCTCTCTTTCATGGATGAATGTTTCTGTGGTTTGCACCTTGTGATGGGAATTCGAAGGGAATTCTTCTAGTTTGATAACTATTATAGGTGCTGAATTCTTTTCCTTTAGCTCTCATTTATGTATTGCAAGCTTTTAGTTGTTATTATCTTTGTTATTGAGGATTTGATTCTAGTGTTGCTTTGCACTTACTTCTGTTATGTATGCATGGCTAGCTTAAATGTTGGGTCAGTTTGTTGATGTAGCTTTGTTAAGTAAATTTGAAAGATGATGACTGATATTGGAAGCTAAGTTAGTTCATGCTACTGGCAAGGGAATGTTTGAACAGAACTTGGTATAATGGAATTGAAAGATGCTGAGTAATTGGAAGCTAAGTTAGGTGCTTCCTCTGTTCTTGTAGGTTGGAAATTGAAGGCGTAGATCCGCATGCATTGATTGGGTTGGAATGCAAGGCAAGTAATTCCCATGACTGTGAGTATCCGACTAAATGATTTTCTGTGGATATCAGCTTTTAACTGAGCCTTTTCAGGTTCTCTGGCCTATAGATGATGATTGGTACAAGGGTTCCATCACGGAGTACAATTCAGACACCAAGCATCATAGAGTATGTATTGAATTTTGTCTGGTCAATCGTTCATTAATCTCCTAACACCTCTCAAAAACCATCAATTTGGAAGCTTCACCTTTTGCTTGCTGTACATCATTTCTCTTGTTTAGTTCTTTCGTGGTATTCCGTTAAATGAAATAAGGAGCTTGTTATATGTTCTAGTTCGCTTATGGAAGTTTGAAAGCTCATTTGCTTATATTCTTTTGTTCTTCTGATTTTCTTTTTTTCATGATTAGTTGTTGATATGTTAACAGTTAATATGTATTTTCCTACGTATCCCTAAATCGTTACTCAATACACATTATGCCTTATTTTTTAACTCAAACAAACTCAACTTAGTGCAGGTTAAATATGTGGATGATGATGTCGAGCATTTGATTCTCTCAAATGAAAAAATAAAGTTTCATTTATCTTGTGTAGAAATGAAGGATTTATGTTGGAAATGTGGTGTCCCCAACTTAGAGAAGAAAGGCCTCAATTACAATGAATTGCTGGCTTTATCACTTAACTTTCATGATTGTCAAGGTCTTGAACCAGGTGAACTTGTATGGGCAAAACTTATAGGTATGTGTAAATTTATGGTGTAGTTATCTTATATGTTTCTTGTTGATGACAAATTAGGTATTTTTATATGCAGTAAATTGATTGAACTTTGAAAATATTTTCTTTATGATTATCTTCATAATTATTTAAAATGTTAGTATTGTAGATGTTGGGATTAAATTTGATGAAAGTTCTCGACACTATTTGAAGATTTAATATGATAGTAATGTAAATTTATTATTTAATACTTTACTTTGTTGCGTTACATGCTTTGTAGCTAGTGGCTACAACCATGAAAATTGTGTAAAAACTTACTATATCCTCAATTTATCTTGAGACTGAATATTGCAAGATCCATCAACATAGTCTTTTTGTGTTTTCTCTTGCTCTCACCCTATGACCATCTGTTCTCAAATCTATCTTTGACATTATTTATTAAATCCACATTTTGGTGCTAGTAATATTTAGTTGAAATAATGTACTAAAAAAGGACCAGTTGCCATGAAGGCACAACATTGAGTATTTCATTCTTGTTTTATAATAGGAATTTCTAACATGATTGAATATGCTATTCTTATAATGTAGTTTCATGGAGGAAGCTAGACTATAATAAATATGTGTGATTACTTCATATTTATCTTAGTCACCTGTGCTTGAACATTTTAAATCTGCCACTGGTAGGTTTTGGATACGTTTGCTCAAACTGGAGCACAATACAGATATGCTTTTGCGTTAATGAATTATGAGGCCAACTTTTTTCTTGATCTAAGTAGCTTCTAATACATTGCTTCACATTTGATTGCTAGATTGAAATACCAACAGTTGGGACTACTATCATGAATATCATAATTTTGTATTTGTCTTTTCCTCTTTGCATCTGAAGTGCAAGAAGGCAAGATTTTGTCGAAGCTTGGATGAAGCAAAAATGTATGTGCTTTCTTTGATATGTGATTTTCCATTCTTTCCTTTCAAAGTTAAAAAAATCATACAGCCAATTGCCTGTTGCATCTAGTTTCAGCACTCTCTAAGTTGCTATGTTTCTTTGAACTTCATATAATCCGGCCATTGTTTTGTTGCCATGTTTTTTCTTTCATGTAAGCAAGTTCACTGTATGAAAGTGCATATATACATCTGGCTAATAGCGTGTAGTACACTTATATAATCTTTTCTCTTTATTACTTGTTTGAAGTTGAAAATGACAAGATGCCATAAACGAAATATCTTTTAATGTCATCAGAGCTGCAACTGCTCTATTTGGTTATTGTTTCAAATCCATGAAGGTATGACCATCACAAATAGCTACATAGTGGTATTTGGAAGTACTTTGCTAAAGATGTGCAATAATTGTTCCATGGACAAGCTAACATATGGTGCAATGCATTATTTTCTGATGCATTTTCGATAGCCAGGACCTTTGTTTAATGTTTTCTTTGTCTATACAATGAAGAAAAATGTAAGGTGTTTTTTATAAAGCATCAACTTGCAATGGGGGGACTAAACTGATGTGCCATTAATGCATTATCAAACAAGATTATCGCATTTATGGAAGTTATGGGCTGGTGTTGTAGGTGGGGAGGAGCACCTTTTTAATTCAACCTTTTTAATTTGATACAAGCTTTTGTTAAATATTTTTTTCATTAAATATTGAAATATGTTGATAGAATATAATTTGGTGGTTCTATTGAAGGTTGCTATTGAAGGTTGGAGTAAATGTCTTTTGTCGCTTGAAGCAAATGCCTTTTGTCGTTTGGAGCACATGCCTTTTGTTGTTCGGAGCACATGTCTTTTGATGTTTTTTTTGTGGAGAAAATTTGTTATTGAAGGTTGTATATATTTTGGAGATTGAAGAAAATATTGTGTTTGTGTTATAGTGTGGAGTTAAATGTTATATGTTATGAATATTTTGAAATGAAATACAAATTGTATGTGTTAATTTGGTAATCCAATTTATATTTATGTGTTATGGAAATAAATTAGGTTTGTTAAATAAAATATGAATATTGTCAATTGATTTAATTTGAGCATTTGAAAATAAGATTTTTTCTATAAAATTGGTAATTCAATAATAGCAGCGGTTTTAACCATTCCTATAGTTAGACCTCTAAATCGGTTACAACCGCTTCTAAAGGGCAGTTTTTTATATTGAAAAATTCTATAGAGGCGATCATTAACCACTTCTATAGGTATGTATCAGGATCGGTTATTAACCGCTTCTATAGGTATTCATCAGGATCGGCCATTCACCGTTTCTATAGGTATGCTTCAGGATCGATCATTAATCGCTTCTATAGGTATCCATCAGAATCGGTCATTAACCGCTTCAATAGGTATCCATCAGAATCGACTCTTAGTCCTGAACCACCGGTTAGCTTTAATTTACCGCACATGTTGGCTTTAGCGTCGCCAACATCCGCAACGGTTTTGAACCGGTGCAATAGATTTAGCAGCGGTTAAAAACCGTTGCTATAGGTATCTTAAAACCGCTTCTAAAAGTTTATTTTTTTGTAGTGCCACCCCCTAGGACTTTTGCCTGAAGCCATCGACCTGCCAAGACTTTCCGCATAGGGTTACCACCCCCTATGACCTAGGGTTACCGCCCCCTAGGGTTTTCCCTTTGCCTAACCGCAGCTAGGACTTTTCTCCACCTAGGGTTACCGCCCCCTAGGACCTAGGGTTACCACCCCCTAGGATTTTCACCTGCCTAACCGCAGTTAGGACTTTCCTGAAACACTCATTCAACATGTTAGATAACAACACAACTTAACTTTGAACCCTTTGTCATTATCAAAACTTGGGTTCGATCGTCGGATGCTTCCCGCAACAACAATCTCCCCTTTTTTGATTATGACAACCCAAATTCAAAGTTAAGTAAAACAAATGCATAAGTATATTAAAAAGTTTTAAGTGAGCAAGCTTAAGTATATAAATTCAAATGAACGCCTAACTTAAGCTAACACTTAAACTTTTGTGAAGCTCCTCCTTAATACAGGGTTTCCTTTTCGAATTTTTACTTTTTACTTTTGAATTTCCTACTCTCCCCCTTTGCCATTTATCAAAAAAAATAAGCCAGTTGAAAATTATTTTCAAAAACGGGATAAGTGCTAAGTTGAAAAATAAATTTTCATCTAAAATTTTGAAAGCACTGAGTTAAATTTTGCAAAATTGTGCTTTACGACTTTACAAAGATTGGAACTTAGCTAAGCTCTTTGCAAGTATTGGATTTTGAAAACTATAGCTTAGGTTAAAAACTTACCTTAATTTTAAATAATACTTATTAAATTTTAGGACAAGGAGGGAGTAGAGTAGCTAGAAATTTGGTTTAGGTTATTTATTCAAAGTCAGTTGGTCCTTAAGTCTAAGTATGAGTCAAGTTTAATAGATTGACTTTAAGAGGTATCAGAGCCCTAAAGATCAAGCATGCTTAACCTGAATATTTGAATTTCCTTTAGTTTGAGAGATACTTTTAGCTGAGATAAGGTTATTTTTGTCATTACCAAGTAACTAAGCAAATTTTTGTGATATCACAACACTTTAAATTCTTAGTTTTTTTAAAGAGGGAGTTTAGCTAAAAAAAAATTGTTCAAGACTTAGTTTAGCTAAGATTTTTACTTTTTAAAATACTTTTAGCTAAACTTATGAAGATAATAGTTTTGTTAAGTATTTAACCTTAAAAAGATTTAGTTTTTCAAAACAAACTGTTTTGATGAAATTTTGAGAATGCTTTGGAAAATACTTAGTATTTTCAGCACAACTTAGCATTTGAAAACAATTGCTTTGAGAGACACTTAGCTAATCTTTTTTTTTAAACACTTTAAAAGGTACTTAGCTAAATGTTTTTTTTTTTAAATATTTAGCTAACTTTGGAAATACTTAGTTATGTTTTCAACTTAAACATGATTGTGTTGAGAAAATATCTTGCCAAGTAGCTAAGCTTAGAAAATAATTTAACTAAGTTTAGTTAGAGAAAACTTAATTAAGTACTTAGCTTTAAAAATATTTAGCTTCTAGAGGAGTTATAATTTAAGAGTCAGGTCATCAATAATTTTAATTTTAAAGCTAAGTTAAAAATAACTTGAATTTTCGAAGATATGCCAAAAATAGTTTTTAATTTTGAGGTCAAGTCAAATTTTTTAAAGAAAAATTAATTTTAAAACCGACTTAAAATCACTCTCCCTTAATTAATGCCTTAATAAATTTTTGAGTTCAGGAGTTCAAGCATTAGAGGTTAAAAAAATTATTTTCCTAATTTTTCATCTCAATCAATCTAGATTGACAAGCATGTTTAGCATTTGAGTGAACATGAGATGGAGTTGTCTTTACAGTTGATATAAAACCTAAGTTTTGAATTTCAAATAATTTTGAAATGAAGTTTTAAAAGATTTTAAAATGATTTTTGAAATTTAGTTTTAAAAAGATTTTTAAAATGATTTTGAAATTAAGTTTTGAAATGATTTTGAAAATAAGTTTTGAAAAGATTTTAAAATGATTTTGAAATTAAGTTTTGAAAAGATTTTGAAAATAAGTTTCAAAAAGATTTTAAAAATAAGTTTTGAAAAGATGTTGAAATAATTTTGAAATTAATTTTGAACAGATTTTTAAATAATTTTGAAATTGATTTTGAAAAGATTTTGAATAATTTTGAAATTAATTTTGAAACGATTTTTAAATAATTTTGAAATTGATTTTGAAAAGATTTTTAAATAATTTTGAAATTGATTTTGAAAAGATTTTTAATTGATTTTGAAAAGAATTTAAAATTAAGTTTTAAAATCATTTTGAAATTAAGTTTAAGTCAATTTTAATTTCTTAATCATCTCACCCGATCTAAATTTTCAATCAGGGAACCCTATAATTGTTGTGAGATGAATTATGGTTGAATTTAAGGGTAAGGTTTAACTTTGTGTTAGATTCAGGTTTAGCTTTGGGTTCAACAAGTAAGCATTCTTTGGATAAACTTCTGGGCTATGGTGAGACACAAGGAACTCATTAAAGTAACCATGCCTTCGAGGTTTTCCAAATAGTCCTACCCATTGAGTTTAATACTAAACCTTGGGTCTAACTAGTTATGATCCATTTAAGGGTAGCTTCGGTCAGTTCCACTTGGCCAAATGCATCAGGTCGAAGCCATATCTTCCTAGACATGCGATGCCCAAGCTTCCCTAACATACTATCATCCAAAAATTTCACCAGTACTGTGGGTCAAGTTAAACCTTAGCCCGTTTTAGTCTAACCTTAATTACCCTGCTGGGTAATCTACTCTTGTTTTACCCATTTCGGGTAGATTAAGTTCAGTTACCCTGTCGGGTAGTTCAGTGGGGGGTGCCAGCTATTCTAGATCCTCCATCTATATTTTGAATTTATGATTTAATTTCGAATTTTTAATTTGATTTTGATTTTTGAATTTTCAATTTATAATTTAATTTCGAATTTTTAATTTGATTTTGATTTTTGAATTTTAAATTTTTTATTTTGAATTTTTTAATTTAATTTGAATTTTTAATTATGTTCGTTTTATTAATATCGTTTTTCTTTTTGCTCCCCCTGGATCATAGCCTCGATAAGGTCTATCAAGGTAATAGACTTGATCCTTGGGGACCCAATATTGACCAAGTCCAACTTGATTGACCAAGTTGGACTTAGGTACCCATGCTTGGACTACCTTTCTATTATTTCTATTTACTAATGATAAATACGATTTGTATTTTCTTTTAGTTTTAAATCCAAGTCCGGATTTGTTGTAAACGGCTCGCTGTTTTCCAAGATTCAGATCCAGATTCTTGGAACCCAAAGTAAACCGTTACAACATGTTCTTGAGTTCTTTAACTTGAGTTTTCAAATTGAAATTTTCTTCCTCAAGTTGTTGGACTTGGGTTGAATTTCCAATTTGAACTGGCTCAGTTAAAGGACTCGAGTTAGTCACTTCCTTAAGGGTTGTTACCTCCTTTTGGAGTGACTTGACTCGGACGTTGGATTTAGCCAACTTCTTTAGTAAGTAAGAAACTAAATTTTCTGAATTATCTAAGCTAATACGAGAAATTAAAGAACTTATAGTGGGTTTAGAGCCTTCGGAAACGGATACGGATTCGTGGCTTCGCTCGGACTCGGTTCCAGATTCGCTTTCGGTATCTGTCTCGTATTCGGACTCAGTTTCTGCCACAGATGCTAGTACTGGTAATGCGACGAAGCTTGTCAGTTCTTCTTCGTCAGTCTCAGATTCGTCTGAAGATTCAGACCATGTTGCCTTCATCATATGTTTCTTTCTAGCTTCCTCTGTCTTGCTTGTACCTACAACCAACGTAATACCTTCCTCGACCGAAGTAGTGTCATACTGTTCATCTAATTCAAATAAATTGTCTATTAAATTATGCTTACTTACTTGGGTACCTTCGTGTAACTGAATCAGATTCTCCCACAGCTCCCTGGCGCTTGAGAATGGGCCGGCGCGATTCAGCTCCTTATTCGTTAAGCCGCATTGTAGTGTATACGTTGCTTTTGCGTTTGCTTCTACCTTTTTGATAAGGTTCGCGTCCCAGTTCTCGTACGGTAGTGGCATGCCGGCTCCGTCAGTTGGTATTTCGAGCCCGGTCTTGGTGATCATCCAGACATCGAACTCGGTTTGTAGGTACGACTCCATTCGGCCTTTCCAGTAGCCGAAGTCTTCGCCGGAGAAAAGCGGTGGATGAGTGGTGCTATAGCCTTCTTGGAGAGCCATTGAATCTTGCACGAAAAAGTGAGCAAAAACTTGTCCCAGGACTTAATCCTGGATTAGTAGTGTGGTAGAAGGATAGAAATAGAAATTTACGAGTTTCGAGAAAAAATAATAAAATAATAATAAAATATTATTTCAAATTTTGTCAAATTCAATATTTTATCAATACTAATACACCGTGAAAGGATGAAAATAAATTTTTCGAAAATAATTTTGGAGGGGAAAAAACGAAAGGCGTAAGGTTTTATTTTTACCCTATATAAACGACAAAGCCATGAAAAATGCTTGAATGGTGGTTGCACCAGTTCAAAGCGACCCCGCTCTGATACCAATTGTTAGATCGAAAGCGCTAGAAGGGGGATGAATAGCGCTCGTGGCTTTCACTTTTTCGGAATCGTAAAACCGTTCGAGTAAATGCAGCGGAAATAAAAACAATCACACAAAGAGGCAAACTATTTACTTCGTTCGGAGCCTAGATTGACTCCTACTCGAAGGCCCGCGATCCTTGATCACTTTCGGTGGGCAACAACTATAAGCACGATAATTTGTACAATTATAGGAATTTACAGCTCATAAACTTTATACCGACAACTAAAGATGGAGAAGCGTAATTCCGGGTCGTTGGTGTCGCGTCGCAGCACTTCTGGGTCGTTAGGTTCGCAGCACATAGCAAGAGATTATTCGGAGAGAGTTGTTCTGAAGTGCTGCTCGAACCCTGCTTTTAAACAGTGTTCAAGGCGCCTTAAACAAGCTCCAAGGCGCCTTGAAGCTAAGTTCTATCCCGATCAGTTCGCTACGATAAGCCTTTGACTGCTGGGACCTGAAGGCGCCTTCAACGCCCTTCAAGGCGCCTTCAGTCTTCTGTCCAAGGCGCCTCCAAGCTGGTTACGCAGCCAGATCAGGTTTTGCACCCGAGGCACCTCCAAATTCCATGGAGGTGCCTCGGACACTGTTCATCCGAGGGTAATTATGCACTTTGGTCCCTGCAAGATATATTAATCACAAAAATCACCCTACAGCACAAAGTTAGCATAAAATGACAGTATAAATATGATAAAGAATATTGTGACAGTCTCCGGACTGTCCGGGTCTGACTTCGGATTTCCGACCGGAAACCCTAGGTCGACCCGACGCCTACTGTTCCCTCTACGGGGAACGCGTCCTCACCTACTCCACTCAGGAGATTTACCTGTTGCCAGTGCGATCCTCCAGATTGACTGGACTTTTGCTCAGCACTCGACGCTTCCGGACTTTCTGCTGGACATCCGCTTCCCGGCTAGTCCAGTCTTTCACCTGGTTCGCGACACCAGGACTTTCCACCTAGGGTTACCACCCCCTAAGACTTTTGCCTGAAGCCATCGACCTGCCAAGACTTTTCGCATAGGGTTACCACCCCCTATGACCTAGGGTTACCGCCCCCTAGGGTTTTCCCTTTGCCTAACCGCAGCTAGGACTTTTCTCCACCTAGGGTTACCGCCCCCTAAGACCTAGGGTTACCACCCCCTAGGGTTTTCACCTGCCTAACCGCAGTTAGGACTTTCCTGAAACACTCATTCAACATGTTATATAACAACACGACTTAACTTTGAACCCTTTGCCATTATCAAAACTTGGGTTCGATCGTCGGATGCTTCCCGCACCAACAGAATATTCCTTGAGGAGTAGTTGTTCTTCTCTGACAGGTTGTTATGATTCCCTGGCAATATTGTCCCTGGAGGTAGTTCGACTGGCTCTATGAATATCCGACTAGATGTATGAAGGGAGACTAACACATGAGAAGTGGGGAATTGAGCCCCAAAAACCCACCCGGCTCCATGGCCGCTCGACTCCATGGTCAACCAGCTCCATGGCCGACTGACCATATGATGAGTGTTCTTACATTAAGAAATGGGGATTCGTGTCCCATAAGTTCGACCGACTCTCGGTCCAATTGACTGTATGTTGAGAGTTGTATTGCAGGGCTGACCAACTATATACTGAGTGTCTTTGTTGTGTGATGGGAGATTACCTTTGTTGTGTGCTAGGAGATTACCTTTGTTGCATGTTGGGAGGCTACTTCTGAAGGGTAGGGAGTTAAGTCCTGTATGTTTGACTAGCACTAAGGTTGTTTGAGTTTATTCTGTATATTTTGGCATTGAGTGAGGTGATAAGTCCTCTAAATCTGATCGGCTCTTAAGCCAACCGACCGTATGTTGAGAGACTTATGCTCAAAGAATGGGGAGTTGGGCCCTTCGAGCCCGACAGACTCTAGGGCCGACCGACTTCTCACTGAATGTTTTAGTGTTGAGGGGTGAGGAGCTGAGTTCAGGCGAATGTGACTTATTCAACTGCATATACTCTAACTGTCAGCTCTCCCTGACTTTAACCACCACATCACTTTGACTTTAACTACAAAATCTTTTTAACGATCGATCCCACGTTACCTCTGGATCCATTCACAACATACCATATCACAGAACTTGATGACTTCTTCCGAAGAAATGATTTGTTGTCATTTCATGTTTTGGCCCGACTTCTCCAGCTACCGTGATTTACCTCCCTCGTGAAGACCTTGGGCGTGGTGCGGCGGGAGTACTAGGGGCGAACGATATTGCCTTTTGCCACATGTTTTGGCCCAACTTCACTTCCACGGTTCCACCAACCAAATCCGTTTGATGATAACTTCTGTCTTTTTAAATATCGGTATTGATGAATAGATAGATGATTAGTCATCATGCTTTGGCTGGAGCCAACTTTAGTGGCATTTAATTAATTAGAGATTTCATCTTTTCGTAAGGCATCCTACGTGTGTTTAGTCAAATTTCAATCTTGAGTTTTTGAAACTCTTACCAAGTATTTTCCTTCATGCACAAGTCATTGTAAGAACAAATTTAATATATCTATACATTTTTCACGAATGCATAATTGTACATATCTTAAGGAATCCATGTATGAACATCACCTCCCTATCGACAAAACAAACAAGCTTATAATATAGTTTTTCATCAATCGAAAGAAGAAAGGAATTATTGTGCCTAGCTAGCAAAACTTTTAAGGATTTGTCCCATCGATGCCTCCGATCGGACCCGAGGGTGGGACGGGGGCTCTAGGGAGCATAACAAACATCATTGGCACCTTCTCCTTCACCATCATCTCCAAGCTCGAGTCTATCCTTGTAGTCGTCGTTGTCGTATGAGCGAAGGAGCCTTCCTTGATGCAGAGGCCTCGTGCGGCCATGGATTGCTGCAAGATACTGAACAGGAGGAGGAGGAGGAGGAATATGGTGAGTTTAGATTTAGAAGCCATTGGCAAGGAGTGATAGAAGATTTAGCTTACAACATAAGCTCAAAGGAGGCGAAGGTTTAAAATAAATAGAGAAGCCAGAGTTGAATTTCGATGCAATGTTGCATTGCTTGAGCTTCTGAAACTCATTTTTAAATAAATAAATAAATGCAAAGTCAGAGAAGTAAACCGACTTGGATGTTCGAGGTGGCTTCCTTGGAAGGACTGATGACAATGTCAAATTCACACCTAAATGAAAACATTGCCAGGCACTGTGACTAGCTAGATCTTGATGACGAGGATGGATGTATCTTGGGCAACAATGTTTTGACTTTAGTTTATAATGTCTTCAGGTCAACTGGGACAATGACAAACTGAATCCAATTTTGAGATCGAAGCCTGCATGGAGTCGTGGGGAGGAAGGACGTTTGTTGCATGCTTTGTCTGTTTGACGAGGATTTAGAATGACTCTGATCTTTGTTCCTATGTGTTTATAATACATTGACTGTTGTTATAACTTGAAATGAGTCAAAAATGGAGTTTAATCTCACAGTTAAGAATGTAGTTGATACGGCAAATAACGTGGGGCCCTCAAAGTCGAGATTGAAGTTAAGAAAGTCAGCTGATGTAGGTCGAAGTCAAGGAGGAGTCAACACTCGAGGTTAGCACGTTCACATGTCTCGGCCGGATGGTCTAGCCGATCGGACAGCTGGTCCGATCGGATCCCTAGTCCCTCAGGATCGATGAAATCTGGAGTTGTATTAGTGTCATTCAGAGCTGAGTTAGGTGTCTCTGTCGAGTGGTCTTGCCGATCAGACCAGAGGTCCAATCGGACATGCTAGGCACACGACTCATCCGGATCGAACTCTTTGGTCGAGCAGAGGCCGAGTCTTTGAGAGTGACATCATTCCTTAATTTTGTTGGTGCAATTTCCTTACGTCAAAGTTAATCAATTTGACTAAGCTTGAGTTGGCTCAAACTTGAGTCTTGATGTATGACAATATATGAAGATTGTAGGTGCAATTGTCCGTTTAAAGAGATTATTAGTATAATTCTCCTCTGGTCAAAATTTGACCAGTTCGATGTGAAGAAGAGTCAAGTAGGTCAAAGATGACCGAATACTTGACTGGAAAAGTCCTAACTGAATATTAAGCAAGGGCAAGACTAAAAGGATGGTTGGCAGAAGAAGAAGAGCCGAGTATGTCAAAGTTGATCGAATACTTAACTGAAAAATCCTAGTGAGTGAAGTCAGGTGAAAAGCCCTAGTGAGTAAAGTTAGGCAATTCAAAAATCCTGGTGAGTGAAGCTAAATGAAAAGTCCTAATGAGTGAAGCTAAGTAATGAAAAGTCCTAGTGAGTGAAGCCAGATGAAAAATCCTAGTGAGTGAAGTTATGTAGATGAGAATCCTAGTGAGTGAAGGTAGGTAATGAAAAGTCCTGGTAAGTGAAGCTATGTGAAAAACCTAGTAAGCGAAGCTAAGCAATAAGGAAGTCCTAGTGATTGAAGTCAGACAGTTGAAAATCCAAGCGGATCAAAAGTTGACCAGGCACCAAGTTCAATCGGACATGCTAGGCAAACGACCCATCCAGACCAAACTCTTTAGCAGACCAGAGGCCGAGTCCTTGAGACCCTACCACGTCTGCAAACGAGATCTGATTGGGCTACAAAGGGGATTCGGTCGGTCTGCTAGGAAAGCATATTAAAGGTTCATCAACTCAATAACCTAATATTCTCTTTTGGCATTTTGTGTAATGGTTATTAGAGAAACAAAGGAGTATTCCATGTGCAGTCTTTATAAGGGAAGCTTCTACTCTGCAAATCACCGAGATTGTGGGTCCACTTCTGGAAAGGTGTCAGAATGTCAGCAGGGTCGGTCCTTTTTTGAAAATGCGTCGATATTCGTGTATAAAAAAAATCAACACTATATAAGGGGTCTCCTCCTAAAGGCATAGGTACGCTATGCAACATTATGCACTTAGAGTCCACTGTTCATTTCTACTGTTCATTGCATCCTGCTTCCTCTTGACCACTTAACTAACTTGAGAGTTGAAATGTCTACACTGGGGACCCCTCCCTGACCCCATTACTGAAGTTTTCTTTCCTCTACTTTCTTTTTTGACACACAGGATCACTTAGCGCCCTCTGCTTCTAGCTTAAAGTCTTCTCACGATCAACATCAGAGTCACCTACCGAGCGCACCATCTTCCCTGATTTCAGACAAGATTAGTAGTGTTGGCTGACGTTTTCTTTCCTCTACTTTCTTTTTTGATACACAAGATCGCTCTGCGCACTCTGCTTCTAGCTCAAAGTCTTCTCACGATCAACATCAAAGCCACCTACCCAGCGCACCATTTTCTCTTATTCCAAATAGGATCAGTAGTATTGGTGCAATCACACGCTATGTAGTTGGATCTCACAAAACTTGTGACTCAATGAGGTTGAATGTGGATGATGATTTAAGCATGGCCAAGGTAACATGTTAATAGCATAAGGTTTGATAGTGTTCAAAATAAGCCCCCAAAGCATAGCTGAGTTGGTTATCACATGATAGATTTACATAATTAAACAAGAGTCAAATTCCGACAAAGAATGAGGAATTATCCTCCCATGTGATGTGATGACTAGCTTCAATTTCCTTATTTACTCCCTCCCAATGGTATAGGACAGTTATAGGAGGACCGTTAGGATGACGGATTTTACCTCTTAAAGAAAGGATAGTGTTCAAAATAAACATGGGCATTCTGTATTTTGCAATTGAAAGTTAATGGTACTCCTTCCTCTTCAATTATTTGCGATGATTCAATACATTAAAAACAATGATAATACATAAACGATACACAAGTTTCAGCAAATCCAAACAACTAATTCATCACAAATCTTCTTCAAGCGACAGGAGAGTGTGAATGTTTCAGATCACTTTCTTTATGTTGCATTTCTTCTCTCTTTCCTCCATTCCCATGGCTTCTCAGGGTGTGAAGAAGCCCATAAGCCAACACGTTTAGCTCTTGCTTCCTTCTCCCACTGAAAATCAATAATCTCGTGAAATAGAGCTGTAACCAAACTCTTTAGATCATCTCCTTACAGGAAGACACAAGTTACTGAAACAGTCGGATCACCTTTGCTAGCTCTGGACGTTGGTCATAGGCAATGTAGTGCCATGCAAGCCCTTTCTTAAGCATCTGTTCCTGAAAAATGAACAAGTATCAGAAACTTAATTGAGATGCCATGCCATGCCATGCCATGAACAAGTATCTCACTTGGATATAGACACTATTGAAGTAAATATCTCCTACGCAGCGACCGTATCGATCTTCTCCATAAACAAGAACCTTCAGGCACTTTCCTTGGACTAACTTCACCAGAGCCTCCTTGGCTTCCTTCCCAAATGGCATGGAGCTCTCCGGCGCATCAATTCCCCTGTTGCCATTATTAGGCCGATTGATCAAAGCAAGATGAACTAAATGTTGTACCTTAGTCTGATTCGATATTTGCGCGCGAGGATCTCCTCATTGTTAGCTCCAGCAATTACTCTGCAAATGTGCCAATGCTTAAGAACATGGTCAATCGGGATACTTGAGCAGTGCATCACCTGTATCCTGCGTCCATGACAATTTTATGGAGTGCATCTGCCTTGTTGTAGTCCTTGGCAGCTCGTGCTCGTGCTCTCTCAATGGCCGCCTCGTGCACGCCTCGAGGGACATTCGCTGACTCTCTCGGATCAGCGGTGTCGACGTACACCGTAATTGTATCTCCATCTGCCACAGCTCTAGCATCCACCTAAAGTATCAAGCACTCTGTTACAAGACTGCCCCAAATGCATTGACTATGCACTACAAAAATAGTAGTGAATAACCACTGAATTTTTCGTCGGTATTTGAGTTTATCGATGAATTTATGATATCAGGAGTAATTTGGCCGGCAATGTAATTTATCGATGAAAATAAAATTCAATCAGTAATTAGTAATTACTGACGGAATTATATATTCTAAAGAGATCATATCTCACTGGAAGCGTGTGCAGCTCATACTTCACTCCTTCTGGCTTGGATGAAGGACGAACAACCGGCGCAGCATCCGGCAGGGTGTGAGGGAGTGGAAGGCCGTAGTAAGCCAAGAGACCCTGGTTTCAAAGAATCAGATTGGGTTAGCGGTAAGTAACCAGTGCAGATTGTTGTTGTCTCCGAAGTCGAGTGCAGTACCTCAACGTCTGCTCTCTGATGCCTCTTTAAGGTTTGGACGACGAGCCTCGAAGCTGCTTCTGGTGTTTTTGGCGGCGGCTTGGATTCCTTCCATGCGTCCAGCAATTTTCTGTACCTGCAAGTATTTATTTAGGCGTAGATGAGGTTTGGGAGATTGGGGATTGTTGCCTGTTGGGGAAGAGAGGAAGACTGGAAGAGGCGTACCAGTTGGCTTGTGCCTTCTTAGAGGAGACTACGTGGTGGCTCAGCCTCTCCGGAACCTTGGCTCATCGGCAATTAAGATATTATTAGAAGAAATTGGCGACGAAGTATTGATTGCGGTGGGTGAATTGGGGAAGATAAATGACCTGCGATGTGACGCCGAAGTGGTGGAGATCGTGGGCGAGGGCGGAGACGGCGTCGGTGGCGGCGGGAGGGGCGGCGGCGGGAGAGGAGTGGTGGAGTTGGTCGGAGAATTTGCCGCAGAGGAATTTGAAGAGGGAGTTGCCCATCTCTCTCTCTCCCTCGCTCTCCTGGCTGCGATTCGATCGATTGGAAGGATGAATTCGATGGGGGTGGACGAAGAGGTACGCTGACTTTCGTTTCCTTTCTTGGAAAAGTGACACTTGGAGGACGCCCATTGGTTTTTCTTCGAGAATCTAGATCTGATAAGATGAGTAACTTTTCTGTCTCGAATATGAGCGTGTGGGGTCACTCGTGATTCGTGAAACCAGTAGCAAAGAAGGTGCAAACTCGGGCAGTTCACCTTACTTGCAAGTAGCAAAAGATAACATGGTCGGTCCCAAATTCAAATAAAGAAAAATAATTATATTACACTATCAAATTGTAGTGAAATATGAATTCATTAAATTATTATATCAATATTAGATTGCTCTATGAAAGAAATATATTATAGGATCTAACTGTAACGTCTCGATAAGAATCGCTATATCTTAAGAATTTGAGTGTAGTGTTAAATATATCAAAATTTACGTTGCAGGAATCCGACTATAACGTATCGATAAGTAACGTAAATAGATCTATTAAATTATTATGTTAATAGTAAATTACTCTTTGAAATAAATATGTTACATGATTCGACTGTAACATGCCGGTAAAAAAAGTTATATCTCAAGAACTCGGGTGTAGTGCTAAATATGTAAAAGTTTGTAGTGCAAGGTCCGACTATAATGTATCAACAAAAACTGCTACATCTACGTGAAAACTTAGGTATCGTGTTAAATAGATAAGAGTTCTCATCTCATACGTTGGATAAAAATAAATATTATAGAACAACTAATATTCTAAGATTGAAAACTTGAAATATAAGAACCCTCATTGATAAAATAATAGAGGTAGTAGATGTGATATTAGAAGAAGGATTAGTGTGTTATATGTATAAGAGACAAAATGAGTAAGCGGAAAAATAAAGATAATAGATAACTCAAGTTTAAGTTATGATACGCAAAACAAAACAAAGTAAAATAAAAAAATGAAATGAGTATTGTTGTAGATAATTCATTAATGATTTATATATTTATAAGAATGAAAAAAAATTAAAATATACAATAGTAATGAATGAAGTAAAAAAAAAAACTTTTGGACGTTATATTAAAAATCAATGCAAAAGAAAAGAAAAGAGATATTGAAAAAATAGCTAAAGTAAAAAAAAAAAGATTTTATAAAAAAAATGTATTAAAGATTAATACAATAGGATACTAAGTAAATAATAGAGAAATAAAAGAGTAATCAAAAAAAAATATTTTCATCAATTTTTTAAAAAAAGTTTAGATGATCAACTTATGATAATTTAAATAAACTAAATAAAGAACAATCTTATCTAAGGAGACAAAGTATTGAATAAATTATAAAATTATTTAATATGATATTCAAAATAAAAAAATCTAATAAATGATGTATAAATACTTTAGTTCCCTTAAATAAATTTAATGGAGATACAAAATTATACAAACTATAAAGATATTAAACTAATAAGTTATACCATAAAAGTTTGAGCAATAATAATAGAAAAATATTTAAAAAAATTCATGAGGTGACCAAAAATTAATATAGATTTATATTTGGAAGGTTAATAATATAAGTTATATGTTTTCTCATACAACTAATTAGAAAATATCAAAAGTAAAAATAATATTTACACATAATATATATTCATTCACAAAGTCTTAAGAAAAATTATATAAAATCTCATTCTTTTTTATATTGATATACGAACTTACTGGACACATTACAAATAGAGTAAAGAAATAATATATAAAATTTAAAAGAGTTTCATGTATTTAAATTTAATTTTTTTTATAATAATAGAGAAATTAAGAAAAATGTCTTACATAAAATATAATAAAATATAAACATGATTAAAATTGAAAAAAAATATTAAATGTTTTATGTTATCATAAAATACATCTAAAACTTCAAAAAAAAATTATAAAAAAGACAATTAAACTTAATATGTTATACAACGTTAATGTTAAGTAATGTTAAGTCATTACCCAAGTACATGAAAAGATAATCAAAATTGTAAAGATGTAGATGTTAAACGAGATGTATAAACAAATTATATCATATTAAGGAAAAATTTTGAAGGACATGCTTAAAATAGACTAAACATGCACTTAAATGAATAACAAATGCTTCAATTAGATAATATAAAATTATGACAAATAAATACATCAAATAAAAAAAAAGACCGAAAAATTATGTGATTAATAATAATAAAATAAAATTTATTTAAATATAAAAGATGATATAGTAAAAATAAAATCCTATATAACCTATCACCCTTAATGAAATAAAACTTAATTGTTGTTATTTAACTAGTAGCAAATTATTGGATCTCCATAAACTGATAATACAAAACTCATGGACACATACAAAATGCATTTTTTAGATTCTTGTATGGATGAAATCAATTTTCAACTCACCTTCATTTTCAAATTTAAATCTTATAAAAAGTACCTACAAAATAATTTAAAAACTACCAACAAAAATAGCAATGTATTTTGGAAACCTTAAATTTAAAAGTTTATTACCAAAATCGCATACATGAGCTAATATATAAATTTAATAACTTTTTCAATTTTCTCATAGCTAACAAAATATTTCAGCAATTGAAATCTATCATATGCATACAAATTATATTAAAAACTAGTATGCATTGATTTCAGAACTTTGCACCCATATATCATTATCTCAACTCAACCAACTGGATTAAAGATAGATCTCTAGTTTATCAAAAGGGATCACTATTTTTGAAGTGGGAAGCCTCACTATTAAATCAAATTCGAAATAATACAAACAAAAAAACTGGGCATTGAAAATAATTGTCTGAAAACTTAAGGATTGCTTTCTTCAAACTTTTGTCATGTTGGCGTAGCAATCTACAAACTCGACCAAAACATGCATTACAAATCCAAGTTTAGTTAAAATCTAATTTTGTTTGAAATTAATTAACCAACACAAGTCAAGATGAAAAATCAAGAAACAAGACAACTTTTCAATGTTCAGAAGCTGATAGCTGACATATTTTAAAGAAAAGGGAGCATAGCCGTCCATAGTAGTCTGAATTCGAGTTCTAAATTAACCAATACCAGATAAAATCTCTTGAACTTCACTATTTTGGGGCGAAGAATTGATTTATGCACTCTCTGGCATCGGGTACTCAAAGACAACGTCCTTGCCGCAGAGCTTCCGGTAGACACCTGAAAATGTCTCCAGCTTGTACTCTGTGTTGTTCCGTTCCTTCGGATCCAGGAAAATCTGGTTCAAGAAAACTCATGTTAAGCTACACAAATCAATTCCAACAACAAAATTAGCTTAAAACAATGTGGATTTCGATTACAAAAGTAAACAATATGTAAAGAAGAGTAATCAAATGCTATTGCAATCGGCCTGTTTGCATGCCTTCCACTGTCGTTATCTAGTAAGAAATCCAATTTCAGAAAACCAGGTGATATGCACAAGTCAATAAGACGAGAGAAACATCATTTTTGCTGTGGTTGATCCTGGTACAGAATTGGTACCCATTGAAAGTGTAATAAAAGATGAACCAACAAGTCAGAACATATAAGACTATTTTGTATTGTTTTCTAATGGAATATAATTTTTTGATAGGCTCTTTATGTATGTGGGTTGTTTCCAGAAATATTACATTAGTAAAGGAAAAAAAACACTAACCCAACCAGAAGATCAACACAAAAAAACACAAGAGACAGTGACCTCAAGGAACAACCTTTATTATCTTGGAGCCATCCAAACGATATCTTATACGCTTCCCAACAATCTCAGCAGGGAATACAACATCCTCTAAGATTGCATCATGAACTGCAGTGAGTGTTCGACTGCGAGGACGCACAACAGCAGAGCCTTTCTTTGGAGGTCTTAATATCCTTCTTGTTGCAATTAGAACCACATCCTACTCATAGAAATAAAAAACCAAAACAATGATAACCATGAGCAAAGATATGAGTTAAATGTATAAACAAATCTCACATTGGATTTAGGGAGCATACTTAACACATATTCATCTTCAGCATGGTTGAGTGCATGTAGTTTCAGTTATTTATTTAACATTGTTAAATATAAGAAAGAAAAGAAAGTGAATGAAGCCTCACCTTTCCACTAAATTTCTTCTCCAATTCTCTGACTAGCCTCACATGAATTTTCTTAAAAGCTTTCCGGAGCCTGAAAGGAATATGAATAACAACAGCTTTCCTGTTGCCTGCAATATCTGTTTGACTGCATCATAGAGCAAATTTCAATCCAAAGATTCAGCCTATCAGCTCTCTTTGAACAAAAAGATAAGTAAATTGGCTGCACTTACACTGCTGAATTGATATATAGGTCTTTTAAGTCACTCTTCAACTCCTGGTTACTATTTTCCAAATCAAAAAAGGCCTGGAGGAAAGCCCAACCAATCAGAACCTAAAATAAATATTGAAAGGATCATCACGCTCATATGTATCATTACCTGAGCAACAGTGTCTTCAAACTCTGTAGGTTCCAATCCCTTTTCCTTGTGGATTTTCTTCCTTGCAGTAAACATTTTGATTGCTTATTGCTCAACCTGTTACAGAGAATGCAAAAAAAAATTAAATTTAAATGTAAAATAGAGAGCAATTAATGCTGTTAAGGAGGCATGTTAGAGCTGTAAATAGAGTGGTTTACCAAGCTTGAATTCAAAATAAGAATTTGACAATTAAATGCTTTCACCCTAAAACTCCTAGAACTAAATTTCTCATGTTGATTATCCAGATATCTAAAAAAACCTAAATGTGTCATATCCACGATGACAATGTTAAATATCCAAATCTGTACATTACTAGTCAAACTAATAATTGGCATGAAAAGTCGATTCGGTGAAACTAACTTCGAAAAACTAGTAATAATTCAATGGAAGATAATAAAGTGGTGATTTAGAGCTAAATAAAACGTTTCATGGAAAGCAAGTACTGATGTGATCCACAGAGGTCTTACCACAAAACAACATTGAATAATTAGACACAATTAGCATCCATCTAACGGAGCATATAAGTCAAAAGCACAGGGAACTCGATGAGCCCTTATAATCCAAAAATCAATTGGACCATGGACAACAGTTTGATCCATCAGCGCTCAACGGATTAAGGTTAACAGATGGAATAGGGACACACCGTAAAACTTATTTACAAAAAGCAGATTCTGAGATTAAGCTGGATCGTAAAGGGAAAACAGAAATGAACGAACGCAGAAAAGCACACACAAAACAAAACTCGAAGAAAGAGTCACCCGCAAGCTTCAGATGAAATGAAAAAGGAAGAAGCGTTTGAGAGGCGAAAGGAAATACCTTCGTGTCCGCCGAGTGGAGGAGGAAGCTGGGAGATCACAACGGCGGATTAGGGTTTGGGGACCGGGGAGCGACCCTCTTATATTGCTCGAAGCGACGAGGGAGCCTCTTTAAAATTCCAGTTTTACCCTAATATGTCCTATGGATGAGTTAAATCTCAGCCGTCTAAAAGCTGATGGATCGACATCAGTGGTGACATCATTTGGACGGTTCATATTGAAGCATCAATTGAATAGGATGGATCCACTATCCTAGCCATTGGGGCAGGGACCAACACGGACAAATATCCTCGGAATAAAATTTCTCCTAACGCTTACTTATCTAGGATCGACTATAAATTAATTCTATTATTTATCTCTCTTTATATAATTTGGGACAAACTGTAAGGAATATCTAAGATGAACGTAATTATATTTTGCTATAATATTTCTCATTAGTCCTCACGAGGATATCCAGTTGGTTCGAAGGTTACAGATTTATTACAATGGGATAGGGATCAATTCCCAATAGATGTATGCCCTCCGAGAAAAACTTCTCTCACTCCCTAGTCAATTGACGGTTGACTATAAGCCGACTCCATAATTTACCTTTATTCACGTAACCCGAGGACAGACTCTGAGGACATATGCTGTGAGTTTGTTACAATGAGACAAGAATCAATTTCTGATGGATGCATGCCCTCTAAGAAAAAACTCCTCTCACTTCTCATACCATCTTCAACCGACGCCCTTTTACACCATTTTAGTATAAAAGGGACACCAAATTCTCTCCAATGAAGATCCCAAAAATTGCACCAAAATTATGTAAGTGAATAGTGCAACACCATCTTGATGCTGCACTATTTACTTGCACCAAAATGGTGCAAGTACGGATTTTTTAAATATAATATATTATAATATTAAATTTATATTTAAAATATTCTTAAATATTATAAATTAATATTATTTAATTTAATTTAATTTATTATGTAAATTTTATATATTATAAATTTATATTAATTATTAACTTAAATAATTAATATTTAAAATATTTGTTATATTACTAAGATTATAAATATATTAAAATTTATAATATTGATAATTTTATAAGAAACATACAATTAAACATTTAATTTTCAAATTACATAACATATAGTCCATCATACAATTGAAAGATGTCACAAACACTAAAGTAAACATACATTTAAAATTAGTTATCATGTACAATAAAATTTTTAATTTTAATAGTAATTATTATCGTAATAAAAATATTTAACAACTTAATATGTATATTGAATAATAAATTATAAGATGAAAAAAAAAATATTCTAAAGAATATTTCTTTTAGTGTAGGAAATGGTGTGCATTGGTTGGAGTTGGAAAAATTTTTGGTGCTCAAATGACACCAAATTGGTGTTGAAAATGCATCAAAATAGGTTTTGTGGTTGGAGATGGTCTTAGTCACTTAGTGGTCGGATATAAGCTAGTCCCGTGATTACCTCCCTTCATAGAACCTCGGGACAAACTGTGAGAAGCGCCTGAGATGAGTATAATCATATTTTACTACAATGTTTCTCATTAGTCCCCACGGGGATACCCAGTTGGTTAGAAGGTGACAAATTTATTACAATGGAGCCGGGATCAATTCTCAATGGACACATATCCTCGGAGAAAAACTCCTGTCACTTCCTAGTCAATTGATGGTCGGCTATAAGCTGACTCCATGATTTACCTTTCTTCACATAACCTGAGGACAAACTGTGAGGACGTGCTTGCTATCGGAGAAAAATTCCTCTCATCTCCTAACCACTTGATGGTCGATTATAAGCTAATCTCATAATTATCTCCTTTCATATAATCTAAGGACGGAGGATGAAGAGCGCCTGAAATGAATGTAATCATCCTTTACTTCAATATTTTTCATTAATGTGTCCTCGTGATGTAACTAAATTGGTACTCAGAGAATTATTTCATTGAGTAAGAGTCAATTCCCACATAATTTATTCCCTCACCTAGAAAGCTACTCGATATTTAATTTACCTTCCTCCCTCCATCCCGATATGGACTGATTAATAGGATCGACAATGAAAGACACTCCGAATAAATAAAATAAACTTTTTTTTTTTGTTTCAATGAATCTCATTAATGTCTCATTTGTAACAAATAGTATCCTAATAATAACTACTTTTCATCTATATGTTCCGTTTAACTCTTTAGAAAATATATATTATCAAATGTGAGTCGAGAACCAAAAGAGATAATAAGCAGATTGAGTAAATTGACATCTTTTTGGAGCCACAACTGGAAATTTCCAAGGAATCACAGCTGAGAATAAGTGGAGCATCATATTAAATAACATAATCTAGCTTTGATGGGAACAACCCCAAACCAAATTGAAGAAAGTGGAGAACACTTTCAAATACTGGAGGGGAAAGATGCATATAAAACTTTATCGACAAACTAACAGTTAAAATCACAAAACGTTTTGATAAATAAAATGATGATAGAATAGGCATTTTTGACTGAGTTTAAGATGCCACCACCATGCGAAGGGCATATTAGCAGGAGAAAATTGACTTGTATGATCCAAAGTTTCTTACTGCCAAATAACCTGATTGGCAAGCTACCTTTGTAATAAAACTGCTGCTCGAGACACCTAGTTAACTTCAAATTTTGCAGGACAAGCAAGTGACACCAATCCAACCAGAAATCTAGGTGTCATCAGCTTGTCATAAAACAAATTTGAATGGTCTAGGTTGAAAGGATTGAAAGTGTGATCCCGTGGAAGTTAGTTCCTGAGCACATCAAAGCCAAACTAATAAGAAAAAGGAAACAAGGGTTCGTCCATGAATCCAAAGCGACCATTCAACTCCTCTGTGAATAGACGTAGAAATAGAATGAGAAGTGCGGACTGCAACAGTGTATAGGCAATCATCTATCGACGGGTCCACAGTAGTTATTAACCCCAAACCACCAAAATCACAACTATCTGCACTCTGGTCATGAAGCTGAAAGAAGCTGTTGAAAGCATATGAGGCATTCCCAGGCCAACCAATTCCAGAGCAAGAGCCTCCAGCAGACAAAGCAGAGCAATCAGCATTAGAACAAGCTTGTGACACACTGCCAGAAATATTTGACGTGTCCTTGTTGTTATTCACTACACACCACTTCTGAGCAAGATATTCAACATCATGAGCATTTACAAGTGCTTTCGAGCCTTGACCGAGGTCCACTGTATATTTTGCCTGGCCATCAAATGTGAAGATGCCCCAATGTCTTTCATAATTTCCAGATTTGATGCTCCTTCGATCTTCATCTAGTAGACTAAAGGCATAAGTTTCCCTTGTTGGTCTTTTTGGTCTGAGTGGAGTACCAGCTTTGCTCTGCAAGTGGGTCATAAGCCCTTGCATGAACCTCTGGGCAATTGCAGGTGTGGCATTCATTGCCCCATCTGTGGGCCATCCTATCTTCCCCACAATTATATCCATTTCACCATAACCAACTTTTGATAAAGCAGAAACCAAACTGTCTATGCTCATATCAAAGTAGTTTTTGTACTTGTTAGCTCCATCAGTTAACGGGTGCGAATTTGTTTGAAAGAGAAAATGACCAAGAGAAAGGTTCTTATTCTGTTGAAGGCTTGCGAAAGGATTCATGTTAATCACAAAGGGTGAACCATACTCGTGGAGGAAAGAGAGGAGCTCAATCATAGTCTTGTTGAGATCAGGCCTGAAGTGATTCTTTGACGGCAGGTTAGATTCAGACTGGTAGATATCAGAACTGCATGGAACAATGACTTTTATCTTGTTTGCTAAATCCATGGCAGCCAATGACCGCTGAACATTAGTTGCAGCACCAACTACAAATGGCTGGAATTCTTGCCCATAACTGAGGAGAAATGGTTCATCACCAATAGCAACAAATCTGTTAAAAAAATATTTAGTTAGTTTTTAGATGTAGGCTCTGTTATCTTTAACAATTAGGTGAAAATATCAAAAGAAAATGTTAATGCTAAAAATTGACAAGCAGATGCATTTGTGGCATCGAAAAAAATCACTGACAATAGAACAAAACAAACTAACTTAAAATGGAGCAACAAACTCATCACTCAATGAAATCTTTGGCAAAATATTTGTTGAGCGGAAAACCAATGATTTGATCCGGTAAACCAAATATTTGCTGAAGCAGTGATCACACATAAAGTGAACTGCTTGCTATCATCTAGTTATGACAGGAAGAGAGGATGCTTTCAATTTTCAGTGCAGTAAAACATGATTGGATACAAGAGAAATGCACATGGTAAAATAGGCTCCTAATTATCTCCATTTGTTTCTAAATCTGACTGCATATGGGGATAGCGGAATATCTCATGTAGCATCTGATAGCGTGTGTGATACTCTCATAGTTGATGGCAATAATATCCCAAGATTAAAATAGACCAGCACACAAATGAATTTGTGTGATATATATACACACACACACACATACTTGATGGATCAGGGACAATAGCTATAAGTAAAAATAAATCTATTAGTAGAAAGTAGAGAGTACATGTTTTGTTTCCATGATGTAGAAATAAAATCCAAAATAGACTAATAAATTGCAACCAAATAAAAATAACTCAATCTAAAGATCCATAGTTGTTCCTAATCGCTGAAATCAAACAAAATCTCCTATAAAATAATCATAAAACCCCTCTTGCTTTTGTCTGTGAAAACTCCTAGCGCCTTCAAGAACATTGCATGAATTCATCAATATTGTCAAATACTGGCATACCCAAGATTGTTGTGCAAAAACCTTCAAAGAGATTTCTTCCCCAGATTGTAAATTGGTTGCTCTCAGGAGAAAAATTATTGCTAACGTAATTTATTTTTACATATTAGGCTTCTGGTTGCTCCATGCAGAATGAGTTGATCCAGAAGGAAACTGCATATCATGATGCTTTGGATGTTGTGCGTAATTGAGCATGAGACTTGAGCCCACATGGTCAAGTCAAGGGCTACCCAACACCCATGTCCAGTATTAAACATGTGAGCAAGTTGCCTGAATGAATCTCCCCGTGGAACTTATAAAAGGCAGGGGCCTTTAGATTGTTGGTGTCCTATCACGATGTTGCCTTGCTAGCAAGCTTCTCATGCCTCTCTGATGTAATGGAGATCGTCAATGTATCATTAGTTTTCTCATTAGCGTGTGACTCTCCAATCACTTGTCGTATCTAGCGATACCTTACATCAATATATGTTATTTTGGATTGATACATGTTCCTACTCAGATCTATAGTACTATTATAATATGTCTCATATTCATCTTGCTCGAACTCAATTCTTGAAGAAAGCCTCTTTAACCAAAAGCATCTCCTTATAAGTTCTAGCGAACAATTCTGTCTCATCCATTCAGAAAGGATCCTTCTTTTAAAGAGAGAATGGGTGGTCACTAAAAAAAAATTAGGGCTCATTAATGGACTTTGTTGACCTATTTCATGACCTTGATGCACTATTATATCTCAGAATTAAAATAATAATAAACCATGTTATTTGCATTTGATTTTGAGGTGTGCTCCAGCAATCATATCAGAGTGTCTTCACTCTGTTAAGCAAGAAGCATCAAGCTCGGAAATGATTGGAAAATGAGCATACAAAGAGACACTAAATCAAATTGAAAGAACTCAATAATGACAAATCAATTGAAATGAATCAGAAGTATCAGGTTTTGTGCTAAAATTTTGAGCAAATTGAAAACCCCTAATGTCGATCCCAAGTTAGAATGATAAAAGGTAAAGAGTTGCATTAGGTTGGTGCAGTCAACATTAAGAACTGTCTAAACCTAACATGAATTTTGACCAAAATTTTTGTATGTGAGGTCATCAGAAGCATGTGATGCAATATCTTGGTAAAAGGATAGGATAAGGGATCACCTGAAAGCAACCCATCACATCAGTGCCTAAATGTGATGTCAAAAGAGCATGGGTTCTTGCATAGCTGTAGGTCAATACAGGTAAAAAAGTAGGCATGATTATAGGATTAGATTTAACAACTTGGAATATAAGAACACTTTCAAGGAAAGAACTAAAATTAGTACATATGATAGTTAAGAAATATATATATATATATATATATATAGACAGGTTTGATATTGTGCGCGACGTGCACAGTGCGCGACTGTGCGCGTCGCGCACAATATCAACGTTTTTTTTGTTTTTTTAATTTTTTTTTTAATTTGTAAATTAAAAAATAATTAAAAAATTTCTTTACGATTTTATTTATAGGGTTCAGGCTTTGGGTATAGTGTTAAAGCTATTTTTTTTTTAGATTTTACCTATAGGGTTTAGGCTTTCCAATTAGGTTATAGTGTTTGGTTTAAAAAAAAAATTAAAATAAAATTAATTTAAGTATTTATTGAGTATTGTAATGTGTTTAGGGGATATATTTATATATTAAATTTTAAATAAGGAAATGTTGAATTTTTTAAATTCAAAAAATTTAAAAAAAATTAAAAAAAAACAAAAACGCTGATATTGTGCGCGACGCGCACAGTCGCGCACTGTGCGCGTCGCGCACAATATCAAACCTCTATATATATATATATATATATATATATATATATATAATCGATTGGAGGAAAACCCATACAAATAGAGAATACAAGTTTTATAATCCAGAGCTCAATAAAGTGATAATATTCATAAAGTTTGCCCAAAACAGTTGGGGCACACATCACTTGATGACCATGATGATGAATGAATTCATAATCAAATCCAAGATAAAGTTAAAAGGATTGAAAACATGTTAGAATTAAGTTGAAAACGAAATTCAATTAGGAATATAGTTTAGAAATGGTTAACTGAAATAGCTTTTTAACACAAGGTTAAAAATTTCAATTGTGGGACTCATCTCCATAGGAAGCCATCTCCATTTCAAACTGTGTCAGACATTTAGTGCAGATGTAACCATGTTGACCTAGTTTTAGGTCTAACAAGAGTTTAGGGTTATATATAGACCTAAGAGACCTCACTTAAGGTGTAAATGGATCAATAATAGATGAAACAATGAATATGAGATAAATAGACTTGATCTACATTCAATTTAGACCAAAACTAAAAAAAAATCAAGTCGAACCAAGTTAATTTGTACTGGATAAGATTGATTTGACATTGAACTTAGTTTACTTTGAACTAGTTCAGCTAGACCCAAACTAAGATATATAAAAATAGCATATGTTAGTTAGTGTTGAATGATTCCTCCTGTTCCCCTTGCTTTCCTCCTCATGTTTTCTTCCTCCATGTGACTTAAGTTTGAAAGCATGGATTGGAATATACATTAATTGACCAATTTATACGGATATGATCATTGCATATCAAACATCATGGTAACTATTAACCTCTAAGCTCAACAACTAGAACTGCCTAACTAAACCTCTCATGAGTTGCCTGTATTTCTCTAGATTGATTTATCTTCTTATACAAATAATTGAATGGCACTTAAGTAATTTGATCATAGATACTCCTGCAAACATGCAAAGTTAAATTGATAATAGGTATGTACAAATCATATAAGATTGATATAGTTGGGACCTATACAATTTGATGATGATGATAAAACCTCAAATGAGATTACAGGATTAATTGACCATATATTATGTAAGCAAATTGATCATTTGTGCATAACCTCAAATAGGCCAAGTCAACAAGTGAAAAATGTCTCTTTGTAGTTAAAATCTCAAACACATGCCTGAATGCATCTCTAAGACAGACTATGTCATATAATCCCCTGGTTAGTAAGGTTAACGAAACTAAGAAGTGGTTTTGCCTACATTGAGCACTGCACACCTTAAGTGGCCTTGATTGTGAATCTATGGTATAACTGACACACCTTTTCTGTAATTAATCTCTATTCAAGCAAGCAATAGAGCATTTAGGTTAAAGCATGGTCCATCTTCATGCTTTACCACTGCACATTACATTGTCCAACTAAAACTGTCAATCACATAATAAATAAGGAACAAAAGTTTTATAAATGAGTTGGACCATAGCAATATTTCAGCATTGTTTTAACTGTAGCACACTACTTGTCCTACTCAGGAGCATTCCCCTTTAGAGTCTAGACCATTACAGTGATACAACAGCCAACAGGGGCAATGATCTAAAAATTCTTCAGGACGGGGACTGACTAAAAGACCTGAACTGAACATGGGCTGAATTAAAATGGATAAAATTTAAAGAACTTCAATGTCCATATTTAATGAATGCAAGTTCATTTAAACAAACAAGTGTAGCGCTCATGATCGACATATGGTTACGGCAAATTCCAGTAGAAAATCCTTCAGTCTTGAATTGTACAGGAGAAACCCAATGAGTAGCAATCATCAAAGTTCAAAATCAAATAACGGAGAAGTAGAATATAGAGTTCAAATGAAGAGCAATGCTGTCTTGATATCCTAAAAAAATGGATAATGCCCAAGCTAACACAAATAAGAATTCCATCGGCGTGGTCAGACTCGGTCCATATATGTTCCTCCCTCAGAAAGAAAAGCTACAAGTTGAATGTAAATCAGAATTTAACAAACAAACATAATTAAATCAATTTGAACAGAGGATAATTACTAGTCAGTAACCATCAAAAACGATATAATACTACCACGACTAGCTTCAACAATAAACGAACCATGAGTCAGAATGGTAAATCGAATAAAATCAATCTAGACTAAGATGGACAGCAGACCGAAACCCTACATTTACCAATCAATCAGCCTAAAGAGAAAAGGAAATCGGACGACAAAGGCAAAGATAATGATTAATGAGTAAGAGTCTCACTCGATTCGAACTGCGCCTCCAGCGGTTGGCAAGTAGCGCATAACGTTATCGTGGACCCAACTTGCGGCGGCGGACTTGGAGGAGCTGAGTGCGCGGAGCATCTCGTTTGGCACGCCGATGGAGACGCCTATTCCGGAGCCAACGAGGCTGGCCAGCGCGGAGGGGTCGGCGTCGAAGAGCTTCACTCGGGCGACGCCGTTTGCCTTGAGGAGCTCCGTCACTACTACTGACGGGGGCAGGGTATGGGACGAGGAGGTTCCCCAGTTGACGCCCACAGCCAAGGCGCCCCTCCTCTGCCACCATGAGGGTGGCGAGATGGCCAGTAGTAGAAGCGACAGCAGCAGTTGCATGCGGTGGTTCGCCGGCATTGCGACTGCTCCGATATCGAAGAGCACGGGAGGGGGCGAGAGAGCGAGCGAAGTCTGAAGTGTGAGCACTCGAAAAGTAAATTAATTTCTTTGCTCTTTTTGGACTTTCCAGTATAAACGTTACCCAATATTCACCCACGTGGGCAACTTACTAGCTATTGCAACATAACTTTAGGGCCCACTGGAAAGCAGCAATATGATCGGTGGGTATTGTTTTTCACCTTTCTTTTGATTATTTGCAGAGCTCTCGAGGTTGGAAACTTTGAGTGGAGGTAATGCTGAGGGCTCAAATTCCCCCGCCTGAAAATCAATGGTCAAGTGTTGAATTAATTATTAAAAACATCATAATTTTTTTTAATATTATAATAAATTTATGAGGGTTTAAAATTAATAAATTACTATAAAGTTTCAAAACTTATGACAAGTCGATTAAGGCAATTTCTATTAATTTATCATTAAATATGTAATCAGCCAATTGGGTCACTACCCTGTTAAGTTTGAAATTTTGACAAGACTCACATGGCTTTTAGAAACTAAAGTTGAGCGAGCAAATAGAGAAGAAAGTAACTACTTATCATTCCCTAGCATAGGTGACTATGCCGTTTTCGCTCTGATAGGCTGAGCTGGGCTGAAGTTGAGTTTTAAGGTGTGTAAATTTATTTGATAAGGTATAGAGTCTTAATGTGTTTAAATTATTTGATAAGATAATTGAATCAATTTGAACCGAATTTAAAATGAATCAAATCTTTGAACTGATTGTTCAATCTTGATTTAATTTATTTTTTATGAGTTTGAACTTGTTTAAAATTTGACTTGAGTTTGGTTCATTTAGATATTATCGAATTCTCCATTCAAACTTGACTTGAGTTTGGTTCATTTAGATATTATCGAATTCTCCATTCAAACTTGACTTGAGTTTAGTTCATTTAGATGTAATTGAGCTCTCAATTAAACCTTGTTTGATTTTTGATAAGTTATTGAATTTGATAATTCAAACTTATTTTTTCATTTTATTTTATTTTTTTATTTAGCATATTAATAAGAATTTTATTAATGAACATAATTCGTGAACATTATTCATGAACGTTGTTCACGAACATTAACGAGTTCAACACATATATATTCAAGTTTGTTTATTTAGTTTAACGAATTGTTCAAACTTGTTTATTTAATTAATCTTGTGTATATTATACAAACATAAAAATGCTTTTATCAAGCCAAATATCAAGTTTGTTCACGAACGTTTGGTTCATTTATAATCCTACCCTCTAGTCAACAAACAATTGTAACTCCTATTGGATCTCTAAAAGGTGAATTCCGTCACCTTAATAGTCCTCGTGATTGCTCTATAGTATTGAGAGGAAGTAAATTAAGTACCGAACGCACCCTCATATAGGAGGATATTTTCACGACTTTATCGGAACTCGACCCTTTGTCAATGCTACAAATCTATCAGTATAATTGTAGGCTCGATTAGGTTGTCTATTAGACCGATTAGTGAAGCTAGAAGGAGGAATTTATAGTCGAAAGCTTTTGATTGATTTAGCATGTCTATAGATATGTGATGGAAATATAAAATAAATGCTAAATACAAAATACAAGCAATAAAACACGCCTTTGTGTGATTTAAAATTTTTTACTTCTACTCCATGCATCGGTAGAATCTCTTTTATCTTTTCTTCTTTTTGGATGTCTTTTTTAGAAGGCGAGGAATTTTCTTACAGACTTATTTTACAATAAATAAAAATAGACAAAATAAGATAATCCATTGTATATAACAATATGAAACAATTATAAGATTGGAGCTCTTTTTGGACTTGTTTACACTTGATGTCACCTGTTTTCTTTTGAATTTAATTGCTCAAGAAGGTTGCAAAAATCTCTTCTTGTTTTCTTGCTTATAAAGTTCAAAATAGCTACTTATTATTTTTTGCTCAATAGATCGACCACCAACTTATCCTGGTCAATTGCTCTCGTGACGATTTTGGCTTGAATTGACTGAGAGTAGATCCTCTGGTCCGCAAATTACGGATCAAGGGATGATCCACTACATGAGGGCCTTTGATTTAAATGGACCCTATCTATTTAAAGATAGGGTTCATCCAAATCAAATGTCCATATCAGTGGACCATCCCTTAATCCATAATTTACAGATCAAAAGATCTCTACTGAAATCGACTACACTTGTATTTAGTCAACTATCTAATTCTCCAACGACTATTTGAGTCGATTGAAGTATTATAGTTTGCAAACCATTTGACAACTTCTGTCATTCTCTATCAGATAAATAGTCTTCTTCTTACATTTATATTATTCCATCACTCAATTATTCTTATTCATGAGTCAAGATCTTGCCTTAATCAATTTTCCTATAAAAAAAAATATTTTATCCCCGCGAACTATTTTGAGTCAACTACCTAATCAACTTAATCATCAATCAACCGAATTCAATTGATTGTCTGGCCAATTCACTTGCAAATGAAAATATTGTGTTCACTAACAAACCAACTTAAGTCAATTGTCTAGTCGACTCAATCATTAATCAGATAAATCAATTCAATCAACTCAAAGGTTGAGTCTTTCCCTGACTCCTAAGTCAAATCTACTCCAAATTCAAAATAAAGGCCATTCATAACCTCTAATCTCACCTAGACATTTTTTTTGCCAAGAGGTCATACTTTGAGACTTATTTATCTTGCCAAGAGTTATTACCTTTAGGACTATGGAACTTATCTATCTAGTATCTATCAACCTTATCTACTTAGCACTTTCCCTTACAAAGAGACCTAGACTCTAAGACTTAGTGGTAATACTTACCAAAACTTCCATTTGCTAAAAGGCTGACCTACAAGACTTCCTAATCCACCTAGTGTCACTTGGTTTTAATTAGATTCAATACTTTAGGAAATAATTTAATTTAAAACCAATTTAATAATTTTATCTAAATTAATTCTAAAAACTTATTAGAAAGTTTCAAAACTTTTAGTAATAATTTTATAACAATTATAAAATTATAACTTATTCCAAATTATTTTTTACCTCACTTATAATATTAATTTGAGAAAAAACAATTTCTAATTAGAATTAATTATATCTTAATTTAACACAGTAGTGAGAAGTGAAAGAGGGCTTTGTCATATTCAATTCATGATTCAAAACTTATAAACTTCATAGGAGTTGCTGATGACCATGGCTCAAACTATAGGAAGGTATGAATGACTTACAACGAGGAAGGTAAAAACCCCAATAAGGAAACTCTTGGCATCTTGGTAGAACAGAATCTTTGACAAACGAGCTATAAAAATCTCTTCCCTTTACAGCACCAATAAGGTGCTAGCTTAGTCTTTTCCACCACAATCATTTGGATTCCAGTAAAAAGGAGAATTCAGAACATCTCACAATGGTTGATGAAAACAAAGATATAAAAAAAAACAAAAGGGGAAAAAAAATACTTACATAGCTTTATTATTTGCAGAGAAAGCAGATAATTCATCATTCGTAGATAGATAAAGCAGATTTTGATTTCTCATAGTATCTCCTTTTTAAGCATCCCATGTCACTAAACATTTCTGCCAAAGGATCTCGATCTAACAGCCTTTTGCAATTTATACCAGTCAAGGAATAGCTGCTCATATTGTTGTTGGGGGCGCGCTATTCCATTTAGAACAGTTATGTGAATATTGAGAACCAAACCACGCCGATAATTACAAAATCACTGAGCAAGAAGATGCCCCAGTGAATCAGTGACTGGTCGCCAAGGCTGTGACTAGCAAACCTAGGATCAGGAAGGGCTGAGCACTAGTCTGCTTGTGAAAAATGAAATCATGTTATTTCAATTTTGACGTCGATGACTAGGATACATGAAATGAAATGGAATTACCTGATACTCCACATCATACTTAACAGGATCTTTCAAGAAGTATTGGAACTGCAAAGAAAAATTTGAAAATATCATTAACCAAAACCAAAACAGTTTTCTTACCCCAAAGAGAGCACAGAAATATATATTTTGTTCGGTTACAGTGTATCAGGTATTCATTTTCAGAGGATTCCATTACAACATCAGATTTTTTTGCTAGAGGAATAGCTCACTGAGGTGGATAATTCATACCTGAAAATATATTTGCGGGAGAATCAGTCCAAGCAATGCTAGTGCATAGAATGTCTTATCAGCACCAAGGAGGTATGCTGGAACAAGGATAAAAACATGTTACAACTTACAAGTGAATTCTAAATTTAAAATCAGTATAAACAAGCAGTCAGAAGGCAATAACAGCATGCTTTTATCTCCAACAAATCTGTCGAAGACTTAAAGACACAGCTGCATTGGAAGTTTAAATATCAATTTGATCATTTTATCATAATCTATATTGCTAAGATTCTTCATGGAATGTGAATTTTATCTGAGTTAGTCAGCTATGGCCCTGAACAAAAAAAAAATCACAATGCATCATAAGGTGAGGTGAGAAGCTGGACAGAAACAAAAACCTAGAAAAAAGGTGATAACAAAAATAATATCCCCATCTACATGGCAAGAGGAAGAGAACGGAGTTAGAGATAGGCTCATATGAGAAGATGCTTTTGTTCTTTTAGTTGTCATTAGATTATGCTAAATCTTTCAAGACAACATTCACCTTACAAAAATGTTGCCTTTTATTAGTTTCCATAATTAATTTATGCATTCCGTACTCGTTAGACGATATCTGAAGGTTTCTATTGAAACATGGGAAGAAAAGGAGAAGATGAGAAAGCTGTATATGTATTTATATACCTGCAACTGAGAACTGGGTAATATCTATAGCACCTACGCAAATCCATTTAGCAGTATCCATGCCAAAAGCAACTGGAAGTGACTGTGAGAACAGGTGTGCAATAATGGACGTCAGTTTAAGCCATACCAATGCTAGTATTCTGGAAATATGGGCTATGAGCCAACCTGAAGTCCCAAAGCCCTGTCTCCTTCAATGCTTTTAAAATCATTTACTATTGCAATTCCAAGCTGAAACAAAAGAACATGAGATTAAATTAAATAGCGCAATATGTTTACAAGACTGGCTTGTAGAATAACCGTTAGTACCCCAGCTATGCTATAAAGGAGGGTCAAGACAATTATATCAGGTGTAAGAGTTCCAAAGAGTGCTTGACCAGCCCACCTACCAACATGCATTTGAACAGAAAGCTCAGAGCAGAAATAAATGGTAAAGAAGCAAGAGCAGAACCAATTATGATAACAAGCATCAACAACTACCATGGCAAACAGATGTAACTTGCTCCTAAAGCAAAATTTCCAATCCAGCCATTCTGCTTGAGCTGCAAGAGTCAGAAATCAAAACGAGAGTAAATAGATTTTAAGGATAGTTTGGTTCTAACAATCCAAAATTCCACTTTAACCAGAACAGTTGAGATGAAATCTCTGTACTTTAAGAGGAGGCGCTGAATATATGTAAGAGAGAAGAGATCCACCCACAGCCAAAAAAAATATGTCAGGAGATTTGTGCCCTGCCTGAAATTAGATGGTTACAAAATTTAGTGTGGAGAAAAATACTAAGCTGCCCCATGTAAGTTAACATGGTAAAAATACTCAAGAAGACCTACCCACACATCTAACAGGCCTGCCAATCCAAGGCCAGCTAAAAGAAGCAACCAAATTTGGGTTATAACCTGAGAAAGAGATCAATTAAAAAGGATGCAATAGTTTCTTAACAAGTTTGCACGATCAACAATTCCTTGTCCTTTCACCAACCGAACATTATCCAATGAATGTTTCTTAAAATGATTAAAGGAAAGAAGATAATCTGCTAATTCCATTGCTACCTATAACATCCAACAAGCTTCGTCTGCTCTGTTACGGCAGACAATAGTTGCAACCAGTTGTGGAGCCAGAAATTTTTTCTTAGTGGGTGGAGACAATGTTTTCAAAATTGCTTCAAAGCAGCCGGCAACAAAGTACTTAATCCAATCAAACTGTGCATCAAACTGAGAAAAGTCAAGAAAGAATCAAACAAATGTCAAACCCAATTGAGCCTGACTGATTTATCCATTTTCAAGTTGTTTTTCTTTTTGAATTATCATTACATTTTCCTCATTTATGTTTAACTAGATGGATTCATTACATGTCAGAACTGGCCCTAATCAGTAACTACTTATCGATTTAATATATACATAAAGCACATGATTTATCATATATATAGTTGTTGTCAATACGATTTCATGTTTACAAATTATGATTGCTCAATACGATATATGCTACTGCAACTTATAGCATAATTGTCTATGTGCATGTAAGAGAGGTATTACTTAATGCATTAATATTCTCCTTTTTAGGATTAATTGGTGTTGTATGTATTTATTTTCACCCTTGGAAATCAAGATTGGAAGGGTGGTGATATGAGAAAAAGTGTGAAGAAGTAAGGAATGCAGTTGCCCATTAAGTAGTTTTTTAGAGATAATGTGGTGTGTAGTGCTGGTGTCTAGAATGGTTTGATAATAAAATGGGAAAAAAAGGTATTAATCCTTCCATATATTACACTACGTTATTGATTTTTGTGGTCCCCCTACTTCAACATATGTAGTTCCACGTTGGTTGCAACCAATGACTAAGTAGCAGATGAATGATAGATGGAGTGTCAAATGGATCTTGAAAACATAAGTCATGGAAATGAATATTATTTAGTTTAATAGATTTATACCTCACCCTCAGAAATTGCTCCTGAAGGAATAGGACGATAAGGCTCGTTAATTGCATCAATTTCTCTGTCGTACCAGTCATTCAATGTCTACAAGCAGAATCAAATGAATGCAATGGTTCATAATCCTTTACAGAAGTTTTTTGTTTTATGAGGTTCTAAATACAGTGTACATCAGCATACCTGTGTATATCCTGTTAGACAAGGTCCAGACATTATCATACATACAATAGCTTTAGCAACATCTTCAATATTCCAATGAAAATTTCCTGGAACATTGGCAGTTTAAACATTCACTGGTAAGCAAATCACTACCTCAAATGATGATAGAAGAAAAGTTAAACATAAGGATGCATAAACTTACCCATCCCAAATCCCATATTAGCAAAAAAAAAAAAAAAAAACTCATTCAACAAAGTGATGCTTTACATGACAGTAGCGTTATTTAACAAAGATATCAAAGTTAACTACTCAGCTAGATCCTCAAACATGTGAGAAGCAGGTTCCTTTCAAAATAATTCTTACAGAAAAATAAGATGACCACATGAAATTCAGATGAACAATTTGAAAGAAGAAAAGAAACCTAAGGAATTTATTATTGGGTTATATTTGTGTTCCTCTTAAAGGAGACATCATGGTCCCGCCCTTAGAAAATTAGATAAGGTGATGAAACAACATGACCAAATCATATGGTTGATATTTTGGATTTATATTTACTGGCTTATACCTCAAAATCTGACAAGATCAAAAGATAAATTCATATAGCATTTTAACAAAATGGGTAATGGCCAAGAAATAAGTGATGGAAAACATGCATAAATGTTTATAAATTATGAAGGGATAAACTATAATCAAAATAAATATGTGTGGAAATGAATGCATTCTAGGAGAGCTGCAAGGATGAATCATACTTTTGAAGTACATATTTATGTTTATAAAGGGGCTGTTACATGTTTCTTTCCACAGGATCTTTTGACCATTTTTGTATTTGACAGTCTTTATAAATGATATTGTTTTGGACAAATACTATGTAGCTAACTTAAATGAGAATCAAGTTAGAGATTCAATATAAATGGATTGTGTTATGAAGGCATACTAAATTACAGGATGGAGATGGACAGTATCTCTATAATCTGCTCATCCACAAAAACTAGGGAATATAAGAAATAAACTAGACCAAGTTATTGGCCAATGAAGGAAAGAGTTTGTTTACCGGAAGCAGCAGCTCCACAAACCACTCCCCACACTAGTGGAGGCCAAGTGACTGGTTTTGTAAGTTGAAGACGTATCTTCCATTTATTCTGTTTTTATAAAAGAAATCAGTTCAATATTTGACAAGTACAAAAAGTAACTTAAAATGAACATACAAGTAAAATTAATTAGAAAATACAAGTAGTTCTTCCTAGCCATCATCTTTGAAAGAGAACAAGCAAAAGAATAAATACTGTGCTGTAGACAAGTTGAAAAAACAGAAGACTTCATTCCGGTAGTTTTATCATCCATTGAATTATCTTTTTCCCATCTTAGGCCTTGGTAGAGGATTCTTCCCAGCAAATATTACAAAGTCACAGTTTGATTTTGACAATATATTATCACTAGCAAATCACAGCCTGAAAAACTAAACCATCTAGGTTATGTAGAAGATGTGACTTATTCTCACTTTACTTGCATATCTTCTTTGGTGTTACTTTCATAGATCTTGGTCCTGATCATGAGCTTGCCTTAATATTTTAGCAAGAGCCAAGCAATTTTTTTAATGAATCTCCTTTAATTCCCATGCTGTTGCTATTATTTAACTTCTATTTCATTAAAATCTGTTTTACAAACCATTTTTCTACCAAAAATTCCACACCAACGAATTGAAGATAGGATGGAATACAATTCTTTTCAACATATCTTGTATTAGTTCTTTTCTTTCTTTGTCCCAGATTGTGCACTAAAAATCAACTTGGACAGAAGATTAAGCATCTCAGAATGTACCACTACCAATATTTTCCTTCACCAAACACCTTGTTAAGGAACTTCCACAAGTTTACGAGAAACACCATTAGACTACCAGCTCTAAATGTTCCTCACTTGACTTCCATAGAAGCGACACACCGAAGATAAAGACCTTCCTCTCATAATATATCGGTAGATGCTAATGATGATCAGGTTCTCTTATCTATTATTAATAAAACTCAAATAAAAGAATAATTCGTTCCCAAGTGGCCTGAATCTCATGAAGTGCATAAACATTTCCAATCCCCATCTCAGACTGAGACCACTTGACTGATCTTTATCCAATATAGAGTTGTAAGTCCTGCAGCTCTAGGAGAGAATTTTATGACGTGATTAAGGATGACCAGCTTACTGCATGAAGGATAACATAGACTAGATTCATTTCTGCAAAAGGTCATACGTTGACTTGAGCGCCCCCAGACGGCTAGCCCCACAACCATTTGTAGAGAGGTAAATCAGGAAACCAAACAGACCACTATATGAGAGGGTATTTTCCACCGGCTTCGCCGATAATTGACCCTTGTCCATTACTGCAAATCTACCACATAATGAGCGGCTCGGTTATGCCCTGGGGGCAACATAGACTAGATTCATGCACTGACACAAGTTGGATGCTTGAGGTAATAACGAGACTGTTGTGAAAAAATTGACTTCCTATTTTGTAAGTTGGAAATTGTTCAAAAAGTTTCGTACCACAAAAGTTGTCATTCTCACAATGCCATGGCTGTGAAAATAGGACTGGAGAACAATAAGATAATCAAAAAATGAATGAAGAACTTTGTACAATGTGTGCTTTCTGATTGAAGCAAATGTTATGAAACAAGCTAACGGGAAATTTGAAGGGATGTAGACCCAGTACACCTTCACATGGTTATAACTAGTTCATGAGGATTTTCTGGCTAATGGAAACAATCAATAGTAGCTTGTGCAAATACACACTCAATCCAACCAGTAACAAATGAACAATATAGCTTGAAAAGACACGAGTCACACCATCAAGTAACTTGGGGCGCACACCAAAATGCTTAAAGAACATTCATTTAAACATGTTCGTAAACTAGATCAATAGGAAGGCCTTGTCGAACTAAATCATGTATCAAACATTTGTCCGGTGTTTAAACTAATTCATCCAGTTGTTCAGCCAAATGTCTAATCATCAAAAGATGTAACAATAGGAAGAAAAGGAACTTGCAGCAGTAATAAACAAAACAATTTTCTATCAGAAGAAAAGGAGGCTCGAAGCGGTAATAGATAGGATTAGAATATTTTCCTTCCGAAAGGTTTACCGATTCTCGAGCCGCACCCTTGATGCCAAGAAGCTGATTGAGGCTCGACCCACCACTTGACGGCGCCTTCTCGGGTGCCACAGCTTTGACTGCTGCCCAGTGACATCATAAATAAAACTATTCTTTCTCTCAAGTCTCAGTAGAACTGCATAAAACGAACAGGCAAAAGCAGGCGCAAAATGACGACATCCTACTGAAATGCAATCACCCCTTACGAACCTTCCTTGGCGTCGGTCTCTGCCGCCTTGACTGTAAGCCTCCTCCGCTCGGAGGCACCTATTCAGATCCCAAACAGTCAAACCAATCTGACAAAACCGGCGAGTAAGAGAGAGGAATGCTCGAGAGAAAGGACTCACTACGACTTCGGCAATAGTGACAAGAGAAGGGTGGAGGAGCTCGGACGGCCGGCGAACTGTGACGAAGAGGGGTGCGAGCAGACAGGGTGGAGGAGGAAAAGGAGGGAACGGTGAGAAGCGCCGCCATGTCCCCGTAGATCGGAGGGACTGTGAGCTCTGGACTGCGGAGAGGATGGGGAAGGCGAGACGCGAGGCGGATAACTGGGCCATCGCGTGGCGTGATCCGCGGCTCAACGGCTTCCTTAACTTGTACCCCCTTGCTTTCCGATGTTCCGTGTTCTTATTTTTCAGTTTTTACACTTTTTAAAAACAGTAGAAGTCACTTTTTCAATTACTACTTGATGAGATTTTTTTTTAGTTTTAAATAAAACTATTATTTATCTAAACGATTACTGATGTTATTTATGGAACGCTTTTATATAGTTTTTTTAAATAAATAAATAAATTTTTTTACATCTGGATGAATAATGAATAATGAATAATTGATAAATATGATGATAGAAGGTGATTCGTTCGCTCTAGTATCTTCGTCAGTTTCTTCATGTCAATACGAAAGAGGTAAATCACGAGTGAGTCGCTAAGTCTTGGATAATTGAATAGTATATGAGGGAGGGTAGGCTACTAGCCAAGATTTGATCCATATATCTCATGGTAGTAACACCATCATGCTCTAGCTAACTATTTGTCCCGAGGGACGTGAATAATTGATAAGAAAAATGATATGTAGAGAGAAAAAATCTTAAGGAAAAGTTCAGGAATAAACACATGAAGTGATGGGAGCCAAAAAATAAAAATGATGAGTCATGAATTTATGTTTCTATCACTAAGTTTTTTCTTGAGATTTTTCCCTCTATGTATCGTTACTCAATTGATAAACATGGTGGCAAAAGACGATTCGCTCGTCTCGAGTGTCTCTATCAGTCCGTCCCTATACCAACACAGAAAAAGTAAATCACATGTGACTACTAACGTTGGATAGTTGAATAGTATATGGGGGAGGGCAGGTACCCGGCTACTAGTCGGGATTTGACCCCAGACCTCATGGTGGTAAAACCGCTATGCGCTAATTAACTGTCCATTTCAAGGGGATTGAATAATTGATAAACATGATCACAAAAGGCGATTCACTCACTCTCAGTGTCTCCATCCGTTCGAATAATTGGTAAACATGGTGACAATCTGCCATCCAGTGGTCCACCGAATAATTGATAAACATGTGGCAAAAGGCGATTCGTTTGCCCCTAGCACCCCTACCAACTCGTCCCTAGATCAATATGAAAAAGATAAATCATAGATGACTACTAGTCATTAGTACAGGTGACCAAGACAAGGGAGAAGGCATGCCCGGCGCGCACAAATAAGTAATAAACATATGGCAAAAGGTGATTCACTCGCTCCAGTACTCCGCCAACCTGTCCCTAGGCCAACATCAAATAATTGATAAATATGTGGCAAAAGGTGATTTGCTTGTCCCAGCACCCCTGTCAAGTCATCCCTAAGTCAATACGAAGGAGGTAAATCACGGATGGTTACTAGTAATTAATGCAAGTGATAAGACATGAGAGAAAGATATGCTCAAACAATATTAAATTTCGTCCTAAAATTTTATATGACAACATTCTATATTTTAATCACCATACCGTCCGAGACTGACTGTGGCCTGACATTTAGTTATCATCGACTTGGTAAGAATTTTCATTATTTGTCAGACATTTGATCTATTTGTCACATGTGTAGACCTTGATCTGTTTGAACTTTCAAGGTCAATATCTATTAGATTTCTCCATCTATCAACACTTTCCATTACCAACACCGACTAGATTTCTAAAATGTTAACTCAGTAGGACTTTAAACTATCAAATATCTAATCAATTTGGACTCATTTGAACATTATCAATGCAAAGTCTCCGGTCTCCCATTAGTCTTGACACCTATCCAATTGTAGGAAAAGATAAAATCTTTACCTCAGCAATCCCTTCAGAACAGACTCACATCTCGAGGATAAATCATAGGGAGACATTTATCATAATGGAATGGTCTTTTACATAAAAGAGATTATACACTCAGCAGGACATTTTCTAAACACATTGAAATGTATATAGATATGCTTGAAGGAACCTTAAGTTTACCCATGCTTTCATGATTATCAGACTCTGTTGAAAGCCCATATAGTAATTTTGAAACTTTGCATCAAAAATTTTTAGTTCAAATTGTGAGTTAGAGTGGACAGATGTAATCCAAAGAGATTATAGAGTCCACACATGCTTTAAAAACTATCGAACTCCTCCAAAATATCCATGTAATAGTTGTAACCCTAACTTGCTACATTACAATTTTTCTTTTTACTTAAATGATGAATTTGAATGGATAAATGTGTTTGAGAGAGTTTTTAGAATTTGCCCATGATGTTAAAATGGTCAAACTACTCTGAATGTCTATCTAGTTTTTTTATTTTATTATCATTTTTTTTTTTGCCCAAAGCAGCGATATGATATTTACCCATTTGATAAATTGAGTAGAGAAAGATGTATTTTAAAGAGCCCTTCGAGTTCACCCATAATTTTAGAATTGTGAAACTCCTTTGAGATGCATATAAAATGACAGTTTTTTTACTCAAATGATGAATATAAATGTGTTATGAAGTAATTTTAATTAATTTTTTTTAGTTTTTTTTTTCAAATGATAATAGATAGGTGTGTTTTAGAATATATTTTTTTAAGTCCATCCGAGTAGACAGATGTATTTTTAAGTCCATCCAAGCATATTTTTTCTTCTTTATCCAGTTGAGTAGATAGATGCATTCTAAGGATCTTTTTAGAGCTAACGCGTGATGTTGAAACTATAAAACTTAATACAAATTATTTGTGAAAATTTTAACGAGATACAATTTGTACATGCATACTGAATTGCTAAATACAACTGATGAACTAATAACATACAGGCCACTAAAAGATCCATGAGAACCAATTTAAAACTACATACCAATTTTAGTCAAAAATTATCATATCCTTGAACAACAGAATTAATAACATATAAAATTTCCGAATAGTTTTGGACGATAGATGTACTGATTGGATAATAATTTAAACATTGAATTAAATATCATTGTGATGATAAATTTAAAAAAAAGTACACCTTTGATGATGTAATGAACAAGGGAAAAAAACAGCTCTTTTAATTTTTGCCCAGACTGAAAAATCTCAAAATAGCAAATCACAAGACAATATTCATAACCAAAATCCTTTCTTTAACTACGTCCAGTATATTACACAAGAATCATGCAGGAAGCGCAAAATACCACTCCGTTCTCTGCATTTACTCATTTCATTTAATACAAATTGCAAGCCTTGAACCAAAATTTTTTATACGAAAGCAGCCGCCAGCTGAAATCAGTACAGGATGTACACTAGGACTAGAAACAAAACCTAATTTTAATGCTTTAATTCTGCATAATTCTTTTTCTAGTCTCCACCTTGCAGCCTGGTTTGCCAATAGTCAGTAGAAAGTCAATCATGAAGCAGACGTTTACAAAAAAGATTCTTTTGCATATCTTTTACTCAGTTGCAAAATACATAACTACCCTGAGCTAATCGCAGTAGATTCTTGGGTTACTTCTGTTGCAGCATCTGCATTGGAGCTACCAGTGTCTGCAGCCTGACTCTGGCTGGTCTGTGCTTGGCTAGAAGCTTGTGAATCTTGTACAAGCCCTAAGACTACCAGTGTTGACCTAAGACACCAAGTGCAACCTCTGGCATTTAACATTATTGAAAAAGGCTGACTACTTATGGATAAAAAAGGCAAAGCAAAACAAATATTGACCTGGGCAAAGTTGAGCGTATGTTTGGCTGGTTAGCATGCTCAACCAATGGAGGCTTCAGAACAGGATTCTTTTTCAATGCATTTTCAAGCTGCGCAGCTGGCAACTGCACCACCAAAAACATGCAGTTAATCAATGTACAGCAGTTTCAGAGATGCAATGCATTTTAAAACGATGGTGGTGCTATAGTCTAGATAATCAGATCAGCAACAAGGGCAACTCAGCATTCAACAACTAGGATAAACTTTGTGAATTTTAATCAATAAACTAACAAAATATAAGGAAGCTTCAGGTAAGTAGCAAACAAATGTCATGGCAAAAAATAAGACCACTAAATCAGTAGCAATTTCACATGATGATGTTTTAAATAATTGATGAGAATCACATGAAGAGACATAAATTCATTCTAGGTTCATACAGAAAGAATAATATTATATTGCACTGAATGATTAAGCACTATAAAGTTGTTGTTTTGTGACCAAAAGGTCACAGGTTCAAATCCTAGAAACAATCTTTGCAAAAAGTAGGGTAAGATTGCGAACAATGGATCCTTCCCCGGGATCCCGCATAACGGGAACTTCGTGCACCGGGCTGCCCTTTTTACTAAATGATTAAGCACACTTCTAGAGGTTTTTCAGGATGCCTATGCTGTAAAGGTCCACAAATCTACCAACACTGAATAGTATCCTAACTTTCACAGCCTTGAAACTTGGTAGTCCTACAGGATGTCATGGTTTACAAAGTATCTCCTGAATCCTTTTTAAGTACTTCATTCCATAAATCAACCCCTGTAGGTCATGTAGAACCCATAGATAACTTACAAGACTTGCAAGTTCAAAGGCAAAGTCGAAAACGAATCTCTCCATCTAAGCAAGAAAAGTATTCAGTAATTATCAGAATAATAGAAAATCATTGTGAAATGATTTCAAATTGCCTAATGCGTTGTGTCTATTTAAAGACATTTTTAGTGATAGGTTGTGTTTTTCTTGGAATCACATAAAATAGTAGGAAAATAGGAGGATAGGAGGGAATGGAAATGTGAAGAGCAATACTGGAGTGTTTCTAAGTTTCCTTGGGTGGATAAGAAAATTATGACTTCCTTTGCTTTTTCTGGGGCAGCCCATGAGGAGGGAAGAAACCGATTTTACCATTTGACACTTACCTACTTCTCAACTATATTAAAGAAAATCCTTTGCCAAGGTGGACAAGATCAGAAAATCAGGTTTTCTAAATCAATCAAACTAGCATTGAACTGATATACTAGATACTTTAAAAATCAGATGATTGAGGTTCCTCAATATGTCAAGTCATTGATAGTCTTGGCAGTTGACACATAATCATCCAGTGTCAACAATTAACAAATGGCTAGCCAAAATTATGCTGTACAAAATTTGAACCAATGAGAAATCGACTCAGATTTAATATGTGGTATATTTTCTGAAAAATTAAAATTACTCATGGAAGAACTAACTTACTTAAGCTGAAAATTATGCATTTTTTTCTGGACAAAATTTAATTGGAGATTGTTCCAAGTCATAGAGTAGAATTAAATCTCATGGATAGTGATCCATATTAATAGGCATATTAGCATGTCCTGATTGCATCTCATGCATTGTGATAATTAATTCTGCACTTGATCATTTGGAAAGATCAAAGTTTAGATTATTTTCTGTACAATCTTTTGGAAAGGTTACAAAATAAGAAATATTGTTGAGTTTAGTTAGGAGTCTATCCTAATTCCTAACTTATGTGTGAGAGAGATTGAGGTGCAAATAAGGTAATGCTATCTGATTGGTCTCCTTAGCTTCCCAAGCGCACCAACCTACCTTGTGCCCAGTATGTGCAACCCTCTCTGATATGAACATGAAATAGCATTTGCAAGCCATTGTCACCTACATACAGTTATCCACCAAACATAGAAACAGTTGCATGTAGCAAATGAAGTGAAGACCCACATGACATAAAAGGAGTAATGCTTCTTGCTACTGCACTTTGCTAATCTGCAACAATGCCACACACTTCCTGCATGCAACACGCTGCTTAAGAAAGGCCTGCCTGCCTTCTCTGCATTTTTTTGTTCCCGCTTCACTTTTTTTTTTTTTTTTGAAGAATTCACTAGTATCATGAAGCTCAATGATGTGTGTTTCATGCATATGGTTTTAAATACTATTTAGTATGCATTTGTTTCATTACATGAGCATACTTCGCATAGTTTCTTAGCTTTTACATTGTTTTTATTTTTTTGGTTCAAAGAACTGCTCTTTGTGCATTTTCATTTGCAGGACGTGAATTTGGGGTTCAATGGATACGAAAAGCCTTGGAAAGCACAATCCAACATAATGTACGGTCTAGCCGTGTCCCCTGACACAACCGTGCATCGCCTTTGGAGCAAGATGAGCAACGGAGTAACAATTGAGACTTCCAAACATGAGTTGGTCGTCCCCTGACATGGTCGTGTCCCTTGCTACCACACGACAAGAACTCCAGAACAGAACACAATCTGGTTGTGTTATCTGACACAACTGTGTTCTAATGACCATGGATTTCCAGCAACCAACACGCCCAAGTTGTGCATCCCAACACGGCCGTGGCACAATGGCGGCACCCCTATTTTTAGGAAAGTTGCTCTAGACTTGGAAGGCTTTTGAGGCTATAAAAAAGCTAAGGGGGCATCTGTTTGAGGTATTAAGGGATTTCCCATGACAAGGAACCTAGGAGAGAGTCGTTTCCAAAGAGGCATGAGGATTTCGTCCACCAAAGAGGCTTGGAGATCTTCTGAAGACGACATCAACATCTACGACTGAGCTTTATTACTCTTCTCTCTTTCGTTTGAGTTGTAGTTTGCTTAATTTCATGTTTTCGGCTTGTATCTCCATCCCCATGGAGTAGTTTCCTTAATTCTAGGATTAGGGAGTAACCAAACTTTGATTTGATATTTGTGTTGATATTTATCTCTTTTATTGCATGATGTGTTGATCCTTGATTTAGTTGTTAGCGTACTTAACATATTAATAGATCTTAACGGACATTAGCATAGATTCTGGGGTGAGGAAGAATCGAAAGGCGAACTCCAATCCTGGACCTATAATAACTAGACTTGAGAGGTTGTTCATGAAAGTAGTCTAAACCCACTCGAGGATTCCATTGGCTAAGCGTAAGGGATCTATCCGAGTCGGCATCACAAAGTAACAATAGCAGTCTAGGGGATTGTAGGGTTCTCGTGACAGGTGTCTCCATTAGAAAGCAATCACCCTAGGACGGCTACCATGAAAATAGGGATCGTGTTTGGGTAGATACACCGATGTAAACTCGAAAGGGAGCATCGGTTACCCTGGGATAGATCACCTTCAAGCTTGATCAACATTGAGGTAAAAGAGAGACCGCAACCACATTATCAAGGTTAATCGTGGTGAAACCGAAATCCTAGAATTGCTCTTTAAGCCTGATTTTCTCACAACTTCACTCTTGCTTTCTGAATTTGATTTCTTTCACAACCAATTCTCTCGATTTCAATTTGGTTAGAGAGCCTACTTTGCATTCGGACTAGTACTCAACTTCATGGTTTCAGAGGACAATATTTTATTACTTGACGACAACTATGTACTTGCGGAAATCACACATCACTCAACATGGTAGCTAATCCTCCATGGGCACCAACCTCAAAGAGAACGAAACGAGAGAAGCTCCAATGAAAAATACTTCTAATGTGAATATGTTCCTATGCAATCTCCCAAAATTCTTAATGGTATCGTGTTAAAACAATCTATTATTCCTGAATACTCGTGCCAAAGAATTTCCAACTGCTACCTTATTTTATTCCGTAGATAGCAAACCATACCTCTCATAATCATCTAGTTCTTAAATTATAGTCCCTGTATCATACATAGTATAATTTAAGTCTGTATCGTAAATTTTAATCTGCCATGACTGTTGCCTTCAGTGTCGTAGCCCAGTTGTATGTGGAGTGCAGAAGTGCCAACTGAAGAGTGCTAACCCTTGTCCAGTTGCTGTAGCAGTCCATGACAGTTGGTATCAAAGCCGAGTTGATTTGACTTGGAGCTTGGTAATTCTAAAAGTTCAGAATACAGAGCTGGATGGCTAGTGTTTCAGAGATGGTGCAGCAGTCCGAGCCCACGACTGTTGCCCGAGGGAAGAGCAAGGAGAGTTCTAGGGACATACTGTTCGAGTTGATGCCTGCTTAGCCAGGGCGGAAACTACCGTTGGAAAATTGCATAAGTATGAGGACTCAAAGAGACATCTTGAGGAGCTAGACTGCATGGGGAGGAGTTTAAAGAAGAGATCAAGAGATGCAGGGTGCCCTTGATAAAGTTGCAGACCAGCCATGGTGGGGGTTCTGCGCTAGGAAATGGAGGAGCTCAAGGGAAAACTTGTTTCCTGCATGATAGCCATGTTAGGAGGCATGCTCACAATGCAGCATGCGCGCCATGTGCAGGTGCCTGAATCTAAGGAGTTCAAGGGCATCAGATCTGCAAAAGATGTGGACAATTTCCTTTGAGAGTTGGACCAGAATTTCAAAAACATCAGCATCAGGGATGATTATTTCTGCATCCATGTATCTTACTGATATAGCTTTGCTATGTCATAGGTACAGTATTGAGAGGCATCGGGTGCTGCCATGCTATGTATGCATGTGTAGCCATGAATGTATATGTATGTATGTGATTGTAATAAAAATTTTGCTTACCCAATTGCTTCACAAGGCGTAGCACATGATTGCAATAGGTTACCAAAGTATTGTAACAAATGGAGATGACCAACCTGTAGCAATACAGAAAAAGACTGAGGCTTCATCTGAATAGCACATTTTAAGAACCCCACCCATAACTTAGGGTACTTCCATATCTGCAAAAAATCTCAAATAACAAGAATAATATCTAACAAAAGAAATTTAATGGTTTAAAATAATATCAAAAGGGTACCTGCTTGTTTATAAGTCGAGACAAGATTTCCATCACAAAATCCATCTGAAAAAATGAAAGGAAGAAAAAAAAAAGTAAATAATAACTGAATATTTGGATTAATAAAATGAGCAACAACAGCTTGGGGATACGTAAGCACATTATTAAACAAGGACAAAAGCAATAAATCTATTGCAGAATTACTTGTACAAAGAATTGAATCCATCCTCGCCCCACACTTAAGAAAGAAAAGAAATGAAAACAACTGATAACTGAAACAGAAAAAATCCCACACGCCTGGTCTACCAAAAAGCCTATCAAACCTCGAAAGGAACACAATCAACTTAGTTTTGCTTGAAACTATCAAACATAGAAAAATAATCCTTTTTTGATAATTTTTAAATTTACCAGATATCGTCAAAACAGAAACATCCAACCAAAACTCAAGGAACACAAACTCAATATTGTTTACATTGTCATAAACTTCTACATTACAGTGCACAGTCTATCTCATAGACATACAGCTTCTCCAACACAATAAGAACATGTTTTCAATTTGCATTCACACAATTCTTCGAGACATTATTGAATTTAGTAAGCAGAACGAATAGACAATACCTACCAATGATGGGAATGTAGCTACTGCTTGAATGACAGTTCTCATGAATAACATAGGTAGAGGTATTTGTTCAACCTGCGAGATTCCATGATTGCTAAGTACCATTTTCTAAGGAATGAGACCCCAAAACTGAACAGCTTAGAAATGCACTTACTAGTTGATTCAGAACTTTTGCCAACACCTGTTGTGTAAATATATTATGCTGCTTAAAGCAAGCAGTGCATGCATCAGTAATCTGCATAGAACACAATACCAATTTTCTGTCCAATTAGACAACAAAATTTAGCAAAATAGGGAAGCAAAATAGATACCTGTTTTAGAGGTATCCCATCCTTTTCAGGATCTATCAAATGAATGGCGATTAAAACTTCAGCAGGTGTCAGGCATGGGCCAGTTTTTGGGGACCCCTGCTTATCATTAAAAAAACACACTATGATAAGCAGCAGTTGCTTTATTTTTTCCTACCATTCATGGTACCTTTCAAGATAATTCATGAACAACAAAAACTTAAATGGTACTTCAAAAGTTTAAATATATACTAATTCTTAGAGTGCAATACATCATGCTGCCATTAAACAAAAGAAAACATGGTTTCTCATTAGCCAAAATAAGTCTCATAAATGATAAATAAGAAGACATCCGTTTTCAAGTAACTGTTTATTAGATAAGGGAAGAAAGCCTGCTAGAAGACATGGTCAATAATTTCTCAGTTTCTGACATCTTAATATCATTATATCTATGTAAATGTGATGACTAGATATAGCAACTGCCCTATGTTCAAATATAGTATTGTGTCAATGACACTCATCAACTACTTTGTCAGAATAAATGTTTAAATATATCACTACATCAGACGTTAATTTCTCAACTAACAAATCTTCAACAATATTATAAACTAAGTTGAGAAGAAAAATTCTCTTATAGTTTTATTAATGAACCAAGACACCCTTTTATAATGTGAGTTAATAAATAAAGAAGGAATAAATAGAGAGAGAGAGAAAATAATACTACCTAAATAAATTATTCTATCAAATCACTCTAATTGATTATATCCTATCTGCACCCACAAATGGCTCTATACAAAGAAAGATAAAATATTTGATTACTTCCAACACTCCCCCTCAAGCTTGGCTGTAAATATTTTGATGAGACCAAGCTTGCCTTTAAGAATTTTATGATCTTGTTCAGATAATCCTTTTGTAAGAAGATCAGCTAGTTGGAGAGATGTAAAAATATAATATTGATAATGCCTTCATCCACCTTTTCTCTAATGCAATGACAATCCACCTCTACATGTTTAGTTCGATCATGATGGACAAGGTTGTGAGCTATACTAATGACTGACTTATTATCGCAAGGGAGTAGCATAATATCTTCAAACTGAATTTTTAGGTCTTTCATCACTCTTTTGATCCAATTAAGTTCACAAATTCCATGAGTCATTTTGTATTCTGCTTCGGCACTACTTGCAACCACTGATTGCTTTTTGCTACGTCATGTCACTAAATTATCCCATACTATCGTGCAATACCAGAAGTTGACATTCTATCATCAATTAATCCTGCATAATTTGTATTAGTGTATGCACACACTCTTCTATCCTCAGTCTTCGCAAAGAATAAGCCCTTCCCAGGAGTTTGTTTAAGATATCTCAAGATTCTATATACTGCATTCAGATGACCTTGATGTGGTAAGTGTATATATTGACTTACTAACTGCAAAGGCAAGGTGAGTGTATATATGTTGATTGCGTTGATCAAGTCATAAGCATACCAAGGTGTCTGGTTCGGCATTAATCAATAGGAGGAATCGAGAGAAGAAAAAGAAAAAAGGGGGGAGGAACCATACAGAAGAACTCACAGATGACTTCTAGCTGGTGGAAGCATCGAAGGTTCCTTATAGAAGCCTCCTGCAGAACCCTAGCTCATGGTACACCTCACCAACAACCGCCAACACATGGAAGCCTCACAAGGTCCTTTGATAGAACCCTAGCTTGAAAACTTGAAAAGATTAAGTGCATGTGCTCAAATAATCCTCACAAGCCTACAATCTCTGGTATCATTTGTTTCAACAAGTTTCACATGTTTATTAATAGGCAGAATGGTAATTTAACTAAATCATAGGTACAAGATTATTTGACTCTAGCTTCACTCAATTTTGTTATTTATTGGTGCTTCAATTGGTGCACCTCTTCACAAGTGACTGAAATACATTCACCCACACGAGCGAAGCTCCTGCAGCATCGCTCTCCACCTCTCACTCCCATGTTTGTTGCATCCAACAGCTGCAACCCACAGCATTGAGGCACTAGCTACTAGCATTGGAATTGCTTCCTTCATGCTCCACTGATTGCACACCTCTATGAGCCCTTCACTATGTTTCGTAGCCTCTAGTGACCCCTCTCTTAAAACCCAAGCTCTTTAATCAAACCTCAATAATTCAATGAAGAAACAAGATTACTTTCATTAAGAACCACAACACAAGACAAACCAAAAATTTTAGATCACCAAGTGCTCCATTCCTTGAGACCTAAGGACCTTCAAGAAAACTCAAATACTTAATCCAAAAGAGCCTCTTAATAGATTGCTAAACTTCAGAATGTGCCATACAATGAACTATATGCTCTTTTTGGACCTCACCAAGATTTGTTTATAACGGTATTCTACGTCATGTGTCCATTTATAGTAACTTCTCATTTAAAGTTGCTCAATACATTGATTTAGTTCATTTGCAAAGTTATAGCATGCAAATCGAGAGTCCTACTATCTGGAAGAAAGAGACATGTTGGCATTAGAAGGGTTGAGTTAAGTAATGATTATGAGACTCAGACAACAATATAGGGTATATCTATGCATTCACTAACCTTAGAAATCTCATAATGAGTCCCCCAAAAGGCATTTAAGCTTCCACCATTTTTCTTTTGAGAAAAAATTGATTATAATGTCTACTTATTTAGCTAACTAATCTATTTAAACATTAGCTCAATTTTCAACTTGGAGAATAAGCTACATTACTAAAAGACATTCAAGTTTATGCCTTTTATGTTGACTTTACAAAAAAACCATAACAAGTTTTTCCATCTCTAGATCAATCACAACATTTTCTCACAATGAGTGTTTCCAGCTCTAGATCAATCACAGCATTTACTTATTGGAATGGGAGACTGAAATGAAAAACAAAATCCAAACCAAATTCATTTACAACAAGAGTAGAAAGGAGAAACTAGAAAGAGGAAACAACTATTTCTTACTAATTGGAAATGGTGTTCAAAGAAAAGATGATAACTAAATTGATTTCTTGAAAAACAAAACAAAGTTAAAGATCCACCAACTTCTCTCATTAGACAGGATGCCCAAGAAAAAGATAATGACGAAATCTTTATTACTACTTATGCTTGAAAATAACTGAAGAAAGATGCACATAAGTTATACGGAGTCAACAAGTCCTCTTTAGTTAGGAAGAATTATGCAATTAGGGTTAAAAGGGTTTAAAATTGTTCTGAATTTTAAGTTATTTTAAATTTTATAAGTAGTTTTAGATTTTGTTATTTTTTAAAGAAAGTTTGTTAAACTTTTTTTTTACAAAGATTCTATTGTCAATTTGTAAAAGAGGTTAGGAACACATGTAAATTTAGATTTTCAATCCATGATCTTTTTTCTCTTTCTATGTTCTAAATGCTAGTATCCTAGTCCCCACGGGTAGCCGAGTTGGTACTCGGCTGGTAGATTGCAACAAGAGTGCCAGTAGCCTAATCAACATAAAATTGGTATTAGTTTGTTGATTTATCAATTTGATCGTATTTTGTGCAGCTTAATGCTATTTTAATTTGGTATTCCTCTAGTGCTTTACCAAATTATGTTTCTATGCTGCATCAGTATAACCTCAAACCGGAACATATATTTCTTTGGAAGAAACTAGGGCTATAAATGAACAAAACGTTGATGAGTAAACTTGATGTTCAATTTGATAAAAGCTTATTTATGTTCGTTTAATATATACAAGGTCAATTAAATGAGCAAACTTGATCAACTCATTAAACTAAATGAACAAACTTGAACACACGTGTTCATCTCATTAATGTTCATAAACAATGCTTGTGACCTATGTGAATAATGTTCATGGTGTTCAATAGGATTATAGATGAAGCAAACATTCATGAGCAAGCTTGGTGTTCGGCTTGGTAAGAGCTTGTTTATGTTTGTTCAATAGGCATAAAGTCAATTAAATGAACAAGCTTGAACACATTTGAATACATATGTGTTCAACTTGTTAATATTCATGAATAGGCATTGTGAAAGGTTCATGAACCATGTTCATCAATAAAACTCTAATCAACATGGTAAATAAACAAAGAAACTTTTAAAATGAATAAACAAGCTTGTATTATCAAGCTTAATAACCAATCAAGCAAGCTTAAAATTATAAAATTTTCAAACAATCAAATGGGCTTGAACTGAGAGCTTGATAACATCTATATGAACTAAACTCAAGCTCGTAAAAAAGAAATCAAGCCAAGCTTGAACAATCATTTCAACGACTTGGTTCATTTTTAGGCTCGGCTTGGTTATTTTATCAAACAAGCTTGAACACCACAATCTTGGCTCGGCTAGGCTCATTTACAGCCCTACATATAAATAAAGTTGTTGAATCATATGCATCATCAAATCTCTTATCAAACTTGCAAATAGATAAAGAAGCTCAGCTTGGATTGGTTATCTTATTAAATAAGTTAGAACAATACGAAGCTTGTCTTATTTACAACCCTAGAAGAAACGTCCCTTTGGTTTCTCAAACCATTAATCCACTCATTCAAACATTAAACTAAATAAAAATGCTAAGGGTGTAAACAATATCCCTTTGTAAACAAAATTCCCAATAGAAAATGATAAAATGCATATTATGTGAATAAACTGTGGATAGTTACATACATACATACATACATACATACATGCGCTCAAGTAATGAAATCTCAAGTCGTGCCACCCGAAACGGACTGTTTTTACCGGGAAGGGCACCAGCACAGCACGCGCAACAATTTCACGTGCGTCGTCGCTTATATCACGCACGCGCAACAAAAGGAAAAAGGAATCAATTTGAGAATGAAGCCTTTCTCATAAGCATTGGCGAAAAATTAGCTCGGCAAGCCGACGGCGACGAGGTGACAGTAAGGCAGTGGCGGCAAGGTGGTGGCGGCAAGCGCAAGGAGGAGAAGGCAAAATAGGGGAATATGCAAGGAGGAAGAATAGGGTTTTATTAAACAGTTAAATTATATATATAATTTCTAATTAATTATTATACAAATTATTAATTAATTAATATAATTATAATATATAATGTTATATTTTTATTATTTTTATTTAAAATATAAAAAATAAATAGTTATATAATTTTTAAAAAATCAAACTTTAAATTACTTTTAAAAATTAAAAATAGATTAAAATTTTATAAAAATATTTAAAATAATTATAAATAATTTTAAATTTTTATAAATAGTTTTAAAATTTTATAAATAATTCTAAAAAATTTAATTGTTAAAAAATTTAAAAATATATCAATTTGATTTTAGAATGCAATATAAACTATAAATATATATTATATAAATTAATAATTAATTAAATAAATAGTTTTTATAATTATTATATATATATTAGGATTAATTTATATCATTATTATAGATAATAAATTTTTTTATCTAAGAATCAATTTGATTTGAGATTTGGAACAATAAATATTAACATACTTAGCACTCTATTTTTAGATTCTTGCTTCCTAATCATATGAAAAATACATATTTTTATTAGAAGTTTTGAAAAAAGTACGTTGTCAAGGTATCGTGTCGTGCCAATACGGTTTCTATATCTATATATATATATAAACCGTATCGGCACGACACGATACCGAAACTATATCATTCCGATCTGGAACTGAAACCTCAGTGAGATTTTAAACCTTCCATGTGCTTCTGACTATCATCACAATTTCAAAAGTAGAGTAAAAGCACAGTTATGAAAGTCATGCAAGTTGACACCATATATGGCACCTTGTATTTAACACAATCTACTAAGTTTGATATTAGAAGTTCTCTAAAATAAATGATAACCATAACCATATAATTCTTGCTATAATAAAAATATCTTGGCCATGTAATACACCATGCTCAACCTAGAGAATGTAGAAAACATTAACAGTTTTTTGTTCCATTCTCCTTTTACTACTAACCTTTAGCATTTTCTCATCATCATTTCCCTGCCCTTTCATTATTTTTCCCTGTTCCTTTTTCTTTTCCACTTTCCCATGGGTATCTATGCATATTGAACTATTTAAGAAAATAAAATAAGACAACAATCTTATGCCAAGATCAGTTGATGTTAAATCGATAGCAAACTTTTCAGTTAACATCAATTCAACGGCCAATCCAGATGGGAATCAACTATGTCAAAAGCTACTATTATATGGACCTGGTTACACAAAAAAAAATGTTGAACCAGGTAACACCAAATCTGAGGTGGCCGGTCCGGCCCACGAAAATTTCCCACTGACAGCCAGGGTAAATCAGAATGCTATGAGCGGCCCAGAAGCCCAACATCCCAGGCATCGGTTACACAAATACTTTATTTGACAGGGTTCATTTACTAATTGATGATCAACCATCAAATGACCAAAATGTAAAATAACTATACATTACAAAGAAAAGAAGATATAGTGCTGGGGACCGAATAAAATCAAAAATTATGGTGATAAAATAATATAATGCCTTGTAAAGATGAGTGGATAAAGTAATACCATAAGAAAATCTACCTTAAGCACACGACTGAGGGCATCTTCAAATTTCTCACGGGGAAGATTGACAAGCTGGGGAAAAGTTGGGAGGATCTAGAAGATAAACGAAAAAAAAACAATATGAGACCTCTACTAAATTGATTAAGAAATTGAAAGGTGAGTCAATTATTAGAAGTATCAAGATTTAGCTTAAACTCACTGTAGGAAGTAAAATTAACAAAATACATAAGTTTGTGCTGAAAATTAGCCATAAGTAAACAATCATTAACATCATAGTAAGTACAAATTTCTGAGGAGGAAGATTGACAAGATGGGAAAAGTTGGCGAAAAAAACAAGAGACCTCTACTAAATTGATAAAAAAAAATGCAAGCCAATTATTAAAAGCATCGGGATATAGTTTTAAAAACTTGTTGGAAGTAAAACTAATAAAATAAATATTTTTGAACTGAAAATTAGCCATGACTAAACAATTATTAACAAGTAGCAGAAAAGCATAATAGGGGAGGGATGAGATTGACTTGCTTAATGCATCAGTAGTCCAAAAACAAGACATGGCATGCATATAAAATTTCATCCAAGAACAGTTAACTTGTCATTTGTGTGATTAGCATAACCATCCTACTACCCAATAGTTATTGTAGGTGCTATTGTTGACAAAAAGGAGTTGGATATAGAACCTCATCTTTCAATAGAAATGGCAATACTGGAATCAGTATCTCTACATCCTGAAAGCAACATAAATAATCATTAGTTAAGCAAAAGGAGTTTTTATACATTACATGTAATACTATACCTTAGTTCTTGAGTGATATAACTTCTTAACAGAAGATATCAATTCTTGTGAGGGGACTATCCCATCTGTTAATGTATGTAAGACCTGTACAAACACCAATGATAATGCACTCAATTTAAAAAGTAGCCAGTAAACCAACATGTATTGCAACCACCATACTTACAAAACCTTATAAACTGTCATACAATATAAATCATATTCAAGTTTTATCCAAAATTTCTTAACTCTAGGAACCACAATAACTCCTAAGAAAAAAATTGTAAAAAAAGGATTGGTTTTTGAAATCAGTTAAAACTGAAGGAGCTGTCCTCATGATAGAAACTAATCCATGTCTAAGAAAAAAATAATATAAACAAAGAAAACTGAATACATCACTAGACTGATTCTGGATAGAATCTAAGCACATGGAATGGAAATGTCAACATATATGAAGAATTAATTCTTCAGAAAGTAACCAAATATGGCATTGGGTCGCAGATTGAATTTAGAGTAAAGAATATGATGGTTCTGCCTATTTCTCATGCAAAATATATCTTAATGTTAAAACCTGCATAAGAAGATTTTCACTTCCAACTGGTGGATCTGAGATTATTCTGAGGAGCTCAGAAGAAGACCCAATAGTACGAACCAAGATGGGAATCTGAAGGCGAACTGCCTGGATGGCACAACATAAACCATTTGCGAAAAGCATTAGAACTTGGTGAAAAAGAAAAAAAAAATACAAGTACAAGGCAATGAACAAGGAAAATATAACTCCAGCCCACCTCTTTTGCAGCCTTTGATATGCTTTTGTATATTACAAAAATTTCACGAAGAAGAGAACGCTTCTGTAATGTACAAGAACAGTTAGAAATATATGATAATTGAATACATAAGAAAAGAAGCTAAGAACACATACTACAAAGATTAGAAAATATGTATTAAACCTTAGTACAAAGTGCAAAATAAAGTGACATGCAGCGTTGTGCCTCCATTGTCAGAGAGGACATCACACTTTGATCTAGTTGGGTAGTAGACATTACTCCACTGTCAGATTTAAGCCCCTCATTAGATTTCTTTCTGACGCCAGCCTCCTATATGACAGTGATTAACAAAAGTAAAGATATATGACAGTTTGTATTAAGATAGTTACAAGAAAATATTGTTTTGTTTAGAAACAACCACACAAGATATCAAATAAAATAATGCTGAAAAAAATCAGTTTCTAAGGAATTGAAGAGCTGACATTATCTCATGACAAATTTGGTGAATCAAAGATAGATAATCATTCAAGGGATGCCCAACTTGAAAAACAAAAGGAATACTAAAAGTATTCTATAATTTAAATATTACAGGACCAAATACAGAACAAGTAGTTAAATTAAGAAAAAACAAATGCAACATTATAGCAACTATAAGAAAACATCTATATTAGCAAGGGTTATAAATCAGTTAGCAAAGACAAAAGAAGTAACTGTTAAGAGGTATGACTAGGAAAGCCTGTGCCAGTGCTACACCCTAAACACTTTTAGTAGGTGAGGACATGCAATTCTGTGAGGGGCAAGTAATGTGTTAAGCTGTGTTTTGAAACTGAGAGTGGGTTAGGGTATCCCCTCTGATGAAAAGTAGGAAGAAAAGGTGTATTCTTATTCAAAAAATAATATAATTGCAGTACACCACATATTAACCAATACTCAAGCATACAATAACTATATGAAGTGAACCAGAACCAAAGAGCCTAAGTAATTCCACAAAGAGTCCTCATTTTACTTTTACCAAATCCAAGGGAACTCAAACATAATATAGCCATATAAAGAACATCTTAGAACCATACCTAACAGCAATATAATTCTCAACTTCTTTGAGGTATGAACCTAAGAGCCTAAGCAATTCCACAAACAATCCTCATCCTACTTTTACCAAATCAAATGGACACTGGTATATTACTTATTAAATGAACCAAATCTTGAGAAAACAAAATGTTTTCTAAATTAAACCTCTTGCAGCTCAGAAGACAATTCTTCATCCTCCATGTGCACCATAACAGGAACGTCCTCAATAACTGAATGAAGTTTTTCACGAGCAAAGTCTTCAATTTTCTGAGAAATGCTTGACATAGAAAATAGTTTATTTGCTACCTGGAATATCAAGAAACCAATGTTAGATGAAAATAGTTTCGCAAAGTACAAATTTTGCAATTGAAACCCAAAATTACCAAGCGTGTCGCTTTCATCCGCACTTCTTCTGTAGGATGCACTGTACTCTATGGAGAGAAGCTAGAATAAGGATAATAAACAATAATGATAAAGTAAAAAATTTCTAAACATATATGAAAGAACAGCACCATGTATTGCCAATGAAAGCGTGAAAAAGAGTGGATAAATGGACCAACAAGAAAATATGGTATCTTATCCACAAGAGGGCCAATTTTCTATGTTTGCATAACCCCTACAACTTCACTAAATATTTTCCAAGAAAATTCCTGCCATATTAAGTTTAATTTTAATGTTCATTTTCTCAATTTTGTAATTAACTGAATTAAAGTTGGTGCAATTATCAATATTGAGAATCTGCTACCTATTCAAGTGTGTGTGTTAGAGATAATATTCACTCAGTCAAAATGTCAAAACTCTCTAATCTTCAGCATTGTCATTTACAGCCATCAAGGGCATAATTGATTCAAAGATTATGTTTCCATCTCATGACAATTTGTAGTGTGATCTTCTTCATCATTGGAGGGAGAACCTGAAGTGAAGATGTTGACGATAAAGCACTTTCATTCCTTGAAGAAAATTTACTTCAATTCATTAATAGATGGATTCTTCTTGACTTGGGAGAATCACACAACTAAAAAAAATTAAAAAAATACAGTCCAACCATGGTTTAAAATATTGAGTCATATCGAAGTTTCAATTTATGATCGCAATGATATGGTTTCAATACCGTATCATACTGTGCTGATATGGTTTCGATCTTTTTTAAATATAAAATATATTAATTAAAAATAAAAAATTTAACCTAAATATTAAACAAATTAAAAAATATAGGATATGAGCGTCCTATATGATAAATAAATAAAATTACTACATATTTTTAAAATTAAAATAAATAATATATATTAAATTAATGGGATAATTTTATTAGGATTTGATTAAACCTGTTTAGATTATCCTTATAGTTAAGAGTTGATTGAAATTATTAATATCAATCTAATCATTAAACCCTAAGTTTAAGTTTAATCTCGCACTCACGAGGTCGAGGAGACCTCGGTGGCTAGCAGTGTTGGCGGTGTCAGTGGCGCGCGAAACACAAATTTCGCCTGATATGAAATTTTAAACCATGAGTCCAACAAAATAAAGTGATAAACTAATTCACAAATCTTTATTTTTTTTACTTCATCTAAAATTAGGGAAGTAAATGAGCCTAGCCAATCTTAGCTGTGTTAAGGCACAAGGTTTATGTTACTACTACATCGAAAGATATTATGAGTCCCAGTGTCATTTCTAATCCCAAAAGATAGCTAATTATCATATCTTTTTGGCATCATTCATCTCTTATTTTGGTTAAGTAAATGTTATAACTATATCAATCTCTCAAACATCTTATCATAGTCACTGAGTAATATTAGACCTTAGCTTTGCAATTTGCTCCTCATTCATCTCACAACATTATCTATTGGACTCTGCAATCCTTCACAATTTATTTTTTGTATTTTCACAGGCAACATATATTCAGGGTGATTTAGGTCCATAGGAAAGTCAATGAGAACCATAAAACTTAAGCATTGCATGTTGTAATAGATGACACATTGTTCTCATTCGAAGGTAGAAAATACAGATGACAAAGCCACCCTTCCAATCCAACAATTAAGTGAGCACTTGCACCCATAAGAGAAAATGGGAATCACTGAGTTTATGTTAGGCTTCCAAATGAAGGAAAAGCCAAGTGAGAACCATATAACCTAAGCCTTGCTAAGTTGTAATAGATGACACATCATTCTCATTCAAAGGTAGAGAATCTAGATGATGATGCCACCCTTCAAATCCAGCAATAAAGTGAGCCCTTGCACTTGTAGATGAGAGTGGAAATCATTTGGTTTGTTAGGGGTTCCAAAGAAGGTAAGAATTTCTGATTGAATGTACTAGATGCCATGAAGTGGATCACCTCTATCTAGTCATGGAAAAAACAATTAAAAGATAGAAGAAAGAAGAGAGTCATTAGAGAAAGAGATTATACAACCCTAGGAGAGAAGAAACAAATTGGACAGTGGTAGGAAGGAACCATGAGTTTATCCAAACAGCTGATGGCAATACAAAGGAGAGGGATACAAAAGTAGACCTTGAACACCCTCTCTAATGTCAAGTGAACCCACAACTAGGAATAGCAAGAAAAATTACTACTTAATGAAAGCATATGCATAGATAGAGATCATAAGTAAGTTGTACCACACTAAGAATATAGTTAAATTGCAATAGCTTAAAAAACTAGTTTAACAGTTGATATAAAAATAAAGGTATTTTAATATAGAAAAAGAACAAGAATCTATGATTTTCCTAGTTCGACTATTTTAATTAAATCATGTAAGAAGTTGCACGGACAAAAACTTACAAATCTAATTAAATTTTCACATTTTCAAAATTAAAATTTTCAAACAACAAAGAGCTTCTATGTTTTCACCAATAAAAATTTCTGATTGAGATCAATGCTGTTACATCATATGGCAAATTTTTTCTCCCTATGACAATTTCTAGCCTAGAAATTTGTTTGAAAAGCTACGAACCAGAAGTATAATTTCAAGCTCTCAAATTTTCCAGCAAAGGTAACCAGATGAACAAATATGTTATGAGAGGCAACATAAGAGCTCAAATATCAAGAACCGCATGAAATTTCATAGTGAAAAACAAAACCATTTGGTGACTTCTTTAACGTCATAATTCTTTCACTCAGTAATCCAATATGAAAGCTTGGAGTCACTAAGGACAAGGGTATAATATGAATAGATATGTATCCATAACAAAGTAAAAAAATCATAGAGTGGGGGATTCAGCTCTTGATAGAGTAATCCAAGCAAATCCAAAGGTGAATATGACTCGTTTGCATTAAATGAATTCATTTCCTTTTACCTAAAAATTGAAACTGCATCATAACTTACATCACAAGTTGTCAAACATTAAATAACAGAAAACACTACCAAGGAAATAGCTCAAACAATGAAAGAGAATCTGAGAGAGTAAATGATATTTTGCTAGTAAAAAGATGATAAGTCAGTACTTGCAAAGCAACAAGGAGGCATCTGGCTCGACTAGAAGGTCTAAGCAAAATAAGATTCCATACAGCACTCAGGCCTTGAGTAACCCGATCCCCACTTTGGAAATCCTTATCATGTTTCTCAATTCGGTCAGGAGAACACAAACCCTCCAATAACTTCAAAACACCCTCTGACAAGTAAGGAACTTCAACAAGCAATCTGCTGAGTGATTTATCTGTGGCTGGGAAGTTGTCACGGATAGATTCTGCCTACAGAGAATAAGGATGATTATAAGCGTAAAATCAGGTAAGATATCCACTAAAGAATGGAGCAAAACACACCACAGTCAATAGAAATGTTTCATAAATTGATACAGCAGTTCTAGATGAAAGAAAGTCTTGATCCTGCTCTGTCTCCCGATGTAACCTGTATAGGATATGCAAAGTCAACTCGTGCCCCTGATAATGATGAATTCAGGAGTCAAAAAAAGTGATAAGATATAATAAACAAATGGGACACAGAAGAACTGAACAAATTAATATCATGGGGAAAAACAAATTAATTTAAAATAATATAGCAAAAAACAAATCTGAGCAGCAGAAAAATTATAATAAAATTTTCTAGATTAAAAAGATTTAATATAGAACATTCCAGATTAAGCGTTCAATCAGGTCAGTGAAGCTTTCTAACAATCAGGAAACATTATCAGAGCTTCCAGAATTTATCACAGATGTAAAACATGAATCATCAAAATCAGTAAGACCGACATCTGTACCTTCAATTTTGCCCTCTCTCAACAATCAAGACCGAAATTTCTAAACTTGTAAATGATATTTGTTTCTCATATAGTAACATTGTTGAAGTTTCATAACCTGGATACATATTGCGGTCAGACATGTCGAAGTGGACTGGTCGAATTGAATATGTGGTAGGACTGGTCAGATTATTCAGACGGGCTGGGTGGCCCAACCAAGCTGGTGATGTTATAACCCTAAAATTTTAAGAAAGGTGAATTGTTGCAATTAACAACAATTAGGCTAATTAGATTGTAATGGTTAATTTCTGACTTTGTATTCAATTTATTTGAGGTGGATTAATGGTGAACAGAGGTTAATTAAAAGTTAGCTTTAGGTTTGACTCAAATTTGAGATTGTTTGATTTTCATTAGAGCTGAACCAAACTGTTATTGATGCTAATTAAGTTTCCATTAGAATCCAAATTTGGCTTTAACAAGTTCATCAAGTGAGCCTTGTGGTTAGAAGTTGGATCAAATTGGGCACGATTTGGATTAATTTTGACAGCTCTAGGGCTGAAGCAAAATTATAATGGGAATCAACTAGTTTAGTCAAGTTAATGCTAGATCACATAGAGATTTCAGTTGCTTAGGATTATTTGAATCCTTTTGCTCCTCTTTCCCACATGATTCCTCTTTTCCTGTTTATTCATGCCTCTTATTTTTCAGGAAACTGCCCTGATAGTGACACCGAGTCATACAATCAGAGCCCTGGTGAAGAGTGGCCATTCCTCACAGTTCAAGACCTCTCTCCCTTTCCTCTCCGATGAGCAATGATGCTCATTCAACCCTCTAGGCAGTGCAACAAACCACCAACAGTCCTCCCTCTATCAATCACTCTCTACCTCGCGCTCTCTTATTCCCTTAGTGACAACTCTTCTTAGTGTCGTGGATATTGCAGATCATCCTCCGCAAGATTCAGCTGAGACCGCCGATCAGCAGCTATCAATTTGCAACTTTTTTCTATCAAACAATCTAGTGGGCACTGGTTTAATTCACATCTTCCCTTCCATGATAGTTGCCTTTTGGATTGATCTTATCTACTGTTAATCATTTAATTCTTGCATCTTTTCTCTTTTAATAATCTTAGCTTAATACATCTTTAAAAGTTGTTGAAGTTGTTGATCTGATCTCCTTGAATTGGAATTTCTTGATTGAGCTACACTGATTTAGAGGCAAAAAGTAAGGGTGTGGTTGGTTAGTGCATTTTTCGTTTTCATTTTCTGAAAAACGCACGTTTTCTGAAAAATGGTGTTTGGTTTGCATTTTTCGTGTCTGTTTTCTAAAAAAATAGAGAGCATTTTCTAGAAAAACAGAGAATGACAAAAAGTCATTTTCTATTTTCTAGAAAACACGCGTTTTTCCAGAAAATGAAAATGGAAAACGTGCAAACCAAACGCACCCTAAGTGTTTCTTCTCTTCTAATCTCATTAAATTTCTTGATTATTGCTAAATAGACTGTTATGGCAATGATAGCTTGAATTAAAGCTATTATCCTTGGAGTGCTAGTGGATACATTGAATTAGATGTTAACCAAATGATTACTGTTTATGTTGGTAGGATAATTAAGTTGTTTAGTAATGTATTTCTGATCTTGAGCATGTGTTTGCTATTCTTAGTCTATTGTGTTACTTTGATGGTCTTTTTGTGTTACTTTGATGGTCTTCTAGGCGGAGATTTGCTTAATTGTAGAGCCAAATCTGAGAAGAGAAGAACATGTTGATTGCTTTTTGAGTTCTTCTCTAGTCGCATACTTAAGATGGGTAATTATATTCTTGGACTCAGTTATATGATTCTTCATGCATGAATTAAATGTATAAAAAGATCATATATGCTACCATAATTGGTTTTGAAAAGAGATTTAAACAACACTTAACTAGCAAGATAGGGTTCTAAAAGAATTAGATTATTGGGGTTACTTAAATGGTCCTTTTTTCTACTCTATACATGTGGGTGAGCTTGTGGAGATTAACAAGGGAAAGGTTATTTTCAAAAGAAAATATCGACACTCTGGGTACTTCATATTTGATACATGTCTTTAAACAAGTTTACCTCTATGTTATATGTTGATACCTGTATTCTTCTCTTATGCTATAAACAGCTATTTAAAAACTATAATCAATAATGATGTAGCCCAAAGTGACATAAAGACTTCAAATGGAACAACTATTATAAATGATGGAAATAAATATTGAAACATAAAAACAACGAGCCTACTACCCACAGAGATGTGGTAGTGTGGGTACTTGCAGTCAGTATTTATTTTGTGTGGGGATGTTATATCGTTTTTTTCATAGGCTTTAGAAGACAATATTTATAGTTTGAGAACCTAGCTCTAATGATCCACTTCTTAGTGAACTTGTTGGTGATAATTAAAAGTGTATTTATTTGAGATAAAAATATAGTGATAATTAAGTGAAATGAAGTAATATAAAATGGTGATAATTAAATGGAATGACTTGCGATAATAAACAGTGATAAGTGACATAAAGATAAGAATTGACTATATTAAAATAAATACTCAACTTGAAACTCTAATGATGTAAAATTTATGCGCATGTTTTGTTTCCTGACTTAGCAATTTGTATTCAATTTTTGAAGTCCTTTGACCACCAAGTGTGAGGTTTCGATTCTAAGAATCGCCCTATTAGACATGTTTCTTCTAAGGTATGCATTTTAGTTAGATTTTGTGTTACACTTTGCTCTGACATTATTGTAAACCACGCACAATGAGCGAAACCTACCTCAAGGCAAACCTAGCTTTTGGAGGATGTGACAGCATGGTTTCAAGGCTTAAGGTTAGGCTGTGTCTGAGCATTTGGAGAGACTGTTGTCCTACACATTGTCCATTCCTGGGTTGAGTGGTGATTATCAGCTACTCTCTTGAGCTATCTAGGCTGATTAGTTTCTGAATTGATCCTAAAAATTAATGTCTGCTGTTTCATTGAGTTGAGTGGTCATCGTTAGCTACTCTCTTGAGTTTAATAGGCTGATTTTAGTGTTTTGCTACAATTGTTAACACTCACTACCATGGTTTAAAATCTCGACCCGTGCCGAGGTTTCAATCCCGGACCGGAACGATACAATTTTGGTATCATATCGTGTGGATATAGTTTCAATATTTCTTTAAATTTTAAATATAAATGTAAATTAATTTTATTAATATTTGATTATTAATATTTCAAAAATAAGTAATTCTCAAAATTCAATACTAAAATTAAAATTATAAAATAATTTGAAAAACTAAAAATAATCATAAAATTATTTGAAAATTTTAAATTATTTTTTTAATGAATTTGTAAATTTTGAACTTAAAAAAATTATTTGAAATGCATAAGAATTATATTTTTTTAAAAAATAGATTATTTTAAATTTATATTTAATTTTAAAATTATTTTAAAATGTAAATTATTTTATAAAGTATTTATTAATTTTAAAAATTATTTTAAAATTTTGAAATAATTTTTTATATTTTATAAGTATTATTAATAATAGTTTATTTTAAAAAAATACATATTTACAAAATAAAAAATTAATTAAATCAAAAAACTAGAAAAATCGTGGTTTCAATGAATCACGGAGGTGGTCGTGGCAGCGCGGCACCATGGCCCCTGCGGAGGGTTTTAGGAATATGTAAAATTTTATTAAAGGGCAGCCCAGTGCACGAAGCTCCCGCTATGCGGGGTCCCGAGGAAGAATCCATTGTACACAGTCTTACCTTGTTTTTTGCAAGAGACTGTTTTCAAGATTCAAACTCGTGACCTTTTGGTCACAAAGCAACCACTTTACCGTTGCGCCAAGGCTCCCCTTCATATAAAATTTTATTAGAATTTTAAATAAATTTTTATATATTTTAATGGGATAATTCGATTAGGATTTTAGGAAATATGTTTGGCTATCTATTTAAGTTAGGGGTTAATTGGATCCATTAAAAATAACAATAACAAAGCTAAGAGATAAATAAATAAATTTTATTATATATTTTAAGAATTAAAATAAATAAAATATATAATTAATTAGATAATTTCATTAGAATTTAATTAAGCCTCTTTGCATTATTTGTGGTGGCAAAAGATAAAGTCATGACCTTAGCGACCCCTCCAAGGCGGTCCCACGCAGTCTGAAAGGATAAATCATGGTAACTAATTCAGCCTTAGTCGAGCGGCCTCCTAAACAGTGGGCACAAGATAACCCGAAACAGTATTTACACCTACCGGCCGTGTTCTAAAATGCGTCATTAAGCGTCGCTTAAGCGTGTTTAAGCGTAAAGCGAGAAAGAAAAGCTTCGCTTTAGGTGAAAGTGGGAAAAAAAGCGGTCAAAGTATGTTTGACCAAATTAAGCATAATTAAGCGCGCTTAATAGCGCTTAAGCGCGATTTTTTATTTATAATTTTAATTGATTTGTAAATTTTTAAAGAACATAAGGAAAAAAATTTAGAGAAAACGAAGAGACACAACGTCTCTCAACTCTTGAGAGAAAAGTCATAATCTATCATAAACCCCCTATTTGTCTGCTATCGAGAAAACCTAGAAAAAGTGATCAGAAAGTATTACAACTTGTCACCGACTTCAAATTTTGCAAACAAATCGGCGGTGTGGCGGCGGCGGCGGCGACAGCTGCAGGGGCGACGGTTTCTGTCTGATCTTGTCTTCTTGTTTCCTATCCATTCTCCGCTTCTCTGCACAGTTAGTCTCCCCGGCGATTTATTGAAATTTCGTTGATCGACCTCTCGCTCGAAAGCAAGTTTCGATTTGATCGTCATTCTCTGATATGTGATTCATGGTCATCTCTGGTTTTATCAATTATTAGGACAAATCCAGATCATGCGATCCTTTTTTGTTGAAGCAACCAACAAAAGGCATGTAGATGTAGATCATGTAGTAGATAGTTGTTTTGTTTATTTTTATCATATTAAATGCATGTCTTTTGTTAAGAATTAAGATTTTATTTCTTATCTAGATACACACCAAGAAAAGGAATAGACTAGATGCTACAAGGATGAATAATCTAGTTTATGTCCAATTTAATGCAAGATTGATGAACAAGAAGAAGGGCAAGGATAAATTAGAGACTTTACTTGCACATGATGGTAGCAAGGCACAATCTTGGATAGTTGAGGGTTGTGATGATGAAGTTGAGGTGGAGATTGACACTTTACAGCCAACAAGAGACATTAATGCTAACATTATAGGGGAGCCCGATGAAAACGAGTTTGTATCGGATAATACGGAAGATGAGATGAATGAAGATGAGGAGATCGAATTAGAATCAGACAAGGAATTAGATAATATCTAGTTTTTTATGTTCTTTTATTGTGAAAACTAAAAACTAATAGATATTATAAACTTTGTGACTTTTGTCTTTCTAAACATGTGAGAAATTTATGCATGAACCTTAAATTTATCATGTTTAAGTATTATTTGATCTATTTATTTGTTTAAAATAATTAAATTTTATTTAAAAATAAAAAATACTTTTTTACTCTTAAAATTGTCCTAAGCTCACTTAAGCTTATAAAGCTTGAAGCTTGGACTCGGCGCTTCGTCGCGCTTCGCGCTTTTTAAAACCTTGCCTACTGGGAATCGAACCATGCCTCTCTAGTGGCAAGCCCTTCCCTAGTATCAACTCGACTACACCCTCTTTGGATTACCCCTATCATAGCTGAGAGTTGATTGACATAATAAACCTAAGTCCAATTTTAATTATAAAAAAAAACCGTCAACACATCACTCGCAGGGTCACGCGACCCATCCAAAGCAACCACGGGGGTCACGCAACCCTTCCGACATGGCCCGGTCATGCGAGCCTTCTACGACGACCACCGGAATCACGTGACACCTCTGACTGTTGTTAGGCTTTGTGTCAGATCGTGTCGATGTCGGTCAGCAGGCCAAACAAAATGTTTTGACTATTTCGACCGGCTCGACACGATATTTCAACACCCTAATTCCTTTGTCTTCCTTCAACAATCTTGCTCGCATCTTGCTTCTCCAACTTCTATCATGAGAAGCAAGCATCGAACCCTCTGCGTCGAAACTCGTGCCTTCCTCTAACACCCTAGCTCCTTTATCTTCCTCTAACAATCTTGCTCACGATCTCACTCCATCTTTTAGCACAAGATGCCTGTGTTGAACCCTCCTGCATGTCGAAACCCTTATCTTCTTTCGACACCCTAGCACCTCCATCTTCTGAAAAAAGTAAATGTCACAAGGCACCAAATCTTAGTTTCCTCCTACAGCGTCAACTCACATGACGTCTCCCCACTTTAGGTAAGCTTCCTTGTATCCAACTCTTCTTCCTCTTCCTCTGACACTCATGTTTTCTCTTCTTCTTCCAATCCCCCTATGCCCCCTTCTCCTTCGGCACACCTCCAACACCACTACTGGGCCTTGACGACACCTTGAATTAATCGACAACTTCGACTTGACTCAAGATTTCAATCCTTGCATGCACCACAATAAGTTGGTTGTCGCTGAGCCAACAAATTTTTTATGTCCAAGATTAGCCAATGAAAGTGAAGGTTAAGCCAATTTATGTGTGAGCAATGACAATGTTATTAATGTTGCAAGGTGGTAATGAACAAAATCGGTAATGAAAACATGTTATTTGGAAGGTTGCAAGAGTCTTCACATATACAAAGTGGTCTTGCAGCCTCTATATGAACTGCCTTCATTAGTTACAAATTGCTACAGATGAGAGGCGATTGTGCATGTTTGATCTCCCATGAGCTCCCCCAAAGAGAATTGACGAAAAAATAATGCACTAGACCTAGATCATATTGCTCTAATACTAAGTTAAGTTGAAACTACCAGTCTAACCTTAATCAACAAAATGCAGGGCACAAGGACCTATTATATATATATAACAGAAAGAAAATAATTAATACTACAACAATATGATGCTAACATGGTATGCTATCATTGTAAATTAGGAAAGAATTTGAGAGAATAAGTAGATAGCTAGAAGTATAATCTCCTTCAACGGAAAGAAACAGTTCAGAAGTTAGACTAACAACATGTATATTTTGTTAACACATGCCACATTAAAACTCAAGAGGCCTATATGAGGGCCTCAAAATGACTAGGTGTACATTGTTTATGTTTATACAAGCATGAACTATATAATGTGCATTCAGTGTTTATTTAAACAACCCAAATCAAAAACATTATGCTGGAACAGTCTCGTTAATTTGGATAACTTACACATAGGAACCTAAAACTCATGAAAAAAAAGAGATGAAAAATCTGCAACTTCACGCCAAAAGTAAACTGAAGGTTCATTCTCGCCTTTATTAAGGTTTTTTATTTTTCAATTTTCTTTCAACACCCAAGCCCATCAACTCCTTTAGTTATGAAAAATCACCATCAAAAAACCCCTCATTGGAATTGACCAGGCATCATATAATGGAATCCTTAATCAGAAAAGAATTAATAGCAAGGCCCTTAGCAAATCACCAAATAAAACTAACAAAATCAATTGTGTATCAAGTATAGCTATCTATATTGCAACAATTGTTTGGTCTAGTGGTAAATGAGCTAGATACCAAAGATCAGGGTTTGAATCTAGTTAACAACACTGTTGGGAGGAGTTTCACCTTATCGCTCCCACCCCAAATGGAGAATTATCTCACAACCTATACAGTGTGGGGACACCTCGTAGTTAGAGACCAAAAACAAAAATATAGCCATCTACCTGACACTGAACACAAAAGGTCAAGAGTCTACAAGATTAAAATGTTAGTTCATGAGAAATATAAAGCACTGAAAACTGTCAATTTTGAAGTAGAAACAAGAGGTTCAGTGACTCAGACATATTTTAATGAACAAAAAGCAAATTAAAACATCAAAATTATAACTACCTCAATAGAATAGAACAGAAACTGATTCAAATTGCTGTGATGATGTAACTTTAGGGAGAATTCAGAAAAAAATTATTGCAAAGACTTTAGTCAGAAAATTCAAAAGCTCTACCTCATGCTCCAGATAGTCTGATACAATGTGTTTCTGTAAAAGCCCCCAAGGATCAAGCTCCAAAGGAAACTGAATAAAGAATCAATCAATTAGTTGTATTAAATTTGTGAAGGGATGCTTGTACCTAAAGAACAAAGATGACTGTGTCAACATGTATAATGATGACAAAAATAAATGGGAAGGAAATAAAACTCAACTCCAAAGTGAAACAAAATTTGACTATGTATGAAAGTATTTTGTGGTCATGAATCAATATAAACAATTCAAAATTTTAAAAGTTGCAAACATAATTCCACAAAAGATAAGAAGATCCGGAAAGCAAGGAACACTTGAATTTCACTTCATCCCTATCTGCACAAATAAGTTGATGAGTATAATAACGCATCTACAACTCCACTCGTCAAGCATGCAGTTATGGTTCAGGTGGAAACATGCGAGTTTAAATTGAAAGTTTTTTTATCATAAATGTTATAAAATCACTTAGCTTTTAAGCAACTGAAAGGGTATACCTCCATTCCCAAGTGAGCAAGCAGTGAACGGCGAGTAATTGAGTCACCAGAACCTGCTGCTTGCTTATAAGCATCAAGTACACGGATAAATGCCTCCTTTTGTAGCTGATCCTTAGATTCATCAGTTAGGTTTGCATCCATAATTATCATTTTTGGTAGAACATACTGGAATGAGGTGGCAATAGATGATGTAGAAGTTGCCTGACATGTATCAGGATTAATCACTCCAGTACTCTGGGCTCCTGTAACATCAGAGACAAGGGATTCAGCTGATAAAACATTTGAAGGCAGTGTGTTGCCTAAACCTGTGATAAGATCTTGGCTGGTTTCAATCAATTCAGGGATGGAAGAATGAGAAGCATCATGTGATTCTTGGATTTCATCAGAAGAATTGGTTGAATCAACACCAGGAATTTTTCTCTCATCCATTTCCGAGTTCACTATTGATGAAACAGCTGAATGGCCATGTTCAGCAACATGTGGAAGTGGTAAAACAGAAGCAGGGAAACTGGGAGCTATTGTTGCACTACCATCAACTAAGGTTGTTTGCGTTCTGTCAGTCATTTCTTCATCATCATTCTGATGATTTTTCTGCAACTGAAAATGCAATATACAGCAAACAGAAATCAGAAATCCAGGATGAGTGTCATACTCCGAGAAGGAAACATAAGAAAGCTTACATCAACATCACAAGATAGTGAAGGTGGCACTAGTAGTGATGCTAGAAGAGGGTTCAAACTTGATAATGAACGAATATCTGAAACAAGTGAAGGCAATTGCACAGTGGGCAACACAGAGGAATAGACCATTTTGGAGGATGAACTGCCTTCTTTGTCCATACTAGGACATATTGGAGGGAGATGCTGCATATTAGAAATAACTACTTCTGCTAGCAAGTCAGAGGAGATGCTTGCAGTAAGGATATCGAGGGAACCAGCGGCTTTTTCACCTTGAGAAACCAATGCACCAAACATAGCAACAAGTTGTTGTACAGGTCCTGGGCTCTTATCCTTATTAGGTACAGAATCAACAAGAGGAAGCTTGTCCTCAACTTGATCAGCAGACAATTTAGAGGATTCTTCAGGAAGATCTTGTTCCATATCAGATGACAGCCTAATTCGTTTACTAGATGTAACATCATCGTGCAGCAAATCATTGCTCACTTCAGCATTAAGCCTCTTATTTGCAAGATCACTACTTGGCTCATCACATGTGTGCATCGATGAATTATCGCCCTGCAATTGTTGGCACAGCGCATGCTAAAACAAACCAACAGAGAAATATCACATAGTCCGGTATGCTTATTAGTTATTACCTTTCCTGGTAATGAGTTTTGAGTGCTAATTGAAAACTCCCTATAGTTCTTTTTAGTTGCCTGGTCGATCGACTCACCAGTATCAATGGCTTTTAAGGCTTCAGTCAAGCGGGCTCGCCACTGAAGAAACAAGCAACATGTTCAGAATCCTCTAAATGTGTAAATCATCTCTCAATCTAATACTTGGAAAAATTAGTAAACAACAGCACTGGATATAAAAACTAAGAAGATTTTTCTACATGTAAAGCTGACACTTAAAAAACTAGTTAGGTGGTAGATATATACTTTATAAATTGCAACAACATACACTTTAGATAACAGTAAGAATGCAAACTACATCAGGAAGGATTACCGGTTCTGCGCTTGAGTGTGTGCATTTCAAACAGGCAATGAAGGCATTTTTTAGGGCGTGGTGTGATCCTGGGACTTGTGCACTAACAACTGAAATTGCTGGATCCAAACCAAGTAAAATTGGTAAAATGCGTCCATAAAAGGAAGGCCTTTTCACTGCTATAGCTGAGAGACTGGCAGAAAACATCAAACCAGCCAAGGAAACAGTAAAGAGAAAAATATTGTAAAATATGAAAATAAATAAAATCCCTAATATGCAAACTGCTGAGAGACACATTTCAGTTGTACCAGAAAACATCAAGGTATCTGTCAAGTAGAACATACAAAAAGAGCATGAGTCTCAAAGATTACATGAAACTAGAATAACAAATTTTCATCTAAACACCAAATTGTATTGACAAATTAGCAGCTACATGCCAAATTCTAATGATTTGTTAGAACCTGATTCTTGTGCATAGGGAGCATCCATAATAAAAAAATCAAATCATCTAACTTGCATATACAAACATAGGCAATCCCAGCATCACAAGTGGAACATTCTTCAAACATATTGTTTTAATAGCTTCATCATGCCAGAGGAACAGGTAAGTTATTCTATTAAAAGGGTACAATACCCAGTATTCACTTCAGATCACTTTGATCTAGTAGCAGGATTCAAAATTTAGTAATTTGCTACTATATAGAGGCAGTAAGGTAGAATTGTACTAATTCCTATTAAAACCTTGAAAAAATAAACCACTGAATTCCATGCAGTCTCAGTGAACAGTGATTCTAGTGCTTATATGGTCAGTACATATTGGGCACCCACCATGGTATGCTAAGAGTGCCCACTACAGCAATAGAAGAATGTCATTTTCAACCATTTTTGTTCTTGGTGCAAGTGGGACAATACCCACTATGTACCAGCCCAACCAATATCAAGACAAGACAAGCATAGGATTAGCATTATAAATGATGCCAATATCTAGTAGCACGCAAAAAATAGCTTGCATAATTCGAAGGTGTGGCCTATGCCAAAGTAAACAATATTATCCATACCAATAATGGTCACTTGTAACAATAAAATGGAGACAAACTTGCATTTAGATATTTTAGAATAACTTTATCTATGAAATTGTTGTGTTGCCAATAGATGAAGTACCTGAATTGAGCAGACAATGTACATAGGTGAACAACAATGACGATCAAGTAAGAACTCCAAACTTTCATGTGCTTTTGCATTAAAATTCAACAAATTTTATATGATTAGTATGAGCAAGAACAAGAGCTAGGTGCACCATTGCTCTTGTTAAGCCATGCGGACATAATGGACAATGGCTCGAAAAACAGCAATGAATACCAATAAGCTATGATAACTAGAACACAATTTACATACACTATGGAAAGCATAGCCCCACAAACAATTTGATGACCATCTGACAGTGAGTAATTATTCTGACAGTGTGGGATGTTGGGATTATACATGCCGAGGACCCTACTGGTATTATAGAAGCATAGTGGTTAACTTAAAGTTGTAATATGATATTATGTGCATAGGTAGAGAGGTATGCCTAAGATGCTCCTTGCAACACGAGTATGTATCCAAGTGTCTGGCACAAGTGTTTCTAAATTTTTGCATGTGATAAATAGGAATGTCAAATATCCACTCTGTCAGCATCAATGATACAAACAGACAAAATGAAGAGTCCAAGTACCAACAAAACAAACTCACAAAGTCATTGAAATGTTTAATAAAATTCGTTAGAAATTTTGTTTCCATTCAAAACTCAAGGAATGAAAAGAAGATTGGAAGAAAGCAAGAATCTCCTGGATTTTACCAATTCATCGTGCCTTACCTTTATATTTGTTTGTGGCCATCTCTTTAAATACACAAGCACCTAATATAAGCAAATCAGTAAAGTTTAAGGGAGATGGTTCCTAGTTTATCTACTCTTCAGAATCTTGAGTGTGAGTCTTGTTAACTAAGGAAACATATTCACCATTCCAAATCATTCCAAGGTTGTGTCAACTTCCATGCTTCTACACCATCTTCTTTGGTTCATTAATATTTGGGTCCGCAAATGTGTCTATTAAAAACTAGGTTTTAGATATTTTGCTGCCTCCATCAATAACTACTCTAGAATGACATGACTTTTCTTAGAGAAAGAGTCTTCAAATACCCTTTCAGTTTTTTGTGCCTTTTATCCTGAAATAAGAACACAGTTTAGTGATTCAATCAGGTATTGAAAAATTAAAATGCTAGAGTACTTTTCATATCTTTTGCTCCTTCCTTTCTAGTCAGGTTTCCTTTATCAATCAATTTGCACTTATACTTTAAGCAAAAATGGTGTTGTTATAAGAAAGAATAGGCACTTGGTTGAGACATCTTGTGCATTACTATCTTGCATAGGAGTTCCTATCATGTTTTGAAATGATGTAGTTCTCACCAATATTACTTTTGTTATTCACAATCAAATTCACTTTTCTATTATATTCGCTTGTGTAGTTAAATTCTTTCTTCTACATTGCATGTTTGGTTGTACTTTGTTTATATTATCTCCAAGTAAAGACAAGTTGTCCTAATACCTGTCAAGTATGCATTCCTTGATTACTCAAATCAATAGAGAGAGATCATTATTATTCTCCAGTGTTACATCAACTAGATGTGACCTTTTTGAGTCCATGACCTTCTTGTCCACATCAACCACCATGTTTGAGTATGCAACAAAGGTACTTCTCATTTGTACTTCATTATATATTTCATCATCCTTTAACGTAGAGATACTAGTACCATGCCTAAAGATTTTAAATGGACTTTATGTATCATTAAAATGGTACAATTCTGACATTCTTTTGTATGGATACAAGATGAAAAAAATAGCAATATTATCTTAATTCATCTTGATTAGTGATGTAGTGTGCCAAAAGGTGTCAAGTATTGGTATGACGCAATACTCATTGAGATGATGATGCAACGACTCATAAGACATTGTGTGTGCTGAATAGTATCTAGTGTTGGTAACTTATCATGCCAACCAGCATGGTATGAGATTTCAAACCATGACTAAAACAGAGTAAGAACTAAACACATTGCAACCAGTTCTCAAAGCTTGATTGTTCTACCATAACCATCCCTAAGGATCCTACCAAAAATGTACACTTTTTGTCCTATAATTAAAATTGCTCTATATCGACTCTTAACTCACCTTAGTATCATTTTTCTAGTTAGATACCAAAAATACAGTGATGTTACTAAAAAAGCATACTTCGAGCAAGCACCTAGGTGTATTGCTCAAAGGGAGTGTCATCTTGTATCCAAATTCAAACAAAACAACCTGAAGTATTCTTCAAGAGCATTATTTAATAAATTCAGTCCTGCCCTTCTATATTTGGTATGATTAGGACTTAGGAGTGTATCCGATCATTCAATGTTCAAATTATACCTCATTTTTCTTTGTATATTTAGATGACATTATCATTAACATAAGTTAATATAATCAAACTACAAGAATCACAACATTGAAAATATATCTTCATAAACACTTCTAGACCAAGGATTGGGTCGTCCAAAGTATTTTTAGCATAAAGCATGCCCTCTAAGTAGATATTAATATCTCTCAATGGAAATATTTGTATGATATGCTTTGACACCCCCCTGTAAATAATGTCAGATTAATGCCAAGATAGCAGATTAAGGAAGTGTAAAAGATAGTTGGTAAATTGAACTATGTCACTATCAGTAGACCTAACATTTCATATGTTGTTGGTGTGATTGGCCAAGTTTTTTGAGTTTCATGCCATGACCATTAGAAGGCAGCTATAAGTACCTCACAAATACCCCCAAGAAAGACTATTATATCATGATTGAGGCCCTAACTAGATCGTTTCCTTGATAATACATCCATCTCTATGTCTTTGAGACAATACATCATATTTGTTTTTGGTGCTAAACAATAATGCCTGTTAGAGATAAAGTATATAGAACTTAAACTAGTTTTCAGTTGGTTTGGAGGGCAATTTTTTCCACATGATCACTAAAACCCTGTATTTTAGATCTCTTTAAATCTTGTCTGACATGAACAAGGCAAACCATTCCTTGCGTGTGTTGGCACAGATATAAGCACCAAAACATAGTGCCACTAGAGGTACAATGCAAGACGATCAAAGGAAAAAAAAATATTAGCAGGGGAAAGAAAGAAGCTTTAGTGGTTTCAATTGTTGGAAGGGCAGGCAGGAAATTGAAATGTGAAACTAAGACCAAAGTCAACAATGAAAACAATGAATGGAGGAAATAGGTAAATTTCTTAAGCTCCATTGATGTTGCTTCCCCTTTCACCATGTCCATCTCAAACGTTGAATAACACAAACACAAGTTAAAACTACCATAGAATGCCCTAACAGTGGTTTACCAGCTCCCAAATCCGTATTTTGAACCTTGCTAAAACTGATAAATTGTAATATCAACCTGCTTTCGGCCATCATATGATAGACACTTAAAGATAATACTGAAGCAGCAGCATCAAATGTAATTCAACACCACTCATAGCATGAAGGTTTCATAGAGTGAAGACTAATAGGAGCTGTAAGAAAAATGTAAAAATGACTTATATTTCTTGGTTAATTGCTTTGCATAATATACATTTCCTAACTTGTTCTCTAAGAATGATGACATCCAACTCACATAAATGTGAAATCATAAATCATGGCGATATGAGGAAAACCTTGAACTATAGTATGCATACTATCCAAACTGTTACACATGCACACAAGGAATAAAGATACGACAAGTGAATACTACACAAGTTGGAGTATACAAATCCAATCTAATATTGTTTAATCTTATGTTACCCGTGTTGTAAATTGTGGTAGGCGGTGGCAGGGTTGTTAATGACCGCCTCAGCCGCCTAGACGGTTGATTTTATTTTATTAGTTTTATATATAATATTAAAAATAATCATTATTCTTTATAATATTTACTTTAAATAAAATATTTTAATTAAAAAATAATTAAATCTGAATATTTAAAAATAAAAAATATATATATGTATATATATATATATAATCAATGGGATAATTTTATTAGGCTTTAAATTAACTCAATCATACCTAGAAGTTGATTAAAATTATTAACCTAAAATTATTTAATTAAACCTAACTTACAACTTACCAACGTACCCTGTTTCGGCCGCACAACAAGTCTGGCATGTCGTCAAGACTGTGCAACACATCCGGACACGTCATCGGGCCTAGGAGACGTGTCTGGTCCCGAGCGACGCCTCCAAGCCCCTTGCAAGGCTTGGGCAACGCTTTCAAGATCCCACAACCCATCCAGATGCGTCGCGGTGACAAAACGGCGGCAACAGCGATGGCAGTGGCGGAAGGAGGTGAATTACCGCCTAAAGCACCATCTCAAGCAAAAGCTGTGTGTTTGATGCCCGCCTCCTGCCTAGGCAACCGGCTCAACATCCATTTAGAACATTGTCTATTCCTAACATGACAGTGTCTCAACTCAATAGTTACTAAAAGGCACAATACAAACTAAAGATAGCATTTTCTAGTCAAAATTCTGTAGGTATAAATTACCAAACATAAGTTAGGTAAGATGAAACAACCTTTTGATTAGTACAATGACCATTGAATTACTAAGTGTTTTCACTTGTGGAAACCGCAGCTGATCAAGTAATAATCCCAAGCTCTGACTAGCTTCAACAGCCAGCTCTCCAACATTAAGCAGAGCATGGCCAACCCTCAGCCATGAAATATTGAATCCTACATCTGTAATAATATAAATGAAGTAGAAATGAGTATCTGGTTGTATGTAAGAAGGCTGGAAGCCAAGATATGATCCATTTCTGTGTCTGAAAAAAAATGATTTACCAAAGTCAGATTCTTGAGGTGGATCTGAAGAAATATAGGGATCAGGTGTATAAAGTAGAACCAATGTCTCAACAAACTTAACTGCCAGCAATCTAACTCCATCACTTCCTGACTGAAGGAGTAACGTTTTTGTCAGCTTATATCAAAGAAAATTAAATCAGCCTTATTGAGAGGCTAAAGTTACCTGGAATGCAGTATGGACTACTGTGGTTTTGAATTGTAGCATCCATGTCCATGATGATTTTAATGAAACATCTATGTCATTGGAGTATAAACCCTAAAATCAAGAACAAAAACAAAATATCATACTTGCTTCTCATGTGCAAAAAATATTACGAATTGCTAGACTAGTTGTTATTGATTAGAAGTTCTCATCTCAGATATGTTTCCTTAAGTCAGGAGTAAAGAAGTATCAGGTATTAGAATCAACAAAAATTCTCTTGGGCAAAAATCAAAAGAATGGTTTTATTTTCTAAAGAATAAAAAGGGCATCGCATATTTGATTATTATGGATGTGGTGCCTCACCTCTTATACCTTTACTATACCTCCTTATCCTTATCCTGTTTTAAAAACTGAACAATTTCAATAAAATTATTCGGTTTGAGTCAAAAGTTTCCCATTTCCATTCTTCCATCCGTTGGAAAAGAAATACTATATAAAGAAAATAAATATAAAAATTTGTCAGTTTCTTAATAGCTTGAGCTTTTGGAATACCAATAAGCCCATCAATTATAACATGGTATCAAAGCAAGCAAAAATATCAAAGTTCTCATCCTGCCTATCAAAAAAATACTGTTTGAGGCAACTGAGTCAAATATGCCCTCTCACACATCTGATGGAGAATTAATAATATAAATATAAAAATTGATATCTTCCTTGCTAGCTCGAGCTTTTAGGATAAGTGATTAATCAAATCAACTTCAATAAAAAATAGATCTCAATCAAGGCAATTTTTCTTATATCTATGCTATATCATTGCCACCATTTTGGGCCTTTTGCAGGTTAAGACCCAAATTAGTAAAAAAAAAAGAAAAAGGTTTCTCCAAGAAAATATATACAATGCTTCTAGCCTGTCTCTGGACAGTAATGCTTTGATAGCCAAACTTTATTACTCTTAGGTTCCAATTGAAGTGGAGTATTCCTGAAAAACTAGTGTTTTAAGAGCCTGGCTTTCAAAGACTCCATTTTAAGTAAATCTGAATGATACCACAAAAATATGTGGTGATTATGTCAGATCTACAAAATCTTATCTGCAAAGTATATAAGATTTAGTACTTTCCTGAGGTATTTGTCAGTTCATCCTCTTTCACTCGACAAATTAAACTATTGCAAATCACAAGAGATCTCCTTCAGTTTTTACTCAAGTAAAAGGGCTTTCAGTTTCAGTTTTCTCCAAATCCATGTCAAGACAACTTAGCTTTTAAAGAATAAGCAAAAATTTGGTACTATATATTTCCATCAGAGTTGAAAGCAAACATAAACCATTATTTCGAGACTAAAACGGGGACAAATTTGATGTTCGAAAAAGTGTTGCAATAGACAATTAATCAAAACTCAAGAGACAAAAAACAAGCAGCAGTATACTCAAATTTATAAGCAGGGAAGCCAACATATGGAAGTTAACTACAACATTCTTCTTGTATATTAAAGCTGACCCATCAAGCTAGCCATCCCTTCTCTTTCTTCATAAGCAAGTTCTACTTTCATGAAAATCAAACTCAAGAATGATAGAAAATAGCCTAAACTCTCCAATGAAATTCATCAGATATCTTGTGCACCTTAATGTATATTCTAAGAAGACATTAGTTATTTATAAAACATTAATTAATTACAGACAATTATCTGCTACTCCCATCAACCAGCAAGTATCCACAAAGTATTCCTGCATGACACCTTTAATCTACTATCCACGAGGCACGAGGAGTTTTCCATTCTCCGTGCCTCTTCTTCAGTTGAACAGCAGAAAAATGCTGACCCGCAGATCTCTTTCAAAATTAAGAGATAACATCATTCAAAATTACCCTAGAAATTATACTTTTGCAGTTAAGCGCTAATAGATAATGCAAGTGTTCACTTAATCACACCTTAGATGAGGGCAAACAAGGAAGCAGTCCAGAAGAAAGAAAATAAAGACAGTAAAATCACATAATAAGAATGAATAATTAAATTAAAAACAATAGACTAACAGTTAATAGTGTTTCGTTGACAACCAAAAAAGTTCTTGAACAGGTTTATAATTATAACTTCAAAAAAAAAAAAAAAAAAAAAACATGCCTGAATTACAAGCTTCTCTAACACATGGCCAAACAGTGCAGTTCCAGTGGTGATGGCTTGACGAGCAACAGCTGGAGTTTCATCTTCAAGAAAAGATATTAAACAAGGAAGCATCTCGTGCAAAACATCTGTATGCTTGGATCCTATGTCACCAATCATCCTACAATAACATGAAACACAGAAAATCTTTTACTGAACAAGCACATGAAGTAAAATAAAAGGACCAATATGACAAGCTACGATTCTAATATTCATTGAATGTGCCAGTCAGGTTTAGATCCAGTCTGGGTCTATTATTTACCATAAAGGTTACAACAAAATTACATGTATACAGTGTCGCAAAACAAATTAACTATGAGTAGCAGTCTGTAAGAGTCCAATCACTGTTATTTGGTCGAAGAAGGTTTTGTTATTGATAGAATTGTGGAATTCCATCACTGCTTTGGCAATGAACATAGGGTAGATGCCCTATTTTATAATAGTGGATATCAGCAGTTTATTGTGATTGAAAAAAATGGAGACTATAATAAGCTATTAAGGTAAGAAATTAGAGTGAACTGGACTAACACATAAAATATTTTAGGTAATTACTCTCTATCTCTACACTCCAACATGAAGATGCTATATCAGATTAGTTTTAATGATGTTGCAGTGCTAGATGCTCTCAGACACTCCCTAAATGTTGAAGAGGGTGTCTAACATGTATCTCCCCTCATCAATGGTAGAAAAGGTTTCAGATCTTGTTTCTCCTTCCTATCTCAATGAGGAGATGGATGGCTTTTGATCCATGTTTCCCCTCAATCTAGTTTCAGTGTTTTAAATGACAGTCGAGGCGGCCGCCTAGGCGGTAGTCGAGGCGGCCACATAGGCACCGCCTAGGCAGGAGGCGGGCATCAACCGCACCGCCTCAAACTGAGGCAGTGCTTTAGGCAGTAACTCACCTTCTTCTACCACCGTCACGCCTAGAGTCGCCGCTACAGCCATTTCGCCACCGCAACACATCCGGATGCATGGCTTGGGCCCAACAATGAGTTCGGATGCGTCGCGCCAGCCCGGACACGACGTGTGGGCCCTGCAACGTGTCCGAACTCATCGCGCAAGCCCGGATGCATCGCCCGAACCCGGCAATAGGCCTCGACACATTGCTCAGCCCAGTGACGTATCCGAACTGATCACGTGGTCCCGGCGATATGTCAAACTCGTCACCCGACTGAAACAGAGTACGCAGGTAAGTTGTAACTTAGGGTTTAATTAAATTACTTTAGGTTAATAATTTTAATCAACTCCTAACTATAATTGGGATAATTTAAATAGACTTAATTAAAACCTAATAAAATTATTCTATTAATTTTATATGTATATATATATAGAGAGAGAGAGAGAGAGAGAGATTAAATATATATTTTTAATTAATATATTTGCTTAAAAGTAAATATTATAAAGAATAATAATTATTTATAATATTATGTATAAAAAAAAGTAAAAAATATTCAACTGCCTAAGCACTGCCTAGGGCACCGCCTAGGCGGCCGAGGCGGTAGGCGGTCCCACCACCACCTACCGCCATTAACAACACTGTCTAGTTTGCATGTTGGGAATATGCAAATTGAAGATTGGAATGATGATAATCTGTTTGGTGCTAATAGCAACAAGATAGCAGCAATTCAGTATGTATCCGGGTGGAAAAGAGATTGATGAAATTGATTTTGATGCTGGATCTTATTGCTTCAGTTTGGTTGTGTTGACAGCATGATATGTACAAGTGGAGATGGACATGGTGTTGACAACATGATTATTTGAAGTGAAGGTGGACATGGAGTGGGAATGGAGGTCATATATGCTATAGGAACAAGCAGAATATGGCCAAGGGAGAAAACTTGCTCCAATATCATGGCTATGTTTCCTATATTACACAGTCGATATATAGGCTTCCATTGGTCATCAACAATAATAAAAAAAAAAAGGAATATAATAAAAGTAGGAAATGAGGGTAAATTAGATAAATGCAGAAAAATACATTAAAAAGGTAATTTAATTATTGATAGTTACATCGAAAATGAAATATGTAATTTATGACTCAAATATGTTGTTTGGTAGAAGTGGAAAAGAAAAAAAAATCAATCATCGTTCCTAGACCCCTCTTCAACTGTAAACAATAATTCGATCAAAAAGAAATTGGTATATAGGTATGATTTAAAAAACCTCTGGTAGGTCATTGTCATGCCTCTATCAACTGTAATATTTGTTTCTCTTCTTGAAATTCAGATATCTAAGGAACTTCAATGTATGTTGAATTATAAAGAAAATGCAAAGTACGACTGTATGATGCAAGATAGCAAGTGACAAACATGGCTAAAACTGGGACCACATATCTAAATTGTGCACGCCTAGAACCTAGCAACACAAACATATCTTTTAAATGAGAACAAACAACAGATTAAACCAAAGCTCCTAAACACAGACTAACCTACTAATACGTTTATACAATGAATCATCAAAAATGTTTTGATGATCAGATATCGCATCTCATTGGGAGTGTTGTGCGCCTGAAGAGAATTTACATTTTTCCATGCAAAGGTCATCAAGCACAAGCTCCAACGTTTTAGTTTATTATAAAGATCTTAAGTGCTAATGGCTCAAAAGACAGCCATAAAACCATCAGTAGGAGTCAGTACGATAATAAACCTTGACACCAAAAACAAGTTCATATTCGAAACAATGCTTCATTTCCTTTTCATTCACTTGTCAATCTATGACGGGCAAATGTCAGAAAAGCGACTTCTCCGCAAGCAATACGGAAGAAAAGGCAAACCATAAAAAGTTAAAGAATAAACAGCAAAGCGAATAAGTGGAATTACTCAGCAAGGAATTTCCGAATGGGACTCGCCCGCTCACTCTGGAGCTCAGCGAGGCGTGTAACAAACTCGGCCAAGAGAGACGTGTCGCGATTCAAAAGAACCTCCTTGAGTTGCCGCAATTGCTTCAGCTTCGAAGACACCTCACAAGCCGCTCTTGCAGACTGAAGGAGACCGTCCGCTCGTTCGCCCCAACTCGCCGCCACCATGGCCACCATTGGCGCTGCGTCGCAACCCTAACTCCCACGGCCAGGGAAGGGCTCCCTTGGCTCAAGGAGAGGAGGACGTAGACGGTACAGGCGGTGACTCCTCGGAGGAAGACGCTGGTGATTTTGAGGTATCACAACAGAAGGAGATGCATCACACCGCCGGACCCTCCGCGTTTCTCGTAGGAGGCCACTCGCAAGGAAGAGGGAAAGGGATTTAGCACATACCAACTCGGATCTTTGCTATTCTAAATATCGAACTTCACCCTCGAGAGAAGTAGAATTTTGAGTTACGCCTCCCTGCCTTTTAACGATTTGCTCCAACTAATTTTCCAAAATTAAGATAAATATAATATCAATTTCTCTATAATATTTTAAATTTTAAAATAAATCATCTACTTTATTAAATTTAGACAATCATTTTTCACTACACACTATATCAACAATCCTAAAATTTTTATTATTTTTATTTTTTAATTATTTTCTTCTCTCTTCCTAATATCTATTTTTTATTACCCAATCTATTTTATTTATTTTTTATCTCTTTCAAATTAAATAATATTTTAATATTTAGATAATGAATTTCATTTCTTAAATTTATAAAGATTTGTTTACATAAATAGGTAAATTCTATATTTAGAAAATTGCTCTAAATAAAATCCCAAATTTATATCTTCAAATTGGCTCAAAGTTTCATACCGAAAACCTTCTCAATTGCACACTAACACTAGCAATGCACTAAAATTTTTTAAAAAAATTAAACATGATAAATACATTTGCTTCAAGTCAATTTATTGTTGAAAAATAAATTCTTTTAAAAAATATTTAAATTTTTAACACTGACCCAAAACTCAAAAGTTTCACAAAATATTAACTTCAAATCGTTTATTTTGAGATGTTAAGATTGAAAACAACTCTCTTATTTTTTTTAAATGTTAAATTGTATTTTTTAAATAAATATCCAACTATGCTTTCCAAATGCGTAGAACTAAATATACATGATAAATAGATTGATCTTCCTCCTAATTGGTTACTGATCACTTAGTTTGATCTTTTAAACTTTTTTTTTTAATCCAAGTATCTCATTCTTGTTGGTGCAACATCCCTCAGGTCAAGGTTGACCTAGTTGACCAAGTTTGAGTCTTGGTTTGGGTTTCGATGTTTGACAATGCAAGGTTGATTGAAGAAGAGTCAAGTAGGTCAAGGATGACTGGATACTTGACTGGGAAGTCCTAACTGGGATGTTAGGCAGGAGGAAAATCCTGGTGAGTGAAGCCAGGTGAAAGACCTAGTGAGTGAAGCTAGGCAATTGGGAAGTCCTAGTGAGTGAAGCTAGGCAGGAGAAAAATCCTGGTGAGTGAAGCCAGGTGAAAGACCTAGTGAGTGAAGCTAGGCAATTGGGAAGTCCTAGTGAGTGAAGCTAGGCAGGAGAAAATCCTGAGTGAAGCCGGTGAAAGACCCAGTGAGTGAAGCTAGGCAATTGGAAGTCCTAGTGAGTGAAGCTGGCAGGAGGAAAATCCGAGTGAAGCCGGTGAAAGACCAAGTGAGTGAAGCTAGGCAATTGGGAAAGTCCCGTGAGTGAAGCCGAGAGAAATCCGGAAGGGTCAAGGTTGACCGGACATCCGGTGAGAGTCCAAGTAGGTCGAAGGGATTGGATACTTGGCACGAGAAAGAAAAGTCCAAGTAGGTCGGAGGGACCGACCGGATACTTGGCAAGAAGAGAAAAGTCCAAGTGGGTCAAAGGATTGACCGGACACTTGGTGAGAGAGTCCTAGCTGGTCAAGGGTGACCGGATGCTAGGTCTTATGTACCAACAAGTCATGGTTGACTAGATGTTGGTTTAGGGGCTTGGACTTGGTTTGGGCAAAACCAAGGTTTGGATTGATCCGTGGATTGATCCAGAGTTTGATTGATCCGTGGATTGATCCAGCAGTTCGATTGATCCGTGGATTGATCCAGAGGTCGGATCGATCCGTGGATCGATCCGATCTGGATCGATCGGTGGATCGATCCAAGATTGGATCGATCCGCCGATCGATCCGGTGAGTCCTCGCGAGCCCTCTCGATCGATCCGTGGATCGATTCAGAGGTCCCAATCGATCGCTGGATCGATTGGGAGGCCGTCCGCGATAAGCGCCGGATCGATCCGTGGATCGATCCGCCGATCGATAGGCGCTGGATCGATCCGTGGATCGATCCAAAGCCTCCCCAATCGATTGGGAGCAATCCAATCGATTGGGATTCGACCGTTGGCGTCGTTTATAGCTGTTGGCGTGTGGTTCCTTCAGCAGAACTTCACCGATTCATTCCAGATTCATCACAGCTCCTCCCCAGCACTCTCTAAGTTTCTCACCGCCAGTTCTTGAAGGTTCTTGGAGGTTCATCCAAGTCAAGAGGCGAGTTAGAAGAAAAAGGGCTAGGGTTTTTACTGCATCTCTTGTAAGCTTTTGCTTATTCTTTACTACCCTTTCTTCTACTTGTATTGAGAGTCTTGTAGGGCTTCTCCGCCTTCGGTAGTTACCGAAAAGGAGTGTTTATTAGTGGAGGTGTGTGTGTGTGCGTGGATCCTTGGACTAGTCACCTCTTGTGAGGTGGATACCAAGTAAAATCCTATTGTTAGCATTGTTGTAGTTTGTTTCTTTGTATTCCGCTGCGCATCACTTTGAAGAAACAAACAACGAAGCTCAACGAGCACGCGAAGAGCTATTCACCCCCCCCCCTCTAGCTACTTTTCGGTCCTAACAATTCTTACCATCCAACTCAAGCAATATAATATAATACTATATATCATCATAATCCCCCCCCATAATACCTAGATTCATTGATATTGATCCGGCGGTAAGGATGGGGGACCCTCGTTGGCGGAAGATCAATGACACGTGGAAGTCAAAGGTCAAGAGATTCAACCCTGAGACCCGACCGACCGGACTGAGAGGGTCGACCGGCCATCCGACCGACCGAGCTGAGAAGGACGGCCGGCCGGGAATCCCCCGAGCCGAATGAAAGATAACCCGACTAGGGGTCGGGTTTCCGATGCTCAAGGTAAAAAGGTTTCATGGCCGAGCGGACTGTCCGTTCGGCCGGGGCACAAGGTAACAAAGACAGGCATGAGCAATTTCATCCGAGCATACGACCAGGAGTCCTCCCAGTCGGACCAATACCTACAACCGGGGCAGAAGTGATATGCCTGCCGAGCGGTCAAACCGCTCGGCCCTGAAACAGGCAGGAGGCGTAAGAGGACAAAGGAGACAAGGGATAACATCATCCTCGAGACGTCTGTCGCCGATAAGCAGCAGAGTTAGCGGCCGAGCCATACACAGGATCATACGGCGGAAGCTTCCACCGTCACATCCGGGATATATTCGGACGATTGCGGAATGGCGTCAGGGGTACTTTTCTGACATGGGCTCGTTAAGGTATGTTTGGCGAAGCGTGCACGCATCGAGAAGCATGTCTGCGCCTCCCCGGGGTCCTATATAAGGACCCCCAGACGTCGACGAAGGTATGCGCAGATCTTCATTGTAGCCACAGTTACGCTACCTCTCTCATTTCTCGTTGCCTGACTTGAGCGTCGGAGGGCCGCCACCGAGAAACCCCTCCCGGCTCAGCTTCTTTGCAGGTTCCCTGGAGATCTGCACCAACAGTCGGAGACAGCGGAGCGTGCCACGTCCCCAGCGTCCGTCGACTCAGCGCTCGGACAGGATCAGATATAAAAATTCATGTTCTTCTTATATTTTGTATGTATCAAGTCAATCATGTGCAATAAATCTTTAGTATCCTCCATTGTGGCTGACTATCTTAGGATGATAATATTAAGCTAAGTACTAAGGATCATGTATGATAGATCTTGTGTGTAATTTACTATAGTTGACCACCCTAGAATAATAATGCCATATTAAATAACAAGTTAACCATGTATAATAATTATTCTATAAAACCTTTTCTTTCATTTTAATTTTTTTTAATCCATGTATCTAGGCCTTAGACCCAATTAGTCTTGCATATCGGTAGTTTTTGTTGGGATCAAGGGGAGCTAAAGGGGTGAATAGTTCGCTCGCTTCAATAAAAATGATTTATAGTGGAATACTTGAAGTGAAGAACTCTTCAATGTTAACATAAGGATTTACTTGGTATCCACCTTTTTGATATGATTAATTCAATGATACATACAATGCACGCATCTACACTATGAAAACACTCCTCAGAAAGAATCCAAAGGTGAAGAAGCCTTGTACACACTCACAACACGAAAAACACCAAAAAAAATAAGAACAAATACAATGAAATCTTACACGAGATTATAACAATGAAATATTAGCTTGCTCTCTTCTGGTTGCTTGAATCTACCTCTTGGTAGAAGAAAATGCAATAGAACATAACTCCAAGAACTCCCAAAAATTACGTTGAGTGTTATTATGGAGAACGGTTATGAAAATATCTTTTCTAGGGTTACATTAGGGGCCTTAATCACTTAAGCTTCTCCTTAAGCTATTATCACACCAGCAACCTACTTAGAACCTATATAACAGCTCTTTTTCAAACTTTAATTGAATAGTGAGTAATCTCAATCGATTCAAAAAATATTAATTGATTACCCAATTAATTTTGCAACTCTCTGTTTACTCATAAAAAGACCTTAATAGATTAAGCCTTGCAACAATCGATTCCATCTTCTTGCGACAAAGCACTTCCTAATCGATTAGAAGTAGTTGAATCGATTGGGTCAATCGATTCAATCATGTTTTTCTCGAATTCCTCTTCACGAATCTCCTGGCCCTAATTGATTGGTCCAATCGATTAGGCTAGACCAAATCAATTGACCAATCGATTCAGGCTATTTTTGTGTTCTAGCAAGAACCTCTTAATCGATTAGCTTAGAGTCAATTGATTACCCCAATTGATTATCCAACCCTAACTTACTTAATCTAAGTAAAATCGCTTAGGATTTTTCTACACACTTAGTTCAATTTATTAGATAACAAAAAAACTTAACTTTAAAACCTTTGTCATAATTAAAATTTAAGTTTGATTATCTGGTGCTTCTTGCACCAACAGTCTCTCTCTTTTTAGTTATGACAACACAATTCAAAGTTAAGTAAAACAATAATTAATGTAACATAAGTAAGGAAAAATAAAATAATTTGATAATTTAACAAAGTAAAGATTCTCCCCCTTAATTTAACACTCAGAAAAAAAACTTAACTTTTGAAAAAACTTATTTATTATATTTGGCTTAACTTTTAACTTTTCTCTCCTCCTTTGATATATATCAAAAAGAATACTAAGAAAAGATGCTTAATTTGTAAAGATAATACTTAATTTTTGAAAAAAAAAACTAACTTTTAATTTTTCTTCTAAAAATTTAACTTTAAGCTCCCCTTGAAATCATCACTTTAACTTTCTTTTAAAAAAGTTTAACTTTAAAAGAATTTCTTTGCTAAACATTTAGCTAATTACTTAAAAAGAATTCATAAAAAAACTTTAGTTAAATGCTTAGCTTTGAAAATGATTTCTTACTTATTTTTTTTTAAAAAAATTCCTTGTAAAAATACTTAGCTAAATTCATAGCTTTTGAAATGGATTTCTTGCCTTAATTTTTTAAAAAGAATTTCCTTATAAAAATATGTAGCTAAATTCATATATTTTAAAAAGGATTTCTTACTTAGATTTAAAAACAAAATCCTTATAAAAATACTTAGCTTCAAAAAAGATTTCTTCAAAATTCTAAAGTAATATTTTGAAAAAGCTTAACTTATAAACTTTCTTTTTGATAAAAAAACTTAACTTTTGAAAATACTTATTTTTTAAAAATATTTAATTTTTGAAAATATTTATCTCCTCCTTAAAAAATTTTAAGTAATTTGTTTAGGTTGTAGAGGACAATGAGCTTAAGTAATTTAATTAATACCTTAATTAATGACTATGACCCTAGAATTCGAGTATGAAAAACAGAAAAGTAATTATTTATTTTCCTAACTTTTCATCTTACCATTTCTAAGTTATTAAATATGTTAATCTTAATTTTGAAGTTCATTTTAAGTTTGAGAATATTATCTCTGAAAAAAAATATTTAAGTTTGAATTTTAAAATTTTAAGTTTGAATTTCAAAATATTTAAGTTTGAATTTTGAGTTTGAATTTTTAAAATTTAAGTTTAAATTTTGAAAGTGTATGTTTTAATTTCAAAATATTTATTGAGTTTTCTGAATAATATTTAAGTTTGAGTTCTCTGAATAATATTTAAGTTTGAATAGAGTTTAAGTTAATTAATTTTAAACCTAAATCTATCTCATCTTTTTTAAAATTGTCAATTAGGGAACTTTATCTGTTTTGTAAGATGATTAATTTTATCTTTAATTTATATTAAAATCTAAGGATTGATTTATATTTAAGTTAAGCTTAGATTTAATAGTTAGTCAATTAAATATCAATTTCAATAATTGGCATCTAGGCTGTGGCGAGGCACTAGGTCTTCTTGGGTATTGGAGCAACAACTACTTCTAGATAAAATATTTTTAAAAAATTAAATATTTAATTTTCTTTCTAAATATTCTAGGTCTAACTAGTCAAGTGTCAATCAACTCTAAGTCCTTATCTACCCTAATCTAAGCATGAATGAGAACAACAGTAAATCAAATATCAAATAGGTCTATTTAATAACAAAAATAGTCTTTTTATTGACTCTCTCTATATCATAGCCTCGATAAGGTCTATCAAGGTAGTGTATTTGATCCTTGGAGATCCAATAGTGATTGAGTCCAACTTGATTAATCATGTTAGACTTGAGGATCCAGGCTTGGACTGGATTTCTATTTGATCATTTTACTAAAGATAAGCATAATCTAAATCTTTATTCAGCCTTATATCTGAGTTCAAATCGATTGTATCCCTTTGTCTTCCAAGAATCAAATCAAAGTTCTTCGAATTCAAGGTGAATCGTTCTATCGTGTCCTTAAGTTCCTTGACTTAACTTTTCAAAGTGGAGTTCTCTTCCTCAAGTTGTTGAACTTGAGTTAAGGTTCCATCTTGAACTTGTTCAATCAAAGAGCTTAGGTTAGTCTCCTCCTTAAGGGATGTGTACCTCCTTTTGGAATGACTTAACCTGGAGATTGGATTTTGCCAACTTTTATTAATAAGTATGAAATTAAATTTTGTAATTTATCAACTTGAGTAGAACTTACATTATTGTTTGTTCCTTCGGAAATGGATATGGATCCGTGGCTTCTTTCGGACTCGATTTTTAATTCAACTCTAATTTCAGACTCAGACTAGGTTTTGGCAAAGTAAGCTAATTGTATTGGTAGAGCAAGGAAGCTCACTTGCTTGTGTCCTTCGTCGGAGTCTTCCGAGGATTCAGACCATGTTGCTTTCAAAGTCTGCCTTCTTCTCTGCTTCTGATTTGGACATTCTGACTTATAGTGTCCTTTCTTGTTGTAGCTATAGTAGGTGACTTCAGACTTAGCCTTCATGTTTGATTAAGTCATCTTCTTCTTATACAGTTTTTGTACCAGTTTCACGAGCTCGACAGTGATTTCATCATCGTCTTCTGAGTTTGATTCATCTTCAGACTCGGGCTCGATCCGACGCTTGGTGTTTGGTTTCCTCATTCTATGTGTACCTACGATTAAAGCAATACCTTTCTCGACCGGCAGTGCATTAGTCTATTTATGAAGTTTGAATTTCAAAAATAGCTTATCTAATTTAATTAGCGAAAGATCATTAGATACCTTATAAGCATCTACCATTGATGTCCACAATGTACTCATCAGAAAAGCATTTAATGCGTACCTTATTACATCATAGTTCTTCACTTTCTGTTTGATCGCATGGAGACTATTGAGCAGATCTTGGATTCGGGCATGTAGTTGGCTCGCCGATTCACCATCATGTATTTTAATGTTATATAACTTATTTAAAATAAGATCACATTTACTTACTTTTGCATCGGAGGTGCCCTCGTGCAGTTCCATCAATTTCTCCCATAAATCCTTTGCACTTGAGAATGAACTCACTCGGTTCAGTTCTTCTTTGGTTAGGTCACATTGGAGAATACATGTCGCTTTTGCATCCGCCTCGATCTTCTTTTTTGTTGGTGCGTCCCACTTATCACAAGGGATGAGTACTCCATCTTCAGTGGAAAATGTGAATCCGGTTTAGATTATGATTCATATTTCCACTCAGGTCTTTAAGTGGTACTCCATTCGGCCTTTCCAGTAACTGAAGTCCTCGCTGGTGAAAAAGGGCAGTGTGAAGTACTTGTAACCTTCTTGATGGGTCATTTAGTGAAGATCTTTCAAAGACAAAAATAATGAAACTTATTCCAAAACTTATTATTGGATTAGTAGTGTGGTAGGAAGATAAGGCGAAAAACGGATTCAAGTGGTATTGCATCAATTTTGAGGAAAAAATTGATAAATCGATAAATTTGTCAGGAGATGTTATTAAACAAATTCTAACTTATGGCGAAAATTTGAAAATAAAAAAAGGCGTAAGAATTTATTTTTACAAAAAACGGACAAAAAAACAACGCAAAAGATTGATCGGACAATAATTGTACCGATTCAGAACGGTCTCGCTCTGATACCAATTGTAAGATCAAAAGCTAGGGGGTAAATATTGCTCATGACTTTCATGTTCGTTTAAAAATTAGAGAAACAAACAGCAGCAAAATAAAGAAACAACACGCTAACATGACCAAGATTTACTTGGTTCGGAGCCTGTGGCGACTCCTACTCCAAGGCTCACAGGTGAGAGTGCTTTCATTGGACAATCACTAGTTAATCGGAAAGTTACAAAAGTAAATTATAATTTTAAGTACAAATAACTTTGAAATTAAACAATATCGATGACTTGGAGAAAGAAATCTTCAACGTAGTTGTCGTTGAAGCAGTTTTTGGGCATCGTAGAGGCCTTTTCAGTGCAACGCATAAAAGCGAAAGTTGTTTGCATTGATGTGTTGAAGCTATTGGTGAAAGCCTACTTTTATAGCTCCATCCGGCCGCCTGGATCCCCTCCCGAGCGCCTGGATTGTGTTGACGTAATGAGTTCTCGTCGAAACTTCATCCTCTAAGTTTATCCACGTCTGGGCTCTCGAACCCCCTTCGGGTGCCTAGACCACTGACGTGGGTTTGAGTGTTTGGCAATCTGGGTGCCTAGAGCAACTTCGGGTGCCCAGACCACTCGGGAGCCTAGCACCCACTAGGGGGTCTTCCTCGATGAGGTTTGTCCTGTTGGTGCAATATCCCTTGGGTTAAGGTTGACCACCTTAACCAGGTTGACTAAGCTTGAGTTGACTCAAGCTTGAGTCTCGATGTTTGAAAATATATGGATATTACAGATACAATCGTCTAATTGGGGAGATTACTGGTGCAATTTCCCTTTGGTCATAGTTTGATCAAATTATTGTGAAGAAGAGTCAAGTAAGTCAAGGTTGACCGAATACTTGACTAGGAAATCTTGGTGAGTGAAGACAGGTGAAAGACCTAGTGAGTGAAGCCAGACAGAGGAAAATCCTAGTGAGTGAAGCTAGATGAATGTCCCGGTGAGTGAAGCGGGGCAGTGGAAAAATCCTGGTGAGTGAAGCTAAATGAAAGTCTTGGTAAGTGAAACTAGGTGAAAGTCTTGGTGAGTGAAGCCAGACAGAGGAAAGTTCTAGTGAGTGAAGCTAGGCAGATGGAACATCCTAATGAGTGAAGCCAGACACTTAGAAATCCAGATGGGTTAAGGTTGACCGGACATCTGGTGTTGGGAAGTCCAAGTAGGTCAAAGGAGTGATTGAATACTTGGTATAAAGAAATCCAGATAGGTCAAGGGTGACAGGACATCTGGTGGAAGGAAGTCCAAGTAGGTCATGGAGGACCGGACACTTGGCACGAAGATAAAAGTCCAAGTGGGTCAAAGGATTGACCGGACACTTGGTGAAGAAGTCTCAGTAGGTCAAGGTTGATTGGATGCTAGGCATGAGAAGTTTCAATAGGTCACGGTTGACTAGATATTGGATTTGGGGACCCTAGACTTGAGTTAAGCAAGTCAAAGGGAGCCAATCGATCAACTGATCGATTGAACTGTGGTTCAATCAATCAGTCAATTGATTGAAGGTGTGCTGCGAAGAAGGCTAGCCCAATCGATTGAACGATCGATTGGGAAGTGAAATCGTGAGCACAGAATGCTCCCCAATCGATTGGGGGATGTTTCTCGTGTGTGGATGCGAGGGAGGCTGAATCGATCAACCGATTGATTCAAGCCTCCTGAATCGATCAACCGATCGATTCAAGCCTCCCGAATAGATCAGCCCATCGATTCAAGCCTCCCGAATCGATCAGCCAATTGATTCAAGCCTCCCGAATCGATTGGGAAACGATCGTTGCGCAGGATGTAGGGTCTGGACGGTTGAGATTGCTGGGATCTTACGTGGCAATCGATTAAGAGCATGTCCAATCGATTAGGAGCCCTAGAAGCGATGAGTATAAACTATAAAGCCGTGGAGAGCTTTCTTCTCCGTAGCGTTTACACGATTCTTCACTACGACTCATCGCCAGACTAAGAGCTTGGAAGAGAAGTGTTGTTGCACTTTCTAAAGGCTCCAGAGGCATCTATAAACTATAAGGATTCAAGCAAAAAGGTTTTTCATTTGTATTATCTTGTATTTACTTTTTGTTTCGAGTTGTATGCTTGTGTGAGTTTGAACGAGGTTTCTCCACCTCCGGTAGTTACCGAGAAGGAATGTTTTTGTCACGCCCCAGAGGAGTCCCTGTCCGAAGAAATTTCGGCAGCATCTCTCCTGTACGGCAGACAATCTGAAACTTTCTACATCTCCATATACCTCAGCCACATGCGGCTGGAATAATAACAGAAATAAAATACCACACACAGACATTCCACGCAATTTAATAAGCAATGATAAGAAGACTCAAAATCCACCCTACTCAACTACACTCATAAAACACAAATCCGACGATAAGATCAATTTACCTCTTCTGTCATCTAGGCAGGCATGTAGTAAAAGCAAAACCAAACCAAATCCATCGACATCACAAAATCCATACCATATCCATACCATCAAACAAAACAAATTTAGCATAGTCTATGTAAGAAAAACCAAAAGACCAATAATATCCTCGAGGTCTGCAGAGACTAGCAACTGGAACTCTCTCCTGACAGCATCAACCTGAAAAATAACAACAATAGAGGCGGGGTGAGTCCAACACTCAGTAGGTAAAACTGCTATACAAAGTAGGGAAATAACACCTAGCACTAATCATGCGTATAGTCTCCTGATATAAGAAAGATAAAAATGCATCTGAAGTAAACAGGAAAGAAACTGTACTAACCAAGACCTGGGTATAAGGACAAACAGTCCGAGTGATATAGAAATCCTATATGCATGTCAAACATAGGTATCCAAACAATATGCAGCATATAAATGCAGCAAACACAAACACAAGCAATAAATGCATCATGCATATGATGCCAATGATGCGTCATGGTCACCCCTGACGTCAGTCAATCATCTCACACAGAATAGTGAGGCCGAGTGGGTAAGGCTGTGACAACCGTGCACTCTGTCGTCACTACTCCTGATGAGTGACAGAGTGGACGGGATGCTGTCGGAGTACACCTATCCTCCTACCCCAAATCATAAATGGGGGAGCGCAATGCTCTCAACTCCCGGTACACGATAACGGGGAGGAATCCCTGCCGGCTAACACGTTGCATCACGCTACCCATGAGCGGACCAACGGAGCCAAACAAAGTCCCTGCTGCAACACACACTGCCTGAATCGACCACTAACCCATGAGTGGTGGTGTGTGCAGATCCATGTAACTGGCGATGTGCTCAACAATAATGAAGCGAACTATCGCACAACATGCAATCATGCAAATGGTGCATGACACTAACCACAAAATATCCTGAGCTAAACCATGTATATATATAGAAAGTGCATCATAAGTCAATGAATCAAAACAACGGTACACAGATCAGATAAGGTATACAATCTAGGTCCTGAACATGGTGAAGCATGGTATATCACTACCCCTACAAGCATGTATAAACAGATAAAGTATACATGAGATGCAAACTAAGCAATCAATCAAGCATGTAACAAGTTTTGGGTAGTGATTAACCGAAACAGAATGAGGAACATAATTAATGCAATTTGTTAAATTCACTACTATGTATATCAAACAACATAAAGTCAAAAGTACCCGCCTCCAATAGAAATGTCCAAATCTGACATCGAGATACTCGTCTCGCGTCAAAGTCCTGTATTAATACGACATACAGGTTTAGCTAATGATATACAAATTAATTAGCTAAATCGAATTCCTGAAATCTAACTTAAATACAACCCAATTTATAAACTCCAATTGGATCATCAATTAACTTATCCAAATGGAATACAACAAACTCATTTATCAATCTAATATCAACTAATCAACTGGTACTATCCCTTACTATTAATGAAATAAAATGTAGAATGGAATCACCTCTAAACTCACAGCTATAAACAAGGTGGCTGTTGGAAATCCACCTCACTGCCCTAAGGCTTCGGTCGACAACTACCTAAGAACAACAAAACATACATTCCTCTTAGAATCAGTCCAAATAACTGAATTACAGCAAGAAAACTTCTGATATCCGAACCTTACCTCAATTCACAGCCTTGTTCAAGAACAAGAAGTTGCTGAAATTTGCTGAAATCAATGACTGCCAGATCCACGAAAACCCACAGCACAAGACTACCCTCGTAATCACTGATCCACCGAAACCCTACAACTGTGGATCAGATCAGAAGGAAATCAAGCATGCAACCAAACGTTCCAAATACGACCAACTCACCTTGTTGGCTCGGCAGTACAGTACTAGGCACAACAGAGGGCAATAAGGCAGTGTTAGGGCACGATACAAAGGAACACCGGGAAAACAGAGGAGAGAAACCTAGGCACGCGGCTGGAGGCTAGGGCAGAGGCGTCCGAGGAGAATCGACAGTAAGAGCTCGGCAAGCAACTGTTGCCGGCTGTGGCGACCCGAGGGCGAAGCGAGTAGAGGAAGAGAAGGCGCTGTCGGAAATGGCTAAGGCACAGGGGGGTGCGGCGCTGCTCCGTGTGTCGCCGGCGGCTAGGGCACAGAGACGGCGTCGCTGTGGTGGCGGTACGAGAAGAAAATCCTAGGGCACAGCCGCGACTGGTGCCGAACCTGGTGGCCGGCGGTGTGCGACTCGGGAGAGAAGATGAAGAGGCGACTCTCACCGTCGGCGGCCTGGCTTCTGGTAGAGAAAACAGCGAAATTGGAAGAAGGGCTCGGGGACGAAAGGGAAAGATGGTTTTGGCGTCGCGGTAGAATAAGGGAAGAAGGGGGAGAAACCGTCCCGAGCGGTTAGGGCTCGGGTTCGGCGAGGGAGAAGAATAAAAGAAAAAGAAATAATAAGAAAAAGAAATATTTCCTCGCTTAACTGGGGTAGCCTAAACAGACTTTTCCGGGCCCCGCTTTTATCCCCGTAAACTCGTCTATACGAGCTCCGAAAAATTTCCAAAAATTTCGAAAAAATCCCTTATTATTATTCGTCATTTTTCCGATATTTTACATTCTCCCCCACTAATAAAAATTTTATCCCCAAATTTCGTTATCTACCATTAGCAAATTCCAACAACAGATATAGAGTATAAATGCTGAACGGTAAATAAATCACATACCTCAAGTGAAAAGATGGGGATATCGAGCTCGGACAGTATCCTCGAGCTCCAAAGTAGCCTCCTCGTCCGAATGATGCTGCCATCCGACTTTAATCAGCCGGATAGTATTGTTCCGCAACTGATGCTCTTTCCGGTCGAGAATTCGTACCGGAACCTCCTCATAAGTAATGTCAGGCTGAACTGGAACTGGGATATCTGCCAGCACATGTGTCGGGTCAGGTACGTATCTCCTCAGCATCGATACGTGGAATACATCGTGAACGCCTGACAGGGACGGTGGTAGTGCCAGTCGGTAAGCTATCGCTCCGATCATCTCCAAGATCTCAAAAGGGACAATGTACCACGGAGCTAGCTTACCTCTGAGGGCAAATCTCTTCACCCCTTTCGTGGGTGAAACTCGCAGAAATACATGGTTGCCAACAGAGAACTCTAGTGGTCTGCGTCTCCGATCAGCATAACTCTTCTGGCAGTCCTGCGCCTCTGACATCCTCCGTCTGATAGTACGGACCAACTCTGCATCCTGTTGTGCTCTATGAGGTCCCAACATCTGAGCCTCTCCAACCTCATCCCAGAGGACGGGTGCCCGACAAGGTCTACCATACAACACCTCAAACGGTGCCATTTGGATAGCCGAATGAAAGCTGTTGTTGTAGGCAAACTCTACCAACGGCAGATGGTCCTCCCAACTGCTTCCGAAATCCATAACACATGACCTCAACAGATCCTCTAAAGTCTGAATAGTCCGCTCTGACTGTCCATCTGTCTGTGGATAGAAGGCTATACTGAAACGTAGCTGTGTGCCCAAGGCCTGCTGCAGACTCTGCCAGAAACGAGACGTGAACCGTGGATCTCTATCCGAAATGATACTCAACGGAACACCATGTAGTTTGATTATCTCCCGACAATACAGATCTACCAATCGATCCAGGGGATCAGTCCTCCGAATCGCTAAAAAGTGCGCGGATTTGGTTAATCGATCAACGATTACCTAAATCGCATCATGACCTCGTCGTGTCCTCGGCAACCCTACCACAAAGTCCATGGTAATGTGATCCCACTTCCACTCAGGAATAGGAATCCGCTGAAGTAATCCTGCAGGTCTCTAGTGCTCAGCCTTCACTTGCTGACAAACAAGACATCTAGCTACGAAATACGCGATGTCTTTCTTCATGCCGTTCCACCAATAGGAACGCCTCAAGTCTCGATACATACGGGTCCCGCCTGGATGGATCGCAAATCGAGAACGATGAGCCTCCTGAAGTAGCTCCTGTAAGACTGGATGAGACTGAGGTACGCATAATCTGTCTCGGAAGTATATAATACCCTCCTCGTCTCATGTAAACTCGTCTCATGGATCGCATAAGCTATCTGACTGCTAATGAACTGCAAATGCTGATCACCAGCCTGGGCCTCTCGGATCCTAGTCCTGATCGACGACTGAGCAACCATGGTAACCAGAATACCCTGCTCTGTCGGTCCCTGCTCCTCAAGGTCTAACTCGGAGAAACCCTGAACCAAGTCTGTAACTGAAATTCGATGGCAAGCCAAAGTCCCTCTGGACTTCCTGCTGAGTGCATCTGCAACCACATTAGCTTTCCCCGGGTGGTAGCTAATGGTACAATCGTAGTCCTTCAGAAACTCCATCCATCTCCTCTGTCGGAGATTAAGCTCCTTCTGAGTGAAAATATATTTAAGACTCTTATGATCAGTGAGAATCTCAAATGTAATATCGTATAAATGATGACGCCAAATCTTCAAAGCATATATAATGGCGGCTAACTCCAGGTCATGAACTGGGTAGTTCTTCTCATGCTCCTTCAGCTGACGAGAAGCATAAGAGACTACTCTGCTGTGCTGCATCAGAACAACACCCAAACCTGTAGATAACCGTCGGTGTAGAGTGTTGGTTGCTACTCGGAAAACCTAGAGGTTCCACTGTACAAAAATTTTGTACAAAGGTCTGAACCTTTTCCTAGCTACCATGTGTTCTTTTAAATTAAATTTTGGATCGCCTGCGGAACTTAACACGTTTGATCCAAAACTTAATCTATTTGTTCTTTTAGGTTTTGACTTGGATCTCCTGCGGAACTTAACACGTTCGACCCAAATCACCTTAAGTTATTAATTCCATTAAATATTAATTTCCATAATTGGTTCCCAGTACTGACGTGGCGAGGCACATGACCTTCTTGGATATGGGAGCAACCACCACCGACTAGACAAAACCTTTTATGGAAAGCTAATATTTAATTTCCTAAAATAACTTTAGGTTAACCGAAAAGAACAATCAAATCACAAGGAAAATAAAACAAAAGAACACATCATCGAAAAACATATTCAAAAACTAGAATCGTAAGCCTCTTGTATTTGGTATTATTTCCATAAATAACTAGCATGATGCGGAAAGGAAAAATTACTAGTTATACCTTCTAGAAAGACCTCTTGATCTTCTACCGTATTCCTCTTCTAACCTCGGACGTTGTGTGGGCAACGTTCTTCCGAGATGAGAAACCACCAATCACCTTCTTCTTCCTTGCAAGTTTCGGCCATCAAAACATCTTCTAGGATGAAGAGGTTCGGCCACCACCACCATGCTCCAAGGGATGCTAGAACGAGGCTTTTTTTCTCCTTCTTCTCCTTCCTTGATCCGGCCACTAACAAAAGCTCCACCAAGAGATAAGTTTCGCCAACAGAGAGGAGAGGAAAGAAAGGGCCGACCACACCCAAGAGAAAAGAGGGAGAAAAATAGAATAGAGTCGTTAGCCTTGAAGCCTCCTCTACCCCCTCTTTATAATCCTTGATCTGGCAAATAAGGAAAATTTAATAAAAATTTCCTTAATTCTTTTCCATTGAAAAGGAAAAATTATTTAATTAAAATAATTTTCTTTCTCAATTTTATTTGGCCACATAAAAGCTACAAACAAGGAGAGTTTTAATTAATTAAAACTTCCTAATTTGTCTCCGTAAATTTATAAAATTTCTCCAATAATTTAATCCTTCATGATTGGTTTATAAAAAGAAATTTAATAAATTAAAATTTTCTTTTAAACATGTGGATAAAAAGAAAGTTATCTCTAAAATTAAAATCTCTTTTAATCTACAAATAAGGAAAGATATCAAATCTTTTCTCAATCTTTGTAGAAACTAATAAAAGAGAATTATTAATTTTAAACTTTCTTTTAAATTATGAACATGGTTAAAAGGAAAGTTTTCTTAAAATTTAAAATCCTCCTTTTATCAACAAATAAGGAAAGATTTCAAATTTTAAACTCTCTTTAAACATGTAGATGATTTACAAATAAGGAAAGTTTTACCAAAAATTAAAACCATCCTTTAAACTACAAATAAGGAAAGAGATTAATCTCTTCTCTTAATCTTTGTAGAAAACTATAAAAGGAAATTTTAATTTTAAACTCTTTAAAATCATGATATCCACATAAGAAATAATTTTAATAAAAATCCTTTTATAATATTCTAGTGGCCGACCACCTAAGCTTGGGACCTAAGCTTTGGCCGACCACCTACATGACTCATCCACTTGATATTGGCCGCCCTAGCTTGGGTTCCAAGCTAGCTTTACGGCCCCATTGGATGGGTAAGAAGGTGGGTATGTGGGTATAAATCTCTATATACTAGAGGCTACGATAGGACCGAGAGGAGGAATTGTTTTGTCTCCGATGAAATTACATCCCGTGTTCGCCTTAACATACAACTTAATTTCATCAATAATAATCATTCCACTAAAGAACTATTATTGAACTACCGCACCAATCCCAAATTACATTTTCGCTCCTTCTTATTATGAGTGTGTTAGTCTCCCTGTTTAAGATAACAAATGTCCACTAATTAAGTAAGTTACTGACAACTCACTTAATTAATATCTAGCTCCAAGAGTAGTACCACTCAACTTCATCGTCATGTCGGACTAAGTCCACCTGCAGGGTTTAACATGACAATCCTTATGAGCTCCTCTTGGGGACATTCTTAACCTAGATTACTAGGACACAGTTTCCTTCTATAATCAACAACACACACTATAAGTGATATCATTTCCCAACTTATCGGGCTTATTGATTCATCGAACTAAATCTCACCCATTGATAAATTAAAGAAATAAATATCAAATATATGTGCTTGTTATTATATTAGGATTAAGAGCACACACTTCCATAATAACTGAGGTCTTTGTCCCTTTATAAAGTCAGTATAAAAGAAACGACCTTTAATGGTCTTACTCAATACATTCTTAGTGTACTAGTGTAATTATATAGTTAAGATAAATTAACACCTAATTACACTACGACCTTCCAATGGTTTGTTCCTTTCCATCATGGTCGTGAGCTACTATTTATAATTTATAAGGTATTGATAACATGATCTTCTGTGTGTGACACCACACACCATGTTATCTACAATATAAATTAATTGAACAACTACATTTATCACAAATGTAGACATTTGACCAATGTGATTCTTATTTCTAGATAAATGTTTATACCAAAAGCTAGGCTTTTAGTATACACTCTAACATAGAGTACAAATCTGTCCTCTCCAGAAGGTAAAACCAAAACTGGAGCCGACACTTATCTCCGCTTCAGCTCCTGAAAGCTGGTCTCGCAATCCTCGGACCACGTGAACTTCACGCCTTTCCTGGTAAGGCGTGTCAACGACATAGCAATACGCGAGAAACCCTTGACAAAACGTCGGTAATATTCGGCCAATCCCAGAAAACTGCGGATCTCCTGAACTGACTTCGGCTGCTCCCAACTAGTGACAGCCTCGATCTTCTGAGGATCAACTGAAATACCTCTGCTAGAAACCACGTGTCCCAGAAAACTGACTGGGGATAACCAGAACGCACACTTGCTGAACTTCGCGTACAGCTGATGCCATCTAAGAGTCTCCAAGACTATACGAAGATGATGTGCATGCTCCTCCTCGGAATGCGAGTAGACCAATATGTCATCAATGAAAACGATAACAATCTTGTCCAGATACTCCAGAAAGATGCGGTTCATCAAGTCCATAAACACCGCTGGAGCATTGGTAAGCCCAAATGGCATTACCAAAAACTCATAATGACCGTATCTCGATTGAAAGTCGCTCGATATCTCGAGTCTCGACCTCAATCGATGATATCCGGATCGCAGATCAATCTTAGAATACACCGATGTACCTCTGATCAAACAAATCCTCGATTCGTGGTAAAGGATATTTATTTCTGACGGTAAGCATTCACCGTCTGTAGTCAATACATAACCTTATAGTGTCGTCCTTTTTCTTGACAAATAATACCGTGAACCCCATGGAGAAACACTAGGGTGAATGAATCCCCTGTCTAAAAGCTCCCGGAGTTGAACCTTCACTGCTCAACTCTTTGGTGCCATACGATACGGAGCTTTCGATGTCGGTGTCCCGGAGTCAGCCCAATAGCGAACTCCACTTGCTTTCGAGGCAAACCGCAGCTCCTCCGAATACATCCGGGTACTCCTGACTACGTAAACGCAGAGAGCTAAGCATCATTGCCTTCAAGATTAATCGAGATAATAGGAAACCATGACAACGTGAGATAAGAATCACCGAATCGCCAAATAATCGAGATGTCATCGTCTCGATGCTAGTGAAACTCCACGAAGGTTGGTTCTGAGGCCTAAGGTGACCACCGTCGGCAATCAACTAGCATGATATAACGACAAATCCAGTGCTAAGAATGATATCAAACTCGATCATCTCCAATACTAGAAGATCTACCGTAAGTATCATGTTGCCAAAGTCTAACGGACAACCTCGACCTCCGGTGACTTCTAAAGTATCACCGGACGGTAGGGAGAGTCAATCGCTGCAGCCTAAAAGTAGGTAATCTACCAATCTCCGCATAAAGGTACGGATATAAAAGAGTGCGAGCTACCAAGATCAATCAATATATCGGAAAATGCATAAATGGAAATCAGATCGCAAAAACGGACCTGCCTTGTTGCGATCCTCTCGTAATCGCATGAACACGCCCGCCTCCGGAGGAGGAGGTCGAATCGCCACTGGCCGGGCGTAAGCTCGCCACCGAGACGGCCGGATAATGTGCCGTAGAAGACCGAGAGGACGGATCGATATCAGCGTCACGACTGGACCGAGTCTGCATCGCCTAGAGGCCGAGGCCGATCTCGATACTACCTCGGCTTGATAATAAGGTCCGGAATGGAACTCGGGTGCTATGGAAGCACCGAGTACTCCGCCCAAGCATGCCAATGCAGTGAATCTATCCTCACGACGATGTGAAGATTGGGCCGCCTCCTTGATATGCCTCGATCGATTAGACTGCCCCTCCGACCGACCTCCGAAACTGCCCGAGCCTTCACCGACAATCTCGGCTCGGTGCCTGTAGTTTGCAATAAAAGCAAACCGGTCCCAAGAGCAAGCTAGGTAAGGTGATCTCGACCCACATCGAAACAAAGGAGTATCGGAGGTGGTTGCTTGCTCACGAGAAAATCGGGAACATCCTCAAGAAACCACCCCGACTTCGAGGCCTACGAGATACCCTGGCAAGTACTCGACCGACCGATCGTGACTACTCGCCGTCCCGCTGCTTGTTCACGGATCTGTCTCGATGCCCGACCAGATGCTTCCTCTTCCGCCCGTAAATGCTCTCTCGAGCTAACTCTATCATCAAAGCTCGATCCAGTGCATCTGAATAAGATACGATCCCTAAACCGGCAAGCCTTAGTTGCAGATAACCATCTAGTCCCTGTATAAACTACATCATGCGAGATCTGTCCTCCACAACTAACTCTGGACAAAACTTAGCCAACCGGTTGAATTCAGTATTATACTCTGTCACCGTGCGAGTATTCTGACGCAGACTCATGAAATCCTGCCGGCGAGCCATCTGATATGATAGTGGGAAAAAACGGCTTTCAAAAGCCTCTCTGAACCTGGCCCAAGTGTCACGCCCCAGAGGAGTCCCTGTCCGAGAAACTTTCGTCAGGGAAAGCAGCCAGCTCTGCTTTCTCCCACTCGGAGCAAGCCATATAGAAGAAGGTCTGCTCCATAGTCTCTATCCATGACAGGGCCATACTCGGATCAAGGTCTCCTCGGAAGAGTGTGAATCGAGTCTTCATTGACTCTGCTAATACTGGAATCCTAGCTCGTGCCGCGGCAATGTCAGTGAGGTGTGTCGGGACGGCTGTAGGAACTGGCGGAACCACTGGAACTGGTGCTACAAGTGGTACCGCGGAATAAACCGGAGGAGGAACTCCCGATGCTGCTGTATAAACTGGAGCATAAGCAGTCGGTGGTACTGCCGGGTGAACAAAAGTGGCCGCAGCTGGAGGTACAGTAGGTAATGGTACCGAATGTGGAGCAGTTGCTGCTACTGTAGGCACTGGGGGCACAGATGCCACTGATGTCGGGTACACTGTAGGTCCAGGTGGCGGTGGTGCCGAGTACGCCGTAGGCTGCGCTGGAGCAGATATCGGGAACGCCAATGGTACCCTTGATGGTACCGGAACTACAGTAGGGATAGGTACACTTGGCATAACCGAGGTAGGTACCTCTATAGGAGCCGTTGGGGTCTAAGAGCCCGACGCGCCCGAAGTATGCTGAGTCTGTCCCTGACTGACAGGCTCATCAACAGTAGGCATCTCTGGCATATCCAGAGATCCCGTGGTCCTCGTACGTGGTCGTCCAGCACCACGTCTCCCCGCAATACGCGTAGATCTCCTCATATCTGTTAAGTTATATTACAGATATTACTACCAATATAACAATAATAAAATAAACATCATACCTATTTGCAGTCTGGAGATGTTCCGTAGCTGTCCAGTCCCCATTTTGACCTCAAAATTCTGAACGAAAAATAAATCATCGGAAATCCATATAAATCAAAAACGGAAATCCAAAACATAACCATAACGAAAATCCGGAAATGCCCAGTTTGACTCGCAAACCTGGCTCTGATACCAAATAAATTGTCACGCCCCAGAGGAGTCCCTGTCCGAAGAAATTTCGGCAGCATCTCTCCTGTACGGCGGACAATCTGAAACTTTCTACATCTCCATATACCTCAGCCACATGCGGCTGGAATAATAACAGAAATAAAATACCACACACAGACATTCCACGCAATTTAATAAGCAATGATAAGAAGACTCAAAATCCACCCTACTCAACTACACTCATAAAACACAAATCCGACGATAAGATCAATTTACCTCTTTTGCCGTCTAGGCAGACATGTAGTAAAAGCAAAACCAAACCAAATCCATCGACATCACAAAATCCATACCATATCCATACCATCAAACAAAACAAATTTAGCATAGTCTATGTAAGAAAAACCAAAAGACCAATAATATCCTCGAGGTCTGCAGGGGCTAGCAACTGGAACTCTCTCCTGACAGCATCAACCTGAAAAATAACAACAATGGAGGCGGGGTGAGTCCAACACTCAGCAGGTACAACTGATATACAAAGTAGGGAAATAACACCTAGCACTAATCATACGTATAGTCTCCTGATATAAGAAAGATAAAAATGCATCTGAAGTAAACAGGAGAGAAACTGTACTAACCAAGACCTGGGTATAAGGACAAACAGTCCGAGTGATATAGAAATCTTGTATGCATGTCAAACATAGGTATCCAAACAATATGAAGCATATAAATGCAGCAAACACAAACACAAGCAATAAATGCATCATGCATATGATGCAATGACATGTCCTGGTCACCCCGACGTCGATCATCTCACACACATAGTGAGGTCGAGTGGGTAGGTTTGTGACAACTACTCTATCGTCACTACTCCCGATGAGTGACCGAGTGGACGGGATGTCGGGTACACCTATCCTCCTACCCCAAATCATAAATAGGGAGCGAATGCTCTCAACTCCCGTGACACGACGACGGGAGGAATCCCTGCCGGCTAACACGTTGCATCACGCTACCCATGAGCGGACCAACGGAGCCAAACAAAGTCCCTGCTGCAACACACACTACCTGAATCGACCACTAACCCATGAGTGATGGTGTATGCAGATCCATGTAATTGGCGATGTGCTCAACAATAATGGAGCGGACTATCGCACAACATGCAATCATGCAAATGGTGCATAGCACTAACCACAAAATATCCTGAGCTAAACCATGTATATATATAGAAAGTGCACCATAAGTCAATGAATCAAAATAACGGTACACAGATCAGATAAGGTATACAATCTAGGTCCTGAACATGGTGAAGCATGGTATATCACTACCCCTACAAGCATGTATAAACAGGTAAAGTATACATGAGATGCAAACCAAGCAATCAATCAAGCATGTAACAAGTTTTGGGTAGTGATTAACCGAAACAGAATGAGGAACATAATTAATGCAATTTGTTAAATTCACTACTATGTATATCAAACGACATAAAGTCAAAAGTACCCGCGTCCAATAGGAATGTCCAAATCTGACATCGAGATACTCGTCTCGCGTCAAAGTCCTGTATCAATACGACATACAGGTTTAGCTAATGATATACAAATTAATTAGCTAAATCGAATCCCTGAAATCTAACTTAAATACAAACCCAATTTATAAACCCCAATTGGATCATCAATTAACTTATCCAAATGGAATACAACAAACTCATTTATCAATCTAATATCAACTAATCAAATGGTACTATCCCTTACTATTAATGAATTTAAATGTAGAATGGAATCACCTCTAAACTCACAGCTATAAACAAGGTGGCTGTTGGAAATCCACCTCACTGCCCTAAAGCTTCTGTCGACAACTACCTAAGAACAACAAAACATACATTCCTCTTAGAATCAGTCCAAATAATTGAATTACAGCAAGAAAACTTCTGATATCCGAACCTTACCTCAATTCACAGCCTTGTTCAAGAACAAGAAGTTGCTGAAATTTGCTGAAATCAATGACTGCCATATCCATGAAAACCCACAGCACAAGACTACCCTCGTAATCACTGATCCATCGAAACCCTACACCTGCGGACCAGATCAGAAGGAAATCAAACATGCAACCAAATGATCCAAATACGACCAACTCACCTTGTTGGCTCGGCAGTACAGTACTAGGCACAACAGAGGGCAGTAAGGCAGTGTTAGGGCACGATACAAAGGAACACCGGGACAATAGAGGAGAGAAACCTAGGTACGCGGCTGGAGGCTAGGGCAGAGGCGTTCGAGGAGAATCGACAGTAAGAGCTCGGCAAGCAACTGTTGCCGGCTGTGGCGACTCGAGGGCGAAGCGAGTAGAGGAAGAGAAGGCGCTGTCGGAAATGGCTAAGGCACAGGGGGGTGCGGCGCTGCTCCGTGCGTCGCCGGCGGCTAGGGCACAGAGACGGCGTCGCTGTGGTGGCGGCACGAGAAGAGAAGCCTATGGCACAGCCACGACTGGTGCCGGACCTGGTGGCCGGCGGTGTGCGGCTCGGGAGAGAAGATGAAGAGGCGACTCTCACCGTCGGTGGCCTGGCTTCAGGTAGAGAAAACAGCGAGATTGGAAGAAGGGCTCGGGGACGAAAGGGAAAGAAGGTTTTGGCGTCGCGGTAGAATAAGGGAAGAAGGAGGAGAAACCGTCCCGAGCGGTTAGGGCTCGGGTTCGGCGAGGGAGAAGAATAAAAGAAAAAGAAATAATAAGAAAAAGAAATATTTCCTCGCTTAACTGGGGTAGCCTAAATAGGCTTTTCCGGGCCCCGCTTTTATCCCCGTAAACTCGTCCATACGAGCTCCGAAAAATTCTCGAAAAATTTCCAAAAATTCTGGAAAAATCCCTTATTATTATTCGTCAATTTTTCGGTATTTTTCAGTTTTTCTTAATGAAGAGTGTGTCATGTGTGGATCCTTGGATTAGTCACCTCTTCTTGAGGTGGATACCAAGTAAATCCTCTTGTTAGCGTTGTGAGTGTTTGCTCCGAGTTCTTTTTCGCTGCACATCATCACGAAGCATCAAGACAACAAACGCGAAGAGCTATTCACCCCCACTAGCACTAACCGACCCTAACATATCCAAGCGCCCGGAGCAACTCCAGGCGCCAGACCAACTTTTTGTAACCTTTTCTTCCAGTAAAATAAATTTAGTCCGGACAATAATATATAAAACATAATAAGTTTTGACAACTTTCAGACTATCCGATCCTGACTTTGAGTTTTGCTGAAAGTCTTGGTCGGACCGATGCCCATTGCTTCTTCTTCGAGGAGCATATCCTCGCCTACTCCTCTCAGGAGAGATTACTTTTTGCCAAACCGGTCCTCCAAATCGTCTGGACTTTTGCTTAGCCTCTGAGATATCAGGACTTCATATTGGACATCCGATATTTGATCCGTCCAGTTTTCCATCTGGTGTCCCCGACCCCTAGGATTTTCACCTAGTATCCTCAACTCTAGGATTTCACCCAACGTCCTCGATTCGCCAAGACTTTGCCCAATCCCCCAGCAGCTGAGACTTTCCACCTACATAGCCTTAACTACGACTTTCCTTTTATCTAAAATTACTTAGGACTTTTCTACACACTTAGTTCAACTTATTAGATAAGAAGAAATTTTAACCTTGAACCATTTTCCATAATCAAAACTTAGGTTCGATCATCTGGTGCTTCCTACACCAACATTTTCTACCTGGCTTCACTCATGAGAGTTTTCTCACTGCTTAGAACTTCTTAATTACCTGATTTTACTCACTAGGACTTTCCAATTATCTGACTTCACTGACCAGAACTTTTCATCTAGCTGACTTCACTCACCAAGATTTTCCATCCACTTGGTTTTACTCACTAGGACTTTCTTCACTGCCCGACCTCACTCACTAGGAGTTTTCACACCAAGTGTCCAGTCCTCTATGACCCACTTGGTTTTCTTCTTATGTCGACCATCTCGTTGGTCTTACGTTTGTCTAACCTCCTATTAAGACTTTCTTAGTTAAGTATTGAGTCAATCTTAACCTATTTTACCAACCATCTTGTTGGTCTTGCCTTTGCCTAACCTCCAGTTAGGACTTCCCAGCCAAGTATTCAGTCAACCTTAACCTACTTGACTACTTTCTCATATCAAACTGGTCAACCTTTGACAAGTGGAGAATTGCATCAACAATCTGTCAAATGGATAATTATACCTGCAATCTCCGTATATTATTAAATATCAAAATTCAAGCTTGACTCAAACTGGTCAACTTTGACTCAGGAACAATTGCACTTATAGTCTCCCTTTTTTTGATATTTGACAATACGTTTAAGTTAGACTAATCCATATTAGCCCAACTTTGACTTCATCTCATGCTCGAAGCATGAATGTGAGTTTTTAACTTAAACCCCACATTTTCTCCCCCTTTAACAAACATCAAAACTCTTCCCCTTAATAATTAATTTTGCCAAAGTAACTTAATGAAAGTCTCATACCCTTCATTTTATCCTATGCTCACCCTTGAGCGTATATTGTATACTCACCCTAGAGCATTCATTTGTTTCTTTGGGTAGACATTACTTATATCATATACTATTAGAGAAAAATAATCTTCTATGAAATAACCCCCATTTTCAAAGATTGACACGTAATTGGAAACCATTGAAACTTTAATATTTCTCTCAAGTTTGTATCCAACTATTCAATAGTGATTGCTATCAATAAATAGTCTTCACCAAGATTTTAAAAAAACTTTTTTGAAATCATTTTTCAAAACCAATTTCCAACCATGATTATTGGACTAAATACACATGACTTGTAGACTTACTTTCCTTGTGATTGGATAATATATAATCTATGTATTTTGATCAAACTAAAACTAAAATAAATGTACTAAATCAATATCTTGAGTTTTGTTCATCTTTCTAACATCTCACTTGTATCTATATGCATCAAGACATATACAAACCAACTTATTGTCCTTGTGAGATGTAGATATTAGTTTACCCTAATCTAAGAGATCATACATTTCTAACTGAACATTTTAAATTTTGATCATCCACCTAAGATGTCATTTAATAATTCATATTATTATCCTTAATCACAAGGAATTAAAATAATACATGAAAATAGTCATGGCATGCATCACATGCATACTTTCTAAAAATGCACTCTAAATATATCATAAATGAAATGATACATGTATGAGATGTATCAAAAATATCATGACATTTTCATAATTAAATATGAATATCAAAAATGACGTCATGATAGCATGACATATGATAGGGCAAACAAACATGACAATTTAGCATAAATAAGAATACTTAGATTTTCATCTAATTTTTATCCTTAATCCATTTTTGCTAACTTAAACCTAATTTGACTTAAAAGCCCCCCTTTTTCATTAAATGTGTCAAAATCCCAACTTAGCACATTTCTTTGAATTATATCCTAGTTGTGTCAATTTAATTAAGCTTGATTCCCCCAATATTTTAATTGACACATATTTACTATTTAAGAGTAAAAAAGCAAAATTTCATTTTCAAAATCTCACAACACCTTAAAAGTGTCCTAAGATGCCAACTTTTTCATGGTTAGGTTAACTACCCTTCCCATTATTATTTGTATTTTTTAAACTCGTCTAGGGTGTAGAAAACATACTCTTAGGAATCCAAAATTTAATATTGCTCTTTAGATATTCTAGGTATTCATTAGGAATAACTTATCTTAATATCTCCTTAATGACCTTCCTAGGCTTCTTAGAAACCTTGGTTACACTAGATTGTTGGATCGAGAAGCGCTAGAGGGGGGGTGAATAGTGCTCGTGGCTTTCACTCGGTTCGAAATCGTAAATCATTCGATTAAAGTCTTGAGTAACGCAGCGGAATAAAAGAGAAAGACAAGCAAACACAAAGACACGAGGATTTACTTCATTCGAAGCCTTGATCGACTCCTACTCGAAGGCCCGCGATCCTTGATCGCTTTCCGTGGGCAACAACTATAAGCTCGATAAGGTTTACAAGTATAACAATTTACAGCTTAATTTAAACCAGAAATCTTATACCGACAACAATGGATGAAAAAGCGAAGCTCCGGGTCGTCGGTATCAAGTCGCAGCACTTCCGGATCGTCGATTTAGCAGCACGCAGCAAGAGTATCACTTGGAATGAGTTGATTGAAGATGCTTCTCGAAACCCTCTTTTAAACAGTGCTCAAGGCGCCCTAAAGCCCATCCAAGGTGCCTTAAACCAGCCGAGTCGCCCGCGTGGATCAAGCCTGAACTGGTCGTGACTTATCCCTTCAAGGAGCCTTCTGTGCTCTCCAAGGCACCTTCATCCACCAGTCCAAGGCGCCTTAAGCAGCCTCCAAGGTACCTTCAAGCTTACTTCGCAGCCAACTCCAGCTTTGCACCCGAGGCACCTCCAAGCCCCATGGAGGCGCCTCGGACATTGTTCATCCGAGGTGTACTTTGTGTTTTTGGTATTTGTAAACATGTTAGTCCCAAAATACCTACAACACAAAGTTAGTGCACAATAATAGTATGAATATGAAAGTTTGACAGCCTCTGGACTGTCCGGCTCTGACTTCGGATTTTCGACCAGAAACCCTAGGTCGACCCGACGCCTACTGTTTCCTCTACGGGGAACGCGTCCTCACCTACTCCACTTAGGAGATTTACCTGTTGCCAGTTCGATCCTCTAGATCGACTGGACTTTTGCTCGGTGCTTGATGCTTCCGGACTTTCTGCTGGACTTTCGCTTCCCGGCTGGTCCAGTCTTTCACCTGGTTCGCGACACTAGGACTTTCCACCTAGGGTTACCCCCCTAGGACTTTTGCTTGAAGCACTCGACCCACCAAGACTTTCCGCATAGGGTTACCACCCCTTAGGGTTTTCACCTTGCCTAACCACAATTAGGGCTTTTTGCCTAAGTACACTTAGGACTTTCCTGCAATCTCATTCAGACCGTTAGATCACCACACATCTTAACTTTGAATCCTTTGTTATTATCAAAATTTAGGTTTGATCGTCGGATGCTTCCCGCACCAACATAGACTCCTCATGGTCAACTCTAGGGATAACTTTCCTTGTGACCTTCTTAGTGACTTTCTTAGGCTTCTTAGAAGTCTTAGTCACATTAGTCTTTTCAAGATTACTTTCAGGGATAACTTCCTTTGTTATCTTAATTTGACTCCAAATTTAGAGTTAGTTCCATAGCTATATGGAACTCTATGGTATGAGACCATATTTTCCTTGGACTTAGGTTTATATCCCAAACCTTTCTTGCCCTTGGATGACTCTAGCTTTCCTAAACCTAGGTTTTGCTCGACCCCTTAAACAAATTTTCTATTCTTTTACGCCCTGTTTGGAAACAACTTAAGTGAAGGAATTGAATTGAATTCCATTAGGAATTGAATTCTGACAGGAATTGAATTCAATTCCTATGTTTGGAATGGATTAGTGAATAATAGAATTGAATTGAATTCCTTAATTTGGAATCTATTTGAATTGAATTCCATTCTTATATATTTACCATTTTATCCTCATAACTAACCATTTAATAATCAAGTTAAGTATTAGAGAATAGGAAGAGGGATGATGATGCAGTGGTGGCGCACGGGAGAAATGGTACAAGGAGAAGTTTTCGGTGTAAGGAGAAATAACGCACGGGAGAAAGGCAGGAGAAAATAAGAGAGTCGACAGATGGAAAAAAGCGTTTTAAGTTAAAAGGGTAATTAAGTAATTTTAATTGTTCATAGTAAATTCCCTATCCAAATCTGACCATTTGAGGTCTGATTTACTGTTCACGTTTTGAATGGAATTGGAATTGAATTACATATCAAATCCATCTCAAAAATTCATTCCAAACTATGGAATTGAATTCCAATTATCATAGGAATTCAATTCCACAGGATTCCAAACAGGGTGTTAAGGAATTTTTCTAACTTATTAAGTTTTGATTTCAAAATTTGATTTTTCATCCTTCAATCCTCAAATTTGAACTTTCTTTTATTCCGTGGACATTTTTCTTTTTAGGCACATTTCTAAATTATTTTGGTTTCTTGCCTAAACCATTTTATACCTTCCTATCCTTAGGTAAGGTAGTTCTCACATGAAATGATTTATAATTTTTCCTAAGATTATCATACTTCCTATTTTCATGATAAATAACATTAAAAAGATAAAATTTAGATCAAACATGTTATTTATTATGACACACAAAAAAATACCATTAACTAATGGTACCTTAGTGTTATTCTTGGAAGTTCCCCCTCGACTTGAGCTTCTTCCATTCTTTTTAGTCTGATCTCTTCCCCTTGGACATTGGTTTCAATAATGTTCCTTTTGATTGCACGAAAAACACACAATATCCTCCTTGCCCTTGCGTACTATGGGGCCGACCTCCTTTGGTTTATCCTTGTCCTTGGGTGCCACTTGACCCTTCTTCTTGGTCAACTTTGGACACTTACTCTTGTAATATTCATTTTTCCTACACTCAAAGTAAATGATATGATTTTTATTTTTATATATTAAAATTATTATACCTTCTTTGTTTATAGGAATGGTACAAGACTCTTCTTCATTTGACCGAGAAGTACATACCTCTTTTGCTCTAGTGTCAAAGGTTGACGCTCCCCCTCGCTACTTGAGGAGGATGACTCTCCAATTTCCTCCTCGAACGTTAACCATCTCTCAACCTCCGAATACTCATGTACATGAAATAAAGGGTATCTCTCTTTGTTTTTATCATTGCACTCCATTGAAGATGAATCTTCAAGGAGCTTTACTAAGAGCATCCACATCAATTATCCTAAACTAAACTTTTACCTTAAATTTTACATTTTACATTAAAAAAACATCTGCATCCGGTAGGGGTGTCAATTCTGATGGGTCGGGTCGGGTTGGGTCAGGTTGAGTTTTTTTTAACCCAATCCGAACCCGACCCGAACCCGAGTTCAACCCAAAATACCTAAACCCGAACCCGACCCATATAACCCGAAAATACGATTCAAAACGATTTTTTTTGGCTGTTTTCCATATAATTCTTCACTTTTATCTCAATACTTCTGTTGGGACCGAAAAGTAGCTAGAGGGGGGGGGGGGTGAATAGCTCTTCGCTGGCTCGTCGTTGGTGTTGCTCGTTTCTTTGATGGTATGCAGCGGAAATATAAGAAACAAAAGCATACAACGCTAACAAGGTTGGTTTACTTGGTATCCACCACACAAGAGGTGACTAGTCCAAGGATCCACACCTACACACACACCCTCCACTAATAAAACTCTCCTTTATGGTAACTACCAAGGGCGGAGAAGCCCTACAAGACTCAATACAAGAAGAAAAGGAAAGGTAATGAAATACAAGCTTACAAGCTTACAATGAGAGCAAAAACCCTAACCCTAGTTTCTTCTTCTTGCTTTGATCCGCCTCTTGACTTGGAAGAACCTCCAAGAGCCTTCAAGAACTGGCGATCTCGAGCTTGAGAAGAGCTGTGGAGAAGCTGGTGAAGATCTGAAATGAATCGATGATGAGGTGCCGCAGCCATCGCACGCCTGCAGCTCAAATACGACGCAACGGTCGGATCCCGATCGATTCGACAACTCCCAATCGATCGGGGAGGCTTTGGATCGATCCACGGATCGATCCAGTGGATCGATCCAGATCTGATCGATCTATCGCGCGAACCAGCAGCGTCCCAATCGATCGGCTGATCGATTGGGACCTCTGGATCGATCCACGGATTGATCCAGAGGCTCTCTGTTCGCTGGGAAAGGCCTGGATCGATCCACTGATCGATCCAGCTCTTGGTTTTTGCCCAAAATCAAGTCCCAAGCCTCTCAATCCAATATTCGGTCAACCTTGACCTAATGGTATATCATGACTAGCATCTGGTCACTCCCTTGACCTGCCAGGACTCCCCACCAAGTGTCCGGTCAATCCCTTTGACCCACTTGGACTTTTCTCTTCGTGCCAAGTATCCGGTCAATCCCTTTGACCTACTTGGACTCTCACCAGATGTCTGGTCAACCTTGACCCATCTGGATTTCTCTTGCCTGGCTTCACTCACCAGGACTTTCCCAATTTCCTAGCTTCACTCACTAGGTCTTTCACCTGGCTTCACTCACCAGGATTTTCCTCCTGCCTAGCTTCACTCACTAGGACTTCCCAATTGCCTAGCTTCACTCACTAGGTTTTTCACCTGACTTCACTCACCAGGATTTTCCTCCTGCCTAACTTCACTCACTAGGTCTTTCACCTGGCTTCACTCACCAGGATTTTCCTCCTGCCTAGCTTCATTCACTAGGTCTTTCACTCTGCCTAACATCTCAGTTAGGACTTTCCAGTCAAGTATCCGGTCATTCTTGACCTACTTGACTCTTCTTCAATCAACCTTGCATTGTCAAACATCGAAACCCAAACCAAGACCAAGCTTGGTCAACCAGGTCAACCTTGACCTGAGGGATGTTGCACCAACAATCTCCCCCTTTTTGATGTTTGACAATACCAACACTATCACTTACAATACCACATGTAAGTTAGGCTAATCCTATAGTCTAAACCTTCTTCATGCCACTAGGTAATGAATACATAAGTTAAGCCCTTCATTCTCCCCCTAAGAAAGCAAACTCCCTCTAGGTAATAAAAGCCTAACTTACTCCCTTTCATTCTCCCCCTATTGGCACACATCAAACCATGCCCCATTTTTGGGCACACATCAACAAATTCACTTGTTGAAAACTCTCCCCCTGAAGAGTTGCTCATCGTTGTTCACAACTTCACTCGTTGTGATCAACACGATAATGAAGGTCTCATACCCTTCATTTATCCTTAACCCTACATTCTCCCCCAATGTAGGCAAATGCCCATCCTTGAGCATTATCCACTTGAAACCACTTGAACAATGAGGATATCCACTCCCCATTAAAGTTCAAACGCTCAACCTTGAGCATGTTCTTAACGGAAGGTTAACCACCTTCCAAGGTTCATGAAAAATAATTTTCATGTCTTTAAAGAGTCCCTCCCCCTAAAGACATGGTGGTAACTTCTGTCATTGCACCAACAATGACTTGGAATCCCTAAAACTTTAGGAAACCCAATTTTAGAAGTTTTGAGGTTCAAATATTCAAAATTTGAAACAAACCTCAACCTAAACTTCAACTTAGCCTTCCTTAACCAATCCATCCTTATTTTCCACACGAAAACACCCTTTTTATGTATACAAATGTATTTTCAGGGGTTGGGAATGGTTACCTAGACTAAAATAGGTTCAAAATGCTGAAAATAAGCTTTCCCAGCCAAAATCAGCATCTTCAATCGATTGGAGTTGGGTCCCAATCGATTGAACCCTGCTGAATCGATCCACTGATCGATTCAGTCTTCTTGGATTGATCGACTGATCGATCCAGCGAGCTTCTGCTCGCGAGAAATGCCTTCTCAATCGATCGGTTGATCGATTGAGGCACTCCAATCGATCCACTGATCGATTGAAGACCTAAAATTGCTGAAATTCAATTTCAGCCAATTTCAGAAACCCCTAGAAAATTCTACAAAATTCCAAAAATTGTAAAAATTTGTGTAGACATTATATAGGGTATAATTTATCATGGAAAAATAGTTTTCTATGAAAATACATCATATTTTCAAAGATTGACACAAACTTGAGAACTTGCAAAAACTTTAGTGTTTTCTTCAAGTTTGTGTCTAACTATTCAATGGTGATTACTATCAAAAGATAGCCTTCACCAAGGTTTTCCAAAATTATTTTAAAAAAAAACCTTTTTCAAAACCAATATCCCACCCTGTTCCTTGGGCTTAATGCACATGACTTGTACATTAGCTTTCCCAATGATAGGAAAACACATAACTATGTGTTTTGATGAACTTAAAACTCAAGGAAATGCACTAAATCAACATGTTGAGTTTTGTTCATCATCCTAACATCTCACTTGTATCTATTGTGGACAAAACACATACAAGTCATCTTATAGGTCTTTGTGAGATGTAAAATTTGATTTTGCCCTATTCTAGGGATCATGCATATCTATCTAGGCATTTTAGAGATATTAGACATCCACCTAGGATGTCACTTGTTAATAAGTGTTGTTAAATGTCATTTGTCCTTAATTACAAGAAATTAAACTTAATGCATGATTATGTTATGGCATACATCAAAAGGAAATAATTTTCAAAAGAAAATATCCTATAACTACATGATGTATGAATGTCATGACATGGTATTTTTGGATTTTTCATAATAAAACATGAATGCAAATAAAAAACGAAACATGATGCCATGGCATATAATGGGCAAACAATCATGGCAAGGTTTAGCACAAATAAAATATACCTAGATTACCTTTCTAAGTATCCTTAACCACTTAGCTAACTCAAAATATACCACTTGTTTTAACTTAAAACGTTAAACCTAGATTGCCCTAAATGCTTCAAAGAAATGCCAAAACCTAAATTGACATTTCTATTTCTCTTGATTTGTTTATGCCACTTAAACATTAAGCATATCCTCAAATGTTGGCATATTCCATTTTTCCTCAAGAGTAATCACATAAATCAAGGCCCGGATTGCCTTAAATTTCTAAGAGAATACCAAAATCTCAACTTGGTATTTCTCTATGGCGCCGTCTGTGGGAACGCTCCTGCATCCGATCGGAGACAATGGACGAGGCTGGACGGCAACACACGGTGACGCTTTCAACAGAAGAACTCGAGGCTCTGGTCGAGATGAGGGCCGCCAAACTCATGGAGCAAAAACAAAAAGCATCCGCCGAGCGGGCAGAGCAACAAGCAACATCTGCGTCTGGTGGCCGAGCGGAAGCACCTCCAACCACCATCGCATTCCATCGGGCCTTGTTTCGCACCCCTGAAGCCATACCAGCCCGAAGAGATAGAGGATCTTCCTCAGATGAAATGCCAAGGCGGGATGACAGGAAGGGGAAAGCTCCCCGAGCGGACTCCTCCCCCGAGCGGATCAATCGCCAATTTTCGGAGGTTATCCTACGAGACCCTCTGCCCAAGCACTACGTGCCTCCGACGATCGGCGAATACGATGGAACAACGGACCCGGATGATCATCTGGGTAAGTTCGATAATACAGCCACGCTCCATCAGTACACAGATGGAGTAAAGTGTAGAGTTTTCCTTACCACCCTCTCGGGATCGGCTCAACGGTGGTTTCGAAGGCTGCTGGACGGATCCATCACGAGCTTCAAGGAATTCAATGGCCTTCCTCCACCACTTCGCCGAGAGTCGGCGTTATCAAAAGACAAGTGTCACCTTGCCATCAAGCAAGAGCCGAGAGAATCGCTTCGAGGCTATATTCACGATTCAACCAAGTGGCGATGGATATCCCAACGGCCACATCGAGACGATGATGAATGCCTTCACGCAAGGCCTTGTGGATGGGGACTCTTCCGGTCGCTCATCCGAGTCGCCCGAGATTATGATCACATGCTACATCGGCCAACGAATATATAAATGTGGAAGAAGCGCAAGCCGCCGGAAAAAGGAAACTCCAAATGAGCAGACTGCTCCCGAGCGGAAATAAAGACACCCCAGCCACCCACCCAGAGGACCGAGGGTCAAGCAATCCGATCCCCACATCGCACGTGCAAGAAGTGGCTGCCGCTCGCCCAAGCCAAAGAAGAGGTGGACCCCTATGTTTGCAAATTCCACTAGACGGACACGCACAACACGAGGGATTGCCAGCCTTCCTTTGTGTCCAACTCGCTCCCGTGAAAGCCGACGACGGTCGCCTCCCATCGGCTGTGAGACGAGGACTCATGAAGCCGACCGGACCCGCACCGAGGATCGACACCAGCAGACACCCGACCGGCACCGATCCCCGAGGCGTGAGAATCGCCGGGCGCCCAGAGAACGGTCACGACCGTCCGCCCGGGAGGAGGAAATAGGAGCAATACTTCCCGGCGAGATCAACGTTATTGGGTGGGCCGACCGAGGAGATTCCAACCGAGCCGTAAAGGCGGTCCGTCACCGCAGATCCACGCAATTTACCGCAGCCAAGAGGGCAAGGGCCGGAATCACTTTAACCGGGGACTTAGAAGGAGTTGAAGTGCTCCACGACGACGCTCTACTATTCATCGAACTTTTGTTGATATAAGGAGTTCGGTGAACATCATATTCAAGAAAGTGTTCAATTAGTTGCAAATCTATCGGAGCGAACTGTTGCCGATGATGACTCGCTCTATGATTTCACGGGCAATAAAGTGTTGTCGATCGGCTAGACCAAGCTGGTCATCTCACTCGGAGAGGAGCCCCTGAAGAGGACAAGGACCATAAACTCTATTGTGGTAGACGCATTGTCGGCCTACAACGTCAGATTGGGCCGACCGGCCCTCAATGAGTTCCGAGCGGTAGTGCTCACCTACTGCTAGAGTATTAAGTTCCCAGTAGACGATAAGGTGGGAGAAGCCAAAGGTGACCAATTGACCGTTCGACGATGCTACGTCGAGATGGTCAAATCAGAAGCAATGACCTCTCGGAAAAACCCGCAACTTGATGTGAGCGCTATTACTGAGAAGCCTTCTACGCTGGTTTATGAAGAAAAGGAGGAGATCCAGATTTACCCCAGTCGGTCGGAAGCAATCACCTTCATTGTCGCCGATCTAGAGAGTGAGAAGAAGGTAGAGCTGGCCGCCTGCCTTAGGTGAAACCATGACTTGTTCGCTTGGTCGACCCACGAGCTCCCTAGAATCTCGCCGAGCGTGGCGCAACACAAGCTTCATGTCTGATCGAACGCCCGACAGGTGAAGAAAAAGAAAAGGGACTTCAGGACGGAGCAAAACCTGATCATCTGGGCAAAGATAGAGAAACTGCTAGAGGTCGGTCATATATGGAAAGTCCAATTCCCAAGCTGGCTCGCTAATGTGATGTTGGTATCCAAGCCGGGTAACAAATGGTGAGTCTGCATCGACTTTCGTGACTTGAATAAGGCGTGCCCGAAGAATTTCTATCCATTGCCTAGGATAGATCAGATGGTGGATTCCACAGCAAGTTGTGAGCTTATCTACATGCTCGCCGCATATCAGGGATACCACCAAGTGTCGCTCGCCCGAGAAGATCAGGAAAATGTCAGCTTCATTACGACCGATGGAACGTATTGCTATAATGTCATGTCGTTTAGACTGAAGAATGCCGACACCACCTATCAGAGGCTGATGAACAAGGTTTTTCGACGGCAGCTCGGCTGTAATATGGAGATATATATTGATGATATTTTAATAAAATCCCTCCGAGCTGTCGACCTTTGTGCAAATGTCGATAAGACGTGCCAAACTCTTAGGGCCTATGGAATAAAGATGAACCCAAACAAGTGCCTGTTCGGCGCAAGGAGCGGTCGATTCCTGGGTTACATCATCACCGAGCTGGGGATCGAGGTAAATCCGAGCAAGGTGAAGGTTCTGCAAGACATGCCTCTGTCACACAACTTAAAGGAGGCCCAATGCCTAACTGTACGAATCACAGCATTGTCCAGATTCATATCCAAGTCATCCGATTGGACCTTACTGTTCTTCAAGGTGCTGAGTAGCTGCAAAATTTCAGTGGGGGTGCGGAGTGTGATTGGGCGTTGGAAGAGCTCAAGGAGTATCTTTACTCCTTGCCTATGTTAGCTAAGTCAAGCACTGGGGAGCCGCTCTGGATCTATCGTCCACCGAGTATGTGGTCGGCTCGACATTAGTTAAGCAGAACGGCCATGAACAACAATCTGTGTATTTTTAAGCCATATATTGAAAGATGCTAAGTCCCGCTACACTGGTCTTAAAAAGTTATCTTACGCACTGGTACTGGTCACTCGGAGACTCCGCTCATACCATTATTGTCCGGACGAACAAGACTGTTGAATCCGTAAGCGTCCGGACGGCTTATCAAGTGGACGATGAATTGAGTGAATTTGACATCCAATATCAGCCCCGCTCGGTAAAGCCCAATCCTTGGCTGATTTTGTGACCAAAGTGCAAAGAGCCGGAAGCTATGTGGAGAATATATGGATGGATCCTCCACTCGGCTTGGAAGTGGGATCGGAATATTACTACTCTCACCTCATGAAGAAAAGATGCACCTATCCGTCCGGCTAGATTACAAAGCTACTAACAATGAAGCAGAGTATGAGGCCCTCATAGCCGGATTGCAGGCAGCACGGCATGTGGGAGCAGGTCGGGTGACACTCTATTCTGATTCACAGTTGGCCGCTCAGCAACTTTCCGGCACCTTTGAAATCAACTGTGTTCGGCTCAAACTCTACGCTGAGGCCTTTGAAAAACTCAAAGCTACTTTCCGAGAGGTGCTTATTCAGAAGATCCCCCGAACGGAGAACCAGGCTGCCGATGAGTTAGCCAAACTCGCGAGCTCAATAACGCCGGTCGCCATTCAGCAACCAATTGAAAAAACGCTGCTGGTGGCGCATGTCGACCGGATGCAAGGCCTCGCATTTCCAAGTGACTGGAGGACACCTATTATAGAATTCCTCCGTTCGGGCACCACACCATCCGATGAATATGCAGCCCGGCTCCTCAGAAGAAGAGCCGGTCGGTTCACACTCATCGGAGATCAGCTTTACAAGAAAGCTTTCTCGCGCCCTTTGCTGAAATGTGTAAGCTCGGAGGACTCAGCTTACATCCTCCAGGAAGTACATCAAGGATCATGCGGGGGTCATCCGGGCGGACGCTCATTGGCCAAGAAGATCCTCTTGGCCGGATACTTTTGGCCAACTTTACAAACAGATGCCGCACGGAGTATCTACATGCCTTTCATGCCGAAGTATCACAACTTCTCCCACCGACCGCAGAGGAGATGAAGGCATCAACCATCTCATGTCCGTTCGATCAATGGGAATGGATATTGTGGGTCCATTTCCGATGGCGACCGGAGGAAATTTTACTAGTGGCGGTAGACTATTTCTCCAAGTGGGTGGAGGCCGAATGCTCGCAAAGATCACCAAATGGTTAAAAATTCATCCGCAACACATCATTTGTCGGTTCGCATCCCTCGCCGACTAGTGTCCGAACGGGCGGCAGTTCACGGGAAGATGTTAGAGGATTGGTGCAAAAGCTACGGCATTGAGCAACATTTCACGTCCGTGGCCTATCCTCGAGCAATGGTCAAGCTGAAGTCGTCGCATTCTGCGCGCTCGGCTCGACCATTTGGGAGGGAGTTGGCCGGATGAAGTGCCGAGCGCCTTGTGGGCTATCCGAACGACGCCAAAAGAAGGGACGGAGTCACACCGCTCCATTTGGTATATGGCGGTGAGGTTGTCATACCGGTCAAGTCGGCGTTGAGTCACCAGATCCGAGCTATGATGATGACAACGCCGAACGAAGAAACATGGAGCTGGACTTGGTAGAAGAGGAGAGGGCAAAGGCGTCTGTTCGGCTGATGGCATACCGTCACGGATGAAGCAAAACTACAACCGACGCATAATTCCCAGATCGTTCCAAGTCGGCGATCTTGTCTGAAGAAAGTCAAGCCGGTCGGCGACGCCAGCTCCATGGGCAGGCCCTTTCAAAATCATCGAAAAGCTTCGCTCGAGCGCGTATTATCTAGAAGACGAGGACGGACGGCAGCTAGATAGGCCGTGGAGCGCGAACCACCTACAGCCTTACCTGGCGGGGTGAAAGGTGTATCACTGTAAATCACCCTGTGTATTTCATTTTTCGACTAAATACTTGAAATGCAGAGATGAAAAGTCAAAAGAGCGAATATAAGGCATTATCATCGTAACCCGAAGGCCCCCGAGCCGATCGGCCGGGAGGTTTGTATCCGAGCCGGGAGCTCGAACCCGAGGACCCCAGGCCGTTCAACCGGGCTGCGTATAGAATAAAAGCAGCATTCGAAATCGAAGACCCCGAGCAGTTCGGCCGGGCTGCATACTAGTGTGGCAGGAAGGAAACCAAAGCCCTGCGCTGCTCAGGATGATAGAGGGAGGTTATTGCCTGGAGCGAAGGCCGGAGCCGGTCGGCTAGGTATATGGTTTTCCGAGCCAAGTGCTCGACAACGAAGGCCCCGAACCGCTCGGACGGAGGTATACGGATCAAATTGGCGCCAAACGCTCTAAAAACGGAAGCCCCGTACCATTCGGACGGATATAAATTATCCGAGCCAAAATGCTCGGAGCAGACCCTGAGCCGTTCGGCCAGGAGTACGTTCTTGGGTAAAAGGGGCATAGGGATTATCCGAGCCAAGCACCCGAATAGTGAAAGCCTCCCTGCCGATCAGGTTCGCAAGCGAATGACCCGTGCTGTTCGGCCGGGCATAAATATTGTTCAAGCGCGGGATATGAAGGCCAAGGTCGCTTGACCTGGTAAGGAGTCAACCTCGAAGGCCGTCTAGCCCAGACGTTAAACCGTAGAGACGAGCCGGCGTCTATAAACCCTCCGAGCGGAAGACCGACGAGCACCGTCGTTAAAAATCGAGAGCCGCGCCGATCGGCTATAAACATCCGTGCCGACGAGCACCGTCGTTAAAAATCGAGAGCCGCGCCGATCGGCTATAAACATCCGCGCCGACGAGCACCGTCGTTAAAGATCGAGAGCCGCGCCGATCGGCTATAAACATCCGCGCCGACGAGCACCGTCGTTAAAGATCGAGCCGCTACCGATCGGCTATAAACATCCGCGCCGACGAGCACCGCCGCAAAGATCGAGAGCCGCGCCGATCGGCTATAAACATCCGCGCCGACGGGCACCGCGTTAAAAATCGAGTCGCGCCGATCGGCTATAAACATCCACGCCGGCGAGCACCGCCGTTAAAATCGAGAGCCGCGCCGATCGGCTATAAACATCCGTGCCGACGAGCACCGTCGTTAAAAATCGAGAGTCGCGCCGATCGGTTATAAACATCCGCGCCGACGAGCACCGTCGTTAAAGATCGAGAGCCGCGCCGATTGGCTATAAACATCCGTGCCGACGAGCACCGTCGTTAAAAATCGAGAGCCGCGCCGATCGGCTATAAACATCCGCGCCGACGAGCACCGTCGTTAAAGATCGAGAGCCGCGCCGATCGGCTATAAACATCCGTGCCGACGAGCACCGTCGTTAAAAATCGAGAGCCGCGCCGATCGGCTATAAACATCCGCGCCGACGAGCACCGTCGTTAAAATCGAGAGCCGCGCCGATCGGCTATAAACATCCGCGCCGACGAGCACCGTCGTTAAAGATCGAGAGCCGCGTCGATCGGCTATAAACATCCGTGCCGACGAGCACCGTCGTTAAAAATCGAGAGCCGCGCCGATCGGCTATAAACATCCCGAGCGGAAGAACGAATATCAAAGCAGGATACGTGCAAAGTGAGTAGGCTACCCCGCTCGGACCCTATGCAATGTGCCAAGCCGATCGGACGCGTGAAGGAGAACCCTTAAGAGCGGGACTGACTCTAAGTATCAACGTTAAGCAAACAGAAGAATATTATGGACAATGAGTAGGAAAACAAACAAAGGAGCAGCGTTTCTTTAGAAGAAGAATTATGCCGAACGGCACGCACAAAAATTTTACATCCGCCGAGCGGATGAAATACAGAAGGTACTCGAAATAACCCGCCTCACTCAGGGTCTTCAAAGCTGAAGAAGGCGTCAGGAATATCATCAATCATGGCCGCCAGGTCGGAAGCGGGAATATGCATTCCCTCGGGAAGGTGGCCCCCTTTCTTCAAGTATGTCACGGTGACCTTGACCGCTTTGGCGAAAGTGAAAGAGACGTTGCCACCGAATTTTAGGCCGAACCTCTCCGAGTGGAGGTATTCCTGGCGCGCGGCTGCTAGGCGACTCGGCTCACCCTCTTTATATTTTCTGAGTGCCGCTCGGGAAGCGGTTAAGGTGTCTTGAACAGCCTTCAAGTCCACCTCGGCCTTTGTGCGCTCTGCCGAACGGATCTCTCGCTCGGCATTCAGCTCGGCCTCTAGCTTCTTAGACTGCTGATCTAGGGCCCGGACTTCGACTTTCATTTTATCCAGATCAGCAATCGCTCGCCTCTTCCGGCCACTGGCGCGCTTCACGTCCCCGTCCCGCTTCTTCACCAAGTCTTCGAGTCGGGCCACCTCCGCAGCCAGATCGGCAGCCTTCTTCTGTTCGGCCTCGAGGGTTTGTTTCTCCCGCTCGGCCGACGGACCCCCCGACAATTGAAGTTTTTCCAGGAGACCCTCCAGCTCGGCTAGCCGACGGCTAGTGGCGATTTGCTCAGCCCAGCGCTGTAAAGGAAATAATGAAATCAGGAATCAAATAGTGGCATGGAACAGGAAGAAAAATGAATACCTGAGTGGCCTGCTGCATGTTGTTGTCGCCAAGCTGCTTGGGCGTCATGAGGGCCGCTTGAATCTGCGCGTCCTCAAAAAGCTTGGCAAGCGGGCCCGTCAAGGTTATTTCGTGAACGGGGCTTGAGGGCCGATCGGCGGACAGTAAATATTCCTCCGATGGGAATCGGAGGGTGGTCTTGATGGTTGGGTGGCCGGCCGGCGCTTCTTCAGCTGCCGTCGCCTGGCCAGAGGACTCCCCTATGGTGGAAGTTTCGCCCAACCGACGTAAGCGGCGACGAGTCAGGGGAGGAGAGTCGGTGGGCTGCGCAGGAGGCGATGTCACAGGAGTCCCGATCTGCGACGGCGTGCGATCGGGCGAAGTTACGCCGATCGGCTCATGTGGTTCCCCCTCTTGGGGCGGCGGAGGACCGGAGTCTCTTCGACGTTTTCGCCGAAGTTCTAGCGGTGGATCCCCGGACGGGGGAATTCCCAGCTCGGCGGGAGCCGAGGAAACAGGATCCGCCTCAACCTCCGTTGAAGCGGATGGGGCAGCATCTGTTTCAGGGGCGGACTGCGCCCCCCCTCTCCTGCATCCGCCGGGCGGCTCGGGATGGATGAGCGGTAGCTTTGGAGCGCCACATGACTTCAGCTGCAATAGAAGAAATTAAAATCAGTTAGATAAAAAAGGTGAAGGGAGAAAAGAGTCTCTTACCCATACGGTAGGGAAGATTGGCCCGAACGAGAGATAACCCAAAAATATATAACACCCCCTTGAGCAGCAACTGGTCGATCTTGTATCGCTGACCAGACAACCAGTTCGCTGCATGAAGGTAGGCCGGATTGCTTCTGAACTTGCCGAGCTCCGGCTGAGTCGGCACAGCGGTCTGCCACCTAGTTCGGAATGCTGGTCGCTCAGGAAGTCGGATATAAAAGAAAAACTCCTTCCAGTGCTTGTTGGAGGTCGGCATGTTATCAAAAAATTTAAAGCCTATTCTACTTTGGAAAATGAAAGTGCCCGGCTCGGATTGTTTGGGGTAGAAAAAGAAGTGGAATATTTTGGGGTCAAGAGGGATACTGTGCAGCTTGAAGAGGACGACCACCCCGCTCAGCAGCCTAAAGGAATTCGGCACAAGTTGGCCGAGCGGGATGCGAAAATAGTTACAAACCTCTACAATAAAGGGATGGGTAGGAAATCTAAGGCCACCTTGGAATTGGTCTAAAAAGAAACAGATTGTGCCGATCGGCGGATCATGCGGTCGGTCAGTCGGGTCGGCTATAATTATTTCATAGTTGTTGGGAATCCCATACGTCCGAACAAGGCGCCGAGCACCCTCCTCATCAAGCCGACTCTCCATGGTCATATACCAGGGACCGTGAACGTTGGTGGCGGGTTCAGATGAACTTGCCATCTCGGAGGGGCAAGAGGATAGCAAGAAATCGAAAGAAGGGGAGCGAAAGAGGCGAAATGGGCAGGGAAAACCTAGTAAGTGAAGGAAGAAGACTCACTGAGAAGGAAACGGGCGGAAAAGATCACCGGGGAAAAGGTAGCAGCCGGAAACTGGGACTGGATCGTCGAAGGCTACAGCGGCAGGGGAGGCAGACGGAGGAAGCACGAGCAAGCATGCGGCGAAGGGAGAAGACGGAGGCTTTATACTGCCGAGGTTGGTTGGCCTCCGCCGTCGGATGCAGGTCACGAAAGACGAGGCCCTCATCCGACCGTCTATTTCAAAGCAATCGCGTCCCATCGTACTAAGCATCGCCGCCACGTGAGAAGAGCCACGTGGCGCCTTGCCACTAGGCGCAATTAATGCGTGTCATACCGCGCATGCTGCGACTTAATGGGAAGGATTTGCACGATTTTCGAGAAGATTTAAGCAACCAAACGTCCACGTTGAACAACAAGGCATCCGAAACGAAGTGCCGAGCGGCTGAATCCGGCATAAGGGCCGAACGGCTAAAAGGAAGATTATGGAAGCGGCGACCGCCCGCTCGGACACATATAGTCCAGTCAGTCGGACTCGCTGCCTCCTTCGACTAGACTTGAAGAGAAGGCAAGTGATCCGGCAGTAAGAATGGGGGATCCACTTCCTGAAGGGTCTTAGCTTAAGAACCGATGAAGGGCTGACTAAGCGGTTAATGGCCGAGCCGATCAGCCGGGTTGGTCCGAGCGGAGTTAGAGATAACCCATCCATGGGGTTGGGTGTCCGACGCCAAGGCAGGAGGATCGAAGGGCCGACCGGGAGTCCGAACGGCAGGGGCCAAAGAGCCGAGCGGGCAACCCGCCCGGACAAAATAAGGGCGAGGGGACAAAAAGGTGGCCGAGCGGCCTATGCGCTCGGCTCGGGATATGGGATATCGGTAGAAGCATGTCTGATGATTAGGCCGTACACAAGATCACACGATGGAGGATCTTGCCGTCACATCATGGAAAGGTTGATACAGTAGCAGTATGGCCTCAGGGACGCCTTTTCTGACGGATCCATATCTGGGCATGGCCCTTCTGACAGACCCATGCCTGGGCATGGTCAAATGCAGGTGATTGCTTTGATTGGCGCGCCCAGGCTTCTTCGAGGGGTCTATATAAGGCCTCAATTTCTTCACCGGAGGTATGCACGTCTTCATCTTGAGGCCACCTTTTTGTCATTCCTCGCCTGACTCGAGCGTCGGAGGACCGTCGCCGGGACACCCCTCCTGGCTCGGTTTTGTTGCAGGTTCGCCGGAGCACTCGAGGATCCAGCAGAGAGCGCCACGTGCCCAGCGTCCACTGACTCTTGGTTCGGACAGGATCACTCTAGATTTTCCCAATTTATGCAATTTTAAGATAAAATCAATTTTTCCACCATTAGGCACATTTTACTCTTTCAAGGAGTAAATAATAATTCCATTTCATTTTCAAAGGTTAACAAAAACCTTGAAAATGCTCCTTGAGTGTCAATTTCCTCAAAGTTGGGTTAACTACCCTTCTAATCGGAGTTGACACTCTTTAACCCATCTATGGGGTAGAGAAGATGCTCCTAGGAACCCAACACATATTGGTGCTCCTTGGATGCTCTAGGTACTCACTAGGGATAACTTCCCTAGATACCTTCCTAGTGACCTTGTTGGGCTTCTTAGAAGCCTTGGTCACATTTTCTAGGTCAACTCTAGGGATAGCCTCCCTTGTGGCCTTGTTAGTGACTTTCTTAGACTTCTTAGAAGTCTTAGTCACTTTGGTTGCAAAGATACTTCTAGGGATATCTTCCCTTGTATCCTTGACTTGACCTCTAGACTTAGGGTTTGTTCCATAACTATATGGAACCCTATGATAACTAGACACATCCCTTTTTGCTTTGGGTTTGTATCCCAAACCTCTATGGCCATTTGATGGCTTTTGTACCCCTAAACCTAGGTTATGCTCATTTTGCCCTAATAGGATATTTTCCAATCTTTTTAGGGTCTTTTCTAATTTATCAAGTCTTGACCTCAAGACTTGATTTTCCCTCACTAAGTCCTTAGTATTTGATTTTTCATTTGATCCATGAGCATTTTTATTCTTGGGCTTGTATCTATTATCCTTAGTGTTCTTGCCCAAATGTCTATCTACCTTCCTAACCTTAGGTTGGGTAGTCTTGCATGTAGGGCCACATGCTTTTCCTTAATGCCCTCATGCTTTCTATTCTTATGGTAAATTGCATTAAAATGATAAAAATTAGAACTATCATGCTTTTTACCATAACGTAAAGGGGTAGGCTCAATAAATGTTACCTTCTTCTTTACCTTGGAGGCTCCCCCTTGACTAGTGCCTCCTTGAGCCTTGACCATCTTCTTCCCCTTGGGGCATTGACTTCGGTAATGCCCTTTTTATTGACACAAGAAGCACACAATATGCTCCTTGCTCTTCTTTGTCCCGGGGGTGGTCTCCTTGGGCTTCTCCTTGCCCTTTTGTGTCACTTGACCCTTCTTCTTGGCCAAGTTGGGACACTTGCTCTTGTAGTGCCCACTTTCCCTACACTCAAAACATATTATATGATTTTTATTTTTAATTGAAACATTTATACCTTCTTGTGTAGGGATGACACTTGCTCCTCCATTTGATATTTCTTGAATTTTGGAGGTGGCACCATCTTCTTCTTCTTCACTTGACCCGGATGTGGAGGCCTCTTCTTGCTCCAGGTTCATTGATCTACACTTCCCCTCAATCCTAGAGGTGGAGGCTTCATCATCTTGTACATTGAACAAGGAGTATGCTCCCTCCTTGTTCTCTTCATTGCACTCCCTTGAAAATGAAGCTTCTTCTTGGACTTCTTCTTCGGAGGTTGAGCATCTCTCAACCTCGGAGTCCTCCTCTTGGTCTTGCTCCAAAGAGTCACCCTCTCTGGATTCTTCTTGCTCTTGTACAATGGAGGGGATCTCTTCATGAAGCTTGGCCAATTTACTCCATAATTCCTTTGCATCTTCAAATTCTCCAATTTTGCAAAGGATGGTGCTTGGCAATAAATTGACCAAAAGCTTCGTCACATTGTCATTGGCCTCGCACCTTTGGACTTGCTCTTGGCTCCACTTGCTCCTCTTGAGAACTTTGCCCTTTGAATTTGTTGGAGTCTTGAAGCCTTCCATAAGAGCAAACCATTGCTCTATCTCCATCATAAGAAAATTTTTGATTCTTGATTTCCAAGAATCGAAGCTCGTGGAAGTGTATGGTGGAGCCACCCTCGTGTCGAATCCAAGCCTATCTCGGAATTCCATTGTAGAAGTTGAGCTTTTGAATTTCTTTGACTTTGACAATTTTGCTTCAACTTCTTCACCCTCTAGCTCTTCTTGTTATGCTTGACCCTTCCGGCGATGATTCCGGTGAAGAGCGGTCTCGCTCTGATACCACTTGTTGGGACCAAAAAGTAGCTAGAGGGGGGGGGGTGAATAGCTCTTCGCTGGCTCGTCGTTGGTGTTGCTCGTTTCTTTGATGGTATGTAGCGGAAATATAAGAAACAAAAGCATACAACGCTAACAAGGTTGGTTTACTTGGTATCCACCTCACAAGAGGTGACTAGTCCAAGGATCCACACCTACACACACACCCTCCACTAATAAAACTCTCCTTTATGGTAACTACCAAGGGCGGAGAAGCCCTACAAGACTCAATACAAGAAGAAAGGGAAAGGTAATGAAATACAAGCTTACAAGCTTACAATGAGAGCAAAAACTCTAACCCTAGTTTCTTCTTCTTGCTTTGATCCGTCTCTTGACTTGGAAGAACCTCCAAGAGCCTTCAAGAACTGGCGATCTCAAGCTTGAGAAGAGCTGTGGAGAAGCTGGTGAAGATCTGAAATGAATCGATGATGAGGTGCCGCAGCCATCGCACGCCTGCAGCTCAAATACGACGCAACGGTCGGATCCCGATCGATTCGACAACTCCCAATCGATCGGGGAGGCTTTGGATCGATCCACGGATCGATCCAGAGCGCCTCTGTGCTCTGGAGAAAACGCCTGGATCGATCCACGGATCGATCCAGCGCTTATCGCGCGAACCAGCAGCGTCCCAATCGATCGGCTGATCGATTGGGACCTCTGGATCGATCCACGGATCGATCTAGAGGCTCTCTGTTCGCTGGGAAAGGCCTGGATCGATCCACTGATCGATCCATCTCCTGGATCGATCCACTGATCGATCTAGCTCTTGGTTTTTGCCCAAAACCAAGTCCCAAGCCTCTCAATCCAATATTCGGTCAACCTTGACCTAATGGTATATCATGCCTAGCATCTGGTCACTCCCTTGACCTGCCAGGACTCCCCACCAAGTGTCCGGTCAATCCCTTTAACCCACTTGGACTTTTCTCTTCGTGTTAAGTATCCGGTCAATCCCTTTGACCTACTTGGACTCTCACCAGATGTCTGGTCAACCTTGACCCATCTGGATTTCTCTTGCCTGGCTTCACTCACCAGGACTTTCCCAATTTCCTAGCTTCACTCACTAGGTCTTTCACCTGGCTTCACTCACCAGGATTTTCCTCCTGCCTAGCTTCACTCACCAGGATTTTCCTCCTGCCTAGCTTCACTCACTAGGTCTTTCACCTGGCTTCACTCACCAGGATTTTCCTCCTGCCTAGCTTCACTCACTAGGTCTTTCACTCTACCTAACATCTCAGTTAGGACTTCCCAGTCAAGTATCCGGTCATCCTTGACCTACTTGACTCTTCTTCAATCAACCTTGCATTGTCAAACATCGAAACCCAAACCAAGACCAAGCTTGGTCAACCAGGTCAACCTTGACCTGAGGGATGTTGCACCAACAACTTCATCATTATCATACAAACATGATATTAATATACATAAAAACATCTAAATTTTTAAAATAAAAATTGATTTAACACTAAAAAAATCCACAAAACCCTATATTTAAGTCAACCCGAACCCGACTCGACCTAACTCGAAAATTTTTAACTCTCCAACCCTCCAACCCGAACCCGACCCGAACCCGAAAATGCCCAACCCGAACCAGGTCAACTCGGGTTGGGTCGTCGGGTCGGGTTCATTTTTGACACCCCTAGCATCAGGTACCCTACTCATTCCCTAAATATACATTTTATGAATAGTAGTTTTTTAAATTTAGGGAATGGATTTCATCCATAAATATTAAAACACTATTGTTAGTTAGAGCCCTAGAGTCAATCATTTGATGATTGTATTATGGACTTGTTGTATCATATTCTTATATAAATAAAAGACATTTGTTTTGGTTATTATACTTACTTGTATTGGTGCCAAATAAACTAAGTATAATAACGTCCTTGAGTGGAAAGTTTCTCACCTATATCAATCGATTAGTTAAACCGATAGTGAGATGATATAGGGAACACTACTCTTAATCATTCCTAGTCGAGTATTAACATTCAGGGACAATGTTAATGTAATAAGACTAGCATGTAGGTCAACTCGATGACTTGATCTCACAAGTCATGGATATGGAGATATCAAGTTGACACATGGGTATGCATTGGAGAATGTATACTGAATGACCCGTCATGAGAAAGTATCATGGATCGTTATATGAGTGTCATATACTTTCTCATGTGGCTATTATTATGACTACTAGTTCTTAGACCTAAAGTCACCATGGATCCCTACATAAGGAGTTATGTGTTGGTGCGGGAAGCATCCGACGATCAAACCCGAGTTTTGATAATGGCAAAGGATTCAAAGTTAAGGGGTTTTGTGATCTGACAGCTTTGTTGAGTGTTTCAGGAAAGACCTAACTGCGGTTAGGCAGGTGAAAACCCTAGGGGGTGGTAACCCTAGGTCCTAGGGGGTGGTAACCCTAGGTGGAGAAAAGTCCTAGCTGCGGTTAGACAAAGGGAAAACCCTAGGGGGTGGTAATCCTAGGTCATAGGGGGTGGTAACCCTATGCAGAAAGTCTTGGCAGGTCGGTGGCTTCAGGCAAAAGTCCTAGGGGGTGGTAACCCTAGGTGGAAAGTCCTGGTGTCGCGAACCAGGTGAAAGACTGGACTAGCCGGGAAGCGGATGTCCAGCAGAAAGTTGAGCAAAAGTCCAGTCGATCTGGAGGATCGCACTAGCAACAGGTAAATCTCCTGAGTGGAGTAGGTGAGGACACGTTCCCCGTAGAGGGAACAGTAGGCGTCGAGTCGACCTAGGGTTTCCGGTTGGAAACCCAAAGTCAGGCTCGGATAGTCCGGAGACTATCATTATCACTTCTATTATATTTCTGTGCTAACTTTGTTTTGCAGGGTATGTGTTTGGGACTAACACATTTTGCAGGAACAAAGGAGCAAGTTACAACTCGGATGAACAGTGTCCGAGGCGCCTCCATGGAGCTTGGAGGCGCCTCGGGTGCGAACCAGGAAAAGCCAGCGCAGAAGGTTGGAGGCGCCTTAGATGAAGTTCAAGGCGCCTTGGGTCGAAGGTTGAAGGCGCCTTGGGTAGGCTGAAGGCGCCTTGAACTGGATGAAGTTCGACCAAGTCTGTGCTGATCTCCGCGGGTGACTCGGCCTGTTTAAGGCGCCTTGAAGGGCTTCAAGGCGCCTTGAACACCCTTTATAAGGGGTCTTCGAGCAGCAGTGAAGAACAACGAATTCCAAGTCTTCTTTCTTCAACGTGCTGCTCCGAAAGACTCCCGGAAGTGCTGCTACAAGTCTCCGACGACCCAGAGCTCCAAGATTTCTCTTTTCGTCGTCGGTATAGATTTCTTTTATCGCATTTCTTGTAATACTTAGTTTGTAATAATCGAGCTTATAGTTGTTGCCCACCGGAAGCGATCAAGGATCGCGGGCCTTCGAGTAGGAGTCGCCTTAGGCTCCGAACGAAGTAAAAATCTCTTGCGTCTTTGTGTGTTTGTTTTTATTCCGCTGCATTAACTCTTACGCTTTTTACGATTCCGATAATCGAACGAAATAGCCACGAGCGCTATTCACCCCCCCTCTAGCGCGTCTCGATCCAACAATTGGTATCAGAGCGGGGTCGTCTTGAATCAGTGCAACCACTATTCAAGACAATTTTTTTTCGTGGTTTTGTTCGGAGTCAATTAGAATTTAGCCTCATAGCTATATTCTAATTTCTTTTTACGAATCGATTTTTTGCCCGAAGTTGGTGCAACACCACTCGAGCTCGTAATTATTACTATTCTCTTCCCACACTACTAATCCAAGACTCAGTCTTGGAATAGATCTTGTTGTTTTTTGTTCTTTTAGATCTAAATGGCCCAACTAGAAGGATATAGCACCGTTCGCCCCCCACTATTTTCCGGAGAAGACTTCGGATATTGGAAGGGGCGAATGGAAATATATCTAAAGATCCAGTTCGACACCTGGATGATCGTCAGAACAGGACTACAACTACCAACTGGTACCGATGGTAAGCCTACATCCTGTGAAAACTGGGAGCCCGCATTTATCAAGAAGGCGGAAGCCGACGCCAAAGCCACCTGCACCATCCAATGCGGTCTGACCAAAGAAAAGCTCAACAGAGTCGGTCCATTCTCCTCCGCAAAGGAACTATGGGAGAAACTGATCGAACTACACGAGAGCACCTCGGAAACCAAGGTAAGTAAGCGTGATTTGTTATTAAATAAACTATACAATTTGAAAATGCAGGAAGGCGAGACGACAAGCTCTTTGCACGCCCGAATTCAAGATATCCTGAATTCTCTACATGGAATCGGGTAGAAGGTAGAAAACAGAGATATAATAAGGTATGCCCTTAACTCATTCCCTAGGAGTACACTATGGGCATCAATGGTAGATGCCTATAAAGTCTCTAAGGATTTGTCTTCCTTAAAATTAGATGAATTGTTTAGTGAATTCGAACTCCATGAACAGACTAATGCACGGCCATCCGAGAAAGGGATTGCTTTGGTTGCAGGAACGAGTCGAACACGGGAATCAAGAGGACGGCGAAAAATTGAATCAGAATCAGAAGACGAATCCGATTCAGAAGATTCAGAAGATGAACTGGCCGGCGAATTTGTAAATCTTGTAAAGAAACTCTACAAGAAGAAGAAGGGATTCAACAAGAAAGATCTGAAGAAGGCAGTTCAATCCAAGGAGGCCCAATCAAAGACAAAATTTGAAGTCACATGTTACGGGTTCAACCAGAAGGGCCATATCAAGGCCAACTGCCCCAATCAAAAGGAAGCCAAGAAGCAAAGAAGAAAGAAGGCTCTAAAGGCAACCTGGGACGAATCTTCTTCGGAGGACGAAGACGACGAACTCAACCAAACAAGTTTACTCGCATTGATGGCCCGGGACCAGATCAGCGAATCCGAGAGCGAGTCGGAAGCCGACTCTGAGCAAAGCCACGGATCCGCATCCATTTCCGAAGGACCAGACTCCACTGTAAGTATTTCTAGACTCAATAATTTAGTCAATTATTTATTTCGCAAATTAGCTAAGTTAAATTTGAAAATTAAGTCACTTTTAAGAGAAATAACCACTTTTAAAGGAGTAACTAACTCAAAATCTTTAACTGAAGATTCAACTCAAGTACAACGACTTGAGAAAGAAAATTCAAATCTGAAAAATCAGTTAAACGAGTTAAAAATTACTCTAGAAAAGTTCTCTCTGGGTTCCAAGAATTTGGATCTAATTCTTGGGACACAAAGAGTTGTCTACAATAGAACTGGGCTAGGATACAAAAGTAAAAAGAAATATAAATCCTATTTATCTTTAATAAACAAACAAAGTAGTAAATCAGTCCAAGCATGGGTCCCCAAATCCAACTTGGTCAATCAAGTTGGACTTGGTCAATATTGGGTCCCGAAGGATCAAATACACTACCTCGATAGACCATATCGAGGCTATGATCCAGGGGGAGCAAAAAGAAAAACAATCTTAAAAATTTGAAATTCAAAATTAAATTTAAAATTCGAAATGAAATTAAATTTAAAATTCAAAATTCAAAATTTGAAATTCAAAATTAAATTTAAAATTTGAAATGAAATTAAATTCAAATTTCAAAATTTGAAATTCAAAATTAAATTTAAAATTCGAAATTAAACTATAAATTCAAAAATTCAATTCAAAATTCGAAATTAAACTATAAATGAAATTCAAAATTCGAAATTAAACTATAAATTCAAAAATTCAAAATCAAAATTCAAATTTAATTTAAATTCGAAATTCTAAATTCGAAATTCTAAATCAAAAATTCAAAATCAAATTCGAAATTCTAAATTCGAAATTCTAAATCAAAAATTCAAATTCAAAATTCAAATTTAATTTAAATTCGAAATTCTAAATTCAAAAATAGATGGTGGATCCAAACTAGCTGGCACCTCCAACTGAACTACCCGACAGGGTAACTGAACCTAATTTACCCGAAATGGGTAAAACAAGAGTAGATTACCCGGCAGGGTAATTAAGGACAGTTTAAAAAGGGCTGAGTTTAACTTTAACCACAGTACCGGTGAAGTTTTTGGATGATAGTACGTTAGGGAAACTTGGGCATCGCATGTCTAGGAAGATATGGCTTCGACCTGGTGCATTTGGCCAAGTGGAACTGACCGAAGCTACCCTTAAATGGATCCTAACTAGTTAGACCAGGGTTTAGTATTAAGTTTAATGGGTAGGACTATTTGGGAAACCTCGAAGGCATGGTTACTTTAATGAGTTCCTTGTGACTCACCATAGCCCAGAAATTTATCCAAAGAATGCTTACTTGTTGAACCCAAAGCTAAACCTGAATCTAACACAAAGTTAAACCTTACCCCAAAATTCAACCATAATTCATCTCACAACAATTATAGGGTTCCCTGATTGACAATTTAGATCGAGTGAGATGACTAAGGAATTAAAAGTTCAAATTCAAAATTAAATTCGTAATTAATATCATGTTTTTTAATGAAATCAATTTAAAATTTATTTGAAAAATTTCAAAATCATTTTCAAAATCTTTTTAAAATTATTTTAAAACTCTTTTAAAACTTAATTTAAAAAATCTTTCAAAATCATTTTAAAATTATTTCAAAATCTTTTAAAATCTATTTCAAAAATCTTTCAAAATTATTTCAAAATCTTTCAAAATTATTTCAAAAATCTTTCAAGATCTATTTCAAAAATCTTTCAAAATTATTACAAAATCTTTCAAAATTATTTCAAAATCTTTTAAAATCTATTTCAAAAATCTTTCAAAATTATTTCAAAATCTTTCAAAATTATTTCAAAAATCTTTCAAAATCTATCTAAAAAATCTTTCAAAATTATTTCAAAATCAATTTAAAATCTTTTCAAAATCATTTTAAAAATCTTTTCAAAATCAAATTCAAAATCTTTTCAAAATTATTTAAAAATCTTTTTCAAAGCTATTTAAAAATCTTTTTAAAATTAATGTAAAAATTATTTAAAACTTAAAATGCAAAGTAATTTTTTTAATTATCTTGAATACAATGGAATAGAAAACATAGTGTCTGCTTCAATCACGCTATCTTTAATCCATTAAAAAGAAACCAATTCAACTACTTCATGTGTAGGAGTTGGATCAATGGATGTTGGATAGTGGATGCTCCAGACATATGACTGGAGATAAATTGAAGTTTTCAAAGCTCAAATTAAAAAATTTAGGATCAGTTGCATTCGGGAACAATGGTCAACTTAAAGTAATCGGAAGAGGTAATATCGAACTCAGCTCCGAGTTTATTATTAGAAAAGTTCTGTTAGTTGATAATTTCAATTTCAACTTACTAAGTATAAGCCAATTATGTGATAGCGGATACTTAGTCACTTTTGACAAAACTAGGTGTTTAGTCAAAAATATTGAAAATCCTGAAATTACACTTAAGGGACTTAGGAAAAATAATATGTACTCAATTAATCTACCCACATCCCCAATAAAGTGTTTAATAACACAAGAAGAGGAGACTGACTTGTGGCACAGAAGACTGGGTCACACTCACACTAGACTCATTTCAAGAATGAGTCATAACGGTCTAGTTAGAGGTTGCCCAAACTAAAATTCATTGAAACCTCAATCTGTAATGCTTGTCAACAAGGAAAACAAACTAAGTCAACACACAAACCAACAAATCTAGAAAGAACCAACTCATTACTTGAGCTCCTTCACCTTGACCTATTTGATTCACATGGAGCCAAGTCATTAAGCAAGAACCAGTATTGCTTAGTAATAATTGATGACTATTCTAGGTTTACATGGGTAAGATTCCTAAAAACAAAAGATGAAACCTATGAAACATTTAGTAATTTTTACAAATTAATAGAAAATGAAAAAGATACTAAAATTAAAAGAATAAGAAGTGATCACGGGGGAGAATTTGAAAATCATAGATTTACTCAATTTTGTAAAATAAATGGATATCTACATGAATTTTCATGTCCTAGAACCCCTCAGCAAAATGGCCTGGTGGAACGTAAAAATAGAACACTACAAGAAGCCGCCAGAACTATGTTAAATAATTTAAATCACCAATTTTGGGCTGAAGCCATAAATACTGCAAATCATATTCAAAACAGAATTTTAATCAATAAATATCACAAGAAAACTCCTTATGAACTATATTATCATAAAATTCCTAACTTAAACTATTTAAAAGTATTTGGTTGTAAAGTTCACATTTTAAATACTAAAGATTACTTAGGAAAATTTACACCCAAATTTAACCAAGGAATATTCTTAGGATACTCCTCTACCAGTAGAGCCTTTAGAGTATATAATCAAAATACCTTGAAAGTTGAAGAAACAACTAATATAATATTTGATGAAGAAAATAATTTAACTAATGAAAATATTGACACTAATCCAAGAGCAGTAGACGATGATGAAATCCAACCTAATCTTAATGAGTCTGAAGAACAAGGTTCTGACTCACAGATAAGACCAACTAGAATAAGCACTTCTCACCCACCTGACCAAATTTTGGGTGACCCAAACCTTGGAGTCAGAACAAGATCATCCTATAGAAACCTTAGTCAGATCGCTCTAATTTCTAAAATTGAACCTAAAACTATAGAAGAAGCCCTGCCTGATCCAGACTAGATTATAGCAATGCAGGAAGAATTAGCCCAATTTGAGAGAAACCAAGTCTGGGACCTTGTACCTAAACCCATAGATAAATCAATAATAGACACCAAATGGGTTTTTAGAAATAAGTTGGATGATCAGGGTGATATCATAAGAAACAAAGCCAGACTAGTAGCCAAAGGGTTTAGTCAAGTTGAAGGATTAGACTACGATGAAACCTACGCACCAGTAGCTAGACTCGAATCCATTCGAATGCTATTAGCCTATGCAGCAAATAAAGGGTTTAAATTATTCCAAATGGATGTTAAGTCAGCCTTTTTAAATGGTTTCTTCAAAGAAGAGGTCTATGTAAGCCAACCCCCAGGATTTGAAGACTTAGACAATCCTAATCATGTATTTAAGTTAAAAAAGGCCTTGTATGGACTTAAACAAGCCCCTAGGGCATGGTACGAACAGTTATCCAATCACCTTATATCCAAAGGCTTCAACCAAGGTCAAATAGATCCAACTCTATTTGTAAAAACTGTAGATAAAGACATCTTCATAGCTCAAATCTATGTTGATGATATAATTTTTGGATCTACTAACTCTAAATTTCTAAAAGAATTTGTTAGGCTAATGGAAAATGAATTTGAAATGAGTATGGTTGGTGAACTTAATTTTTTCTTAGGCTTACAAATAAAACAAACTAAAGATGGAAGTTATGTTTATCAAACTAAATATGCTAAGGAGTTAATTAAAAAATTCTGTATGGAAAATTCAAAAATAATAAATACTCCAATGGCAACCAACATCAATATTGACTCTGACCCAGTTGGAAAACCAGTAGACCCAAAATATTATAGAAGTATAATAGGTAGTTTACTGTATCTAACTACAAGCCGACCTGATATATTGTTTGCTGTAGGTATGTGCGCAAGATACCAATCCTGTGCAAAAGAGTCACACTTAACCTATGTTAAAAGAATACTTAGGTACATTAAAGGTACTCTAAATATAGGACTCTGGTACCCTAGAACTTGCACTCTTGACCTTCATGGCTATTCTGACTCAGATTACGCTGGATGCAAGTTAGATAGAAAAAGCACAAGTGGCAGTTGTCAATTTATAGGGCAATGCCTTGTAAGTTGGTCAAGTAGAAAGCAACATTGTGTTGCTTTATCTACCACTGAAGCTGAATATATAGCCTTAGGTGAATGCGCATCTCAATTGCTATGGATGATGCATACTCTTAAAGACTATCAACTAGAATATCATAAAACAAAAATTTCAATTGATAATATAAGTTCAATAAATCTAACAAAAAACCCAATTCATCACTCAAGGACTAAACATATAGAGGTGAAGCATCATTTTGTAAGGGATCATGTAGCTAAGGGTGATATTATACTCAACTATGTTGAGTCAAAATCAAACCTAGCTGACATTTTCACAAAACCCTTACCTGAACTTGAGTTCAGCTCTCTTAGAAGACAAATAGGTATGTGTTGGGTAGAATAGATACTATAACATTATATTCTTGCATTTTTTTATAAATTCTAGGTAAAATCTTGATTTTGTCAAAATCCCTACTTTTCTAGAATTTCAAAAATTGGACTTAGCCTAGGATTTTCCCCTAGAAATCATGTTCCCCTAGGACTCAGCCAGAGCATCTCACAAACACCTAGGTTTACCTTGATTGTGTTTGTAAAACATAGAACGGCGTGAGATGCATAGGGTACAGCCTGGACTCAAGAATGCTTATATCTGTGCATCGATATGAGTCTGGGCGTTAAATATGCAATAAACATTAATCAAGTTAAGTTCTCCAGCTCTAGTCAAGTCTATCTGGAACAAAATAACTTAATTTGACTAACCAAGTGAAAGCTATTGTCCTGTAGACAATCAGCAAGTAACTCAAGGTTAGACAATTGGCAAAGGATACTCAATCTTTTAGTTAAAAATGCCTATACTTTAGGGCTCTGATACCTGATCAACACCAATTACATTGCTATTCAACTTGACTCATGCTTGGACTTAACGACAAACTGAATTTAACTTAACTAAACATTTAGCTACTCCCTCTTTGCTAACAAAAGACTTTAAACTAAATATCTTTCAAACTTGAGAATGTTTTTAAGCTAAAATACTTAAAACTTTAGCTACATTTTCTAACTTTTACATCTTTTCAAAATCACCCTTGAAGACTCCTTCAAAAGTCAAGTTTGCAAAAGGCTTAGCTAAGTGATTTCTATGAAAATTAAAAGCTAAGTCAATGTTTCAAAAGAAAAATTCTTATTTTTTAATTTTTATTTCACTTAGCAAAAAGTTAAACAATGAAAATTAATTATAACAAAGCTAAGTGTTATAAAAGCTATTTCAAATTTTTCTAAGTATTACTAGTGTTTGAAAATTTCAGATTTAAAAAAAAAATGATAAATTTTCAAATCTTGTCTACTCTTATCTCTCTTTAAAAAGTTAAGCATCAAACTAACTTGCTCTTCTGAAAAATTCAGACTTCTTTCACACTGGTATATTTTGATATATGGCAAAGGGGGAGAGTAGGAAAATTCAAAAGTAGGAAAATTCAAAAAACAAAAAGGAGGGCTTTTATTAAGGGGGAGTTTAGTATTATAAAGTTAAAAGTTTCCAGCTTAACTGTGCTTGCATTTAAAGTTTACTTACTTAAGCTTGGTTAAAACTTAATGCATCTTTTTGTTATCGCATGTTTTTTTCTTAACTTTGAATTTGTTGTTGCCATAATCAAAAAGGGGGAGATTGTTGGTGCGGGAAGCATCCGACGATCAAACCCGAGTTTTGATAATGGCAAAGGATTCAAAGTTAAGGGGTTTTGTGATCTGACAGCTTTGTTGAGTGTTTCAGGAAAGACCTAACTGCAGTTAGGCAGGTGAAAACCCTAGGGGGTGGTAACCCTAGGTCCTAGGGGGTGGTAACCCTAGGTGGAGAAAAGTCCTAGCTGCGGTTAGGCAAAGGGAAAACCCTAGGGGGTGGTAACCCTAGGTCATAGGGGGTGGTAACCCTATGCGGAAAGTCTTGGCAGGTCGGTGGCTTCAGGCAAAAGTCCTAGGGGGTGGTAACCCTAGGTGGAAAGTCCTGGTGTCGCGAACCAGGTGAAAGACTGGACTAGCCGGGAAGCGGATGTCCAGCAGAAAGTCCGGAAGCGTCGAGTGCTGAGCAAAAGTCCAGTCGATCTGGAGGATCGCACTAGCAACAGGTAAATCTCCTGAGTGGAGTAGGTGAGGACGCGTTCCCCGTAGAGGGAACAGTAGGCGTCGAGTCGACCTAGGGTTTCCGGTTGGAAACCCAAAGTCAGGCTCGGATAGTCCGGAGACTATCATTATCACTTCTATTATGTTTCTGTGCTAACTTTGTTTTGCAGGGTATGTGTTTGGGACTAACACATTTTGCAGGAACAAAGGAGCAAGTTACAACTCGGATGAACAGTGTCCGAGGCGCCTCCATGGAGCTTGGAGGCGCCTCGGGTGCGAACCAGGAAAAGCCAGCGCAGAAGGTTGGAGGCGCCTTAGATGAAGTTCAAGGCGCCTTGGGTCGAAGGTTGAAGGCGCCTTGGGTAGGCTGAAGGCGCCTTGCGGCAGTCAAAGGGTTATCACAGCGAGCTGATCGGGATAAAACTCTCGTTTAAGGCGCCTTGAACACCCTTTATAAGGGGTCTCGAGCAGCAGCACCAGTATAACGAATTCCAAGTCATCTTTCTTCAACGTGCTGCTCCGAAAGACTCCCGGAAGTGCTGCTACAAGTCTCCGACGACCCAGAGCTCCAAGATTTCTCTTTTCGTCGTCGGTATAGATTTCTTTTATCGCATTTCTTGTAATACTTAGTTTGTAATAATCGAGCTTATAGTTGTTGCCCACCGGAAGCGATCAAGGATCGCGGGCCTTCGAGTAGGAGTCGCCTTAGGCTCCGAACGAAGTAAAAATCTCTTGCGTCTTTGTGTATTTGTTTTTATTCCGCTGCATTAACTCTTACACTTTTTACGATTCCGATAATCGAACGAAATAGCCACGAGCGCTATTCACCCCCCCCTCTAGCGCGTCTCGATCCAACATTATATACTTTGGTTTCGTCAAACATCACCCGTAACTGGGTGGACTATAAAGACGATTATTGGGTATGTAACGAATTATGCAGAGGGATATGAGTGATGTAGATGGGATCTATCCCTCCTATATGACGGGAGAGACATCGATATTCTTGATAGAGTGAGACCACGAAGTGTATGACCATGCCCAAATGAGTCAATATGAGATATTGAGCTCATTTGATTTAGTGAGTCTACTTGGAGTTCAAGATTTAGATTGATCAAAGGATGACACGGTCTATGCCTCACATTGATCAATCTAGATGTCTAGGATATAAGGACACTTGTCATATATTGTGAGGAGTCACAATTAGTAGTCACAAGGTGATGTTGGATCTCAACATTCTTGTAACTTGGGTAGTAATGATGTATTGCTAGATATCACTCATTACTTATGCTCCTAAATGGGTTTAGGGGCATTGCCAACGTTACAAGAACCTATAGGGTCACACACTAAGGACAATTAGATGGAGATTAGGTTCATATGATGAACCAAGAGGATTATGTTCATGTGATGAACCAAATTGGATTAAGAGTAATCCAAATTGGGCTAATTGAGTTGGACTCAAGTTGATTCATGTGTTCATGAGTCTAATTTAGATTATGACTCATTGAATCAATTTAATTAAATGAATTAGATTCATTATATTAAATTGACTTGAATTAAATGTTGGATTAGATAAACCATGAGAGAGATTAAGTCAAGTTTGACTTGACTTGAGAGGAAGATGAAGAGTCAAGTTTGACTTGACTTTATGCCACCTCATTGGTGAGTTGGCAAGATGTGGACCAATGATGATGCTCCACATCATCATTGTTACTTAGATGTGTGTCACATCATGGAGGTTACAAGCCTCCTTTCCATTTAATGTGACCGGCCACATTAATTGTAGAGGAGTTACGATTGTGGCCGGCCACACATAGTGAGTAAAGAGAATGAATTTTTCATTCATGTGGATTCACTTCATCCTCTTCCTCAAGCTCTCCCTCTCCCTCTCCTCCTCTACCATTGCCGAGACCCTTTGGAGTGCTAGCACACTCTAAGGCTCTCTCTCCATTGAGTTGTTCGTGTGGATACGTATAGAGAGTTGTCTACGTTGACAACTTCGAGATCCGACACCATTTGGACGAGCGGGAACGCGAAGGGTTTTGCTACAAGGGTAATACTCTTATCTACTGTAGATCTAGAGTTTGAAACTCGTACTCGTAAGTTTTTCGAATTTTATTCTTCGCACGGATCCGTTGGCTAGGGAGATTCGGGGTTTCCGTGACGCGAAAAAGCGGTTTTCGCGACCCGAAAAACCCAACAACTATTTCTCTCTCCTCCATCTAATAATTAAAAATCTCTCTCTCCTTCCTCTAATAATTAAAAAGCTCTCTCCTCTATCTCTTTCCTTCATCTAATAATAAAAAATATGAAGGAAATAGAAAAAATAATAAAAAAATAAATATATGGCAAATTATAGGGAAGCTGATGTATCATGTAGTGAAAAATGGATATCTAAATTTAATAAAGTAGTTTTTTTACCTTAAATTTTAGATTTTGGATGAGGATATTAATATGAATGGTCTAATTTACTCCATAGCCCCTTGACATCTTGATATTCTTCGAGCTTACTTAAAATATTGCTAGACAATAAGTTATTCAAAATGGTGTAGATTGGAGTGGTGCCCGAAAGAAATAAGAGAATAACTAAAAAGTCAACATGGAGTATATCGAAAGTTGTGCCTATGAGATGGGAGAATAAAATTTCTCAAGAATTTCTTAGCCTCAACTGCTGCTTCATTTTTTGGACCAAGCTAGTAATTTTCTGACCATCACTGTAATATTACCTTGTCTATTGACTTTCCCATTATGCGCCCTCTATTAGACGCTGTACGACCCCGAATAATACCCATTATCAATACTGTTTGACGTATCAGGGGAGTAGCTTCCTCAACAATCTACATAGACCAGGATGCCCTCCTTTGGCCCGTCGCTTGATCTACACTCCTTAGCTCGTGCGCAGCGATTTCCTAGAGCAAAGGCGTCATTACCGAACTGATTGCCTGCAGCCTCACCTTTTGACAGTTTCTGATGGCCGCCGTCATTGTACCATCCGGCCGAAAACCGCTCCAAACGAAACAGTCTATACTGAATGTGGCACCTGATTTGTGTGGCGGCCTACCTGGCTCGTATGCGGTCCATGTGGATCCCCTTCCTCTTTAGCTATATAAAGTCGGGGTATCTCTCAGTCACTTGATTGTGGGGTTCGCGCCGGTACTCACTGATGCACGTTGACTCGTAAGACATCGAAATCGGCCGGGGGACGAATACAGCTGCAGCTATGGGACAGAAGGGAGAGGCGCGAACCGAACACGCGGAAGGACTCTATCTCTGCTCCAAAGGCGTTTCGACCATGCAAAGTTGTGCCATCCCAACGTGTAAGTTTCAAAAAGATGAGGGTCATAAACATCTTCCTCCAATCCTCTATCAAAACTATTGATATATTCAGGAACGCGAAGGAGGATTATCCTCCGGAGGTTGCGGAGTTCAGCCTCGAGGATGAGATCGACAGTGTCGCGGAAGCTGGAATCCTTCAAGAGGCAGCAGGAGACGCTGCAACAGAGTGCGCAGGACTAATTTGGATAATCCTGTTTGCCTGTTCAACTGTAAAAATAATGCTTTGGACAGCAGATTTTGCTATGCAAGATATGCGAGGCAACAGCCTTCAGTTGTTTTATTGAATTAAGGGTGATGCCGAAAATAGAGACAATTGGATTGTGTTGCCATACACTGTAAAATGAAAAATGACTAGAACTTTTTTCATATTTTCCCAGCGACAGAATTATATTAGCATTGTTTAGGGTACATTTAAACTATTCTTCAGGTTCATGATGCGAATCAGGAGGGTAATGATCTGTGATGCAATCAGACAAATGAGTAAGCACTCCAACCAACCATCACGAGTCTTTTGAATATTATCCTGCGCAAGGAGCAAATATATCAAGAACATGAAAGAAAAAAAATGATGAGATTATTGACAGTAAAAGGCTTGACATGGCAAAGGCATGAGGTTTACAATTATAAATTTCAGCTTGAAATCCATATTTTCAAATCTCTGCATTAGTTCATATTTATCCCAAAGATACTTCCATATCGGTGCATAATTGGCATTCTTCCCAGCAACACGTGGACTGCATGGTGCAATAAAAGACCATGAATCAAATATATCCAGTATAATGTCAAATCAGACTAAAATAAAAGAATAAACTTTAAAAGAATCATAAATTAGAATTACTCAAACTTTTGCCCTATGCTACATATATAATTGCTCAGTATATGTCAATGTGTATTCTTTTGTTATTATATAATCCTATATTATTCTAAAACATATACTATTTAAAAGCTTCATAGATCTAGACAGCAATATATAATTACTAAGTGATAATTTCCTAATAAATTACAGTATCAAAAGCACTAATAATGCATATATTTTAATTATTGTGAGGGAAAAAAAACTCAAATCATCCTAATGTATTGACAATAAAATATAGTCCGGTGTACGAATCTTCTGTTAATACAAGATCCTAGAGAAGGTATATTATATGTAATTTTATCTGGCTTTATAAGAAATTATTATTGAGACTTGAGCCTGTGACCTTTAGGTTACACAACAGTTGCGCCGATGCTCTCCTTCAACTTTACCCAACATTGACGATGTGAAAAAAATAAAACTAATAATTTCTAAACAAAAACTTATGGTTCAACAAAAAGATATTCAAAATTCATTTAGGCAATTGAAGACCATTAATAGACTTTGATGCCTCCTATAGAAAATTAAAAATTGCAGCAAAAAAATTACCCCTCCAAAATCCCTAGTTGAAGAAGAACGACAGCATTCAGATCAGAATTTGATTTCCATGCTAACTGAAATAGTTGCTTTATTTTCATTCTACAAGTTCTTGTCTTCTTCGTGCTACGACTGATTTCTATAAACTCTGGCATCATTCCATCAACCTAACAAACATGACAATGTAAGCTCATGTAAGGGTTGAAGACTAATGCATTTTAATATATGATAAATATCTTGCAACATACTTGATGGTTGCAGTAATCTAAAGCAATGCTCTGACTAAGAACACATCCTATAATCTGGATCTCATCCATGTTACAATGCTTTAGCACTATAAAATCAAATCCTTCTTGCATCCAAGTATCTAGAGTTGGCTTCTCGACTATGGCAAAATCTAAAGTATCAAAAGTTTAAATTGCAGTTAGAAAAGTCGAATATGATCATTTATATTTTTCAAATTCAATAGTAAATAAACATAAAAAATGGAGTGCCTCTAAATCTTAGTTGAAGAACACATGCTTCATTTAAAGAATAGAAACTAGACAGAAAAAGAAAAGAGAAAACTAGAAAGATGCTAGATGTATTATACAACTATTGTGTAAATGACATGTGCAAGCCAATTATGTCTTCAAGTGTAATCCAAATTTTGTGATACTTTATTTGATAGAAAATTATGCTCCAAAATAAAAAAAATAGAAAGGTCATTACCAAGATGATTAAGTTTTACATTACATGCAACAAACATGCTTCAAAGAATATAACAAATCTCTATAAAGTTTAGCTGTCAATATTGATTGCTCGAGTTAAATGAGTATCAATAAAAGTTGGTCCAATCTTCTTTGAGAAATCAATCATCACATGACAATATATAAAGTTTAAAATTTGAAATTCATAGACAATAGTTAAAATGAGTTATGTATTCATTAATAATCTAAAAGATATACATTTATATGTTAGTGTTTGTACTTACTATTTAATATTTCTATTATGTGGTATGAAATAATAAAAATAATTTGATATTATTAGCTTGTGAATAATCATACGATATTATGATTAATAATATATTGTGCGTTACTCAGTAAACCATTTAATTCTAACATAAAGCTAACCCTTTTATTTGGGTCAAAATTAATGCACTGACCTAACAAAACCATTTAGTTGATGTAAATTTTAACATAATATATAAAACAATTTGAACTTAAATTAATTTAGAATGATAACTGATTAGGGTATTAATTGTGAATTATGCATACCAATTGATAAGCAAGTAATAAATTAGTCATCATTGGTTAATTTATGAAACTTGTATCAGCCACATTTATATAACTAAGTTTGACCATTTATAACTCAATCTATTAACTCAAACCCACACTCGTAAATTTTTGGAGGTGTCGTCTTACGCAAATGCATAATATACATCTTTTTTATATTAAACATCAATTTTATCCATTATATCATTATTATAGTTCTCTTACTTTTGTTTTCCATTTGCTTGTGTTCTGATACATCCTATATTAGATTGTCACCATTCAATATCCCAATATAAATACTGATTTACAAGATAAGTTAAATCATCTCTCAAATGAGAGGTGAAAATAAATCTTGTACTGAAACCAATAGCATGTGATAGATTAAAGGATTTACATGACATTCTCTTGACGTTATCAATTTATATATATTTTCTAACATGATAAATACAACACTATCTCCAAGATCTTGTTTGTGTAAAACATTATGTGATATGTCTACAGTTATGCAAATTGACATGCTCATAATATATGCATGTATCATAAATATATTAATGCATGTGTTCCCATGTAATTTCTAACATTTGCATTCATATATATATATATATATATATAATTGCACTGCTAGTAGGAGAGCTAAGAGGATAATTTGGAATACTCACCCTCCTTTCCCATTTTTGGCAGCAAGCCTGAACCATGTTTTACAACAATCTTGAGATAATTATCAACTTCATGGTCAGAAACATTAAACAATACAACTGAACCATAAGAAAACACCAACATATAATGACAAGAACTTTCACTTGCAAAACCAGTCTTTATAACCTGTAGCATCAGAGAAAAAGTCTTAGATTACATAAACCAAACCAGTCTACTAGGATCTCCAAAAAAATCACAATCTTTAATTAGAGGACATGCATTCAACTGGCTAATATAAAAGAAAAACTAGCTCACAGAAATTTCAGTTATAGAACACTGCATTGAACATACTCAACTTAAGCACATGGCCTTAGTATCTAGGGTCTCATTCTAACTTATTGTAGTACAACTTAATTATTAGTCACAATTGAAAAGCGAGGGCATAATATATCAACGACATTTGAAAAATAAAATTGCTAAATACCAAAAGACTTAATAAATGTATTGGCCATGTGTGTGTTCTCTTTCTTTTGGTAGAATGAAACTAATGCACCAGTCATTCATGGATGTTAGCTATAGTTATTCTGATGGCATGGATGTTAGCTATAGTGAATACTTGATGGCATGGATGTTAGCTATTAGAGATTCACTACATGAATCTTATCATTCAAATAAAAACAACACGATAACTACTATTGATTCGAATTTTTAACATATGATTTACAGTCCTTTTCTATTTAGCTAGTCATTAACATATGATTCAGTTGAAAACTTGCTTACATGAGTTTCTTAGTAACTCATCATAACTTGAGATAAACGATTTGTCAAAAAGAAAAAAAAAACTTACTTCAGCATCGATTTCAACATCGTAGTATCGGAGAATAACGTATTTCGAGGTGATACGAGATGTGATAACATTGGACGCGTTCTGAGCATGCAAGCTCTTCAAATCAATCCTGTGATGATTCAAACCATTGCAATCAACAAGAAAAAGTATACAGAAATTGAAATCATAATCTTATAAAGAGGTAAGAAATGCAAGCGAATTGGTTGACCATGTGCAAAGGAAATAAGTTTTGACCGGGATGAACCGGCTTTGCTTCTCCGAGATGCGACTCTCCTGTTCTTTGTGGTCGGGGCAAGGAGCGAGTGGTTTCTGACCCTCCTGCAAGTCAACCGCGGGGTCGGAAGGGGTGGAAGAAAAGTGATCCGGGAAGGGATTGAAGAGGGAGAGGAGGAGCAAGGGGCGTCGCCGAGCATGGAGGAAGGAGGATACGGAGGAGAGGCCGCGGTAGGGGTGAGCAAAGTGGACTAAGGTTTCGGAGGGGGCATGGCGGAGAGCTGCATAAGGCGGACGACGAAGAGCAAGAGAAGAAGAGGAAGAGAATAGAGATTTGAGATGCCTGGCGCGGGAGAATAACTCCAACATCCTCGCGCGACTTCACAAACCACCTGACAAAGACGATGGATGCTAATCCCATGATGGTACAAGGGGGTTAAAATATAAAAATGCCTACTCCCCTAATTTGTAAATAAATTTTTTTTATATAAAACCTAAATACCTTACTTATTTTTAACTTGCCAACCTTATTAAATTGGCCAAAAATTAAAAGAGTTTTATTATTATTATTATTATTATTATTAATAAGAAGAGCAAAGAGTATGTAAGAGTGTGAATCCTAAGAAAAATCAAAGGTAAACGAAAAAGGCTGTTTTTTTTAATCATGATATTTTATTTTGATATTTTTAATCAAAGGTACTCCGTTTTATGTATAATTACCTAACTATTTTTTCAGTATACATAATAATTTATTTTTATTATTACTTCTCTTCTATTTTTTTTCCTATCTAAATCGACATAATGTAGTAGCTACGAATTTATAGCCACTAAATAGTGTAGCAACTATAGTTTTGTAATTATTATAATATCAAAAAATTAAGACAAATTGTTTAGAGCCTTTGAAAATAATTTAAATGATATTTTTAATCCTTAAACTTGGTCATTATAGGTTCCACCCAATAATTAGTTATAGATTTCTAAATGAGTTTCGATTTAATATGTTGTGCATCTCATAGTTCAACTCGAATTAAAAGTTATTATTTCTTAAAGTTTAAGGTTTAACAATCAAACCGTAACCACAGACAGATATACCTTTGGGATAGGGCGGCAACCCAGCTCAAGTATATTATTAATCTAAATGGTGTAATTCTTCTTAAGGGTGCATGCATGTAAAATGCTGTCCCCTCAGGACGGTCTAGTGGTTAGCGCATGAGGTGTTGTCACTATGAGGTCTGAGGTTCAAATATCGGCAAAGTCGAGATAAAATATCTCCCTTACGTGCTAGTCACTATTCCAAAGGTTAGTAGTCTGGCTAGTAGTTGCCCATGATTTACCTCCTCTGTGTTGATCCTGAAACAAATTGATGAAGATATTAGGGACGAACATATTCAATTTTTACAATTATACATATAAAAAATGATGATTCATTTACATATGGGGTAACTGATCGATTAAATAATATCAAATCAAGTCCGTCCAAACAAATTAAGGTAAGAAAATCATTTCAGTTTTTTTCCTTCACCGAATCAAATAAAAACAACATTCTAATTATTTTTTTCCTTAAAAATCATTCCTTAAAAAGTCTATCCACCAAACGATGAAATCATATAATAATTTTATTATATTAATAAAAAATACAAATTGAATGTATAAATTTATTCTGACCTTCCAAATCAATTAACTATGTTCGGCGTCCTCTCTCGTCCTTCAGGATATTGTTTTCCTCCTCTACCTCGCTTACTCATCCTTATATCTATTTTTTGTTGTCGCTCGCAACCACATCCACTCCCTTCGTGACCAGGCTTTTGCTCCCAGAGGCAAATTCGTCAATATGACTATCCTTGACTGTCATGACCGGATCAAGGTGTTGTCCACGCTGGCGTACCTTTACGTCGACATCGGAAGCGAGCAACTATGAATTGAGGTACTGTACGAAACACTCAAGTATGGCCTCATGCCGTGCTCGTGGTCTGATTACCTCTAGCTCACCATCTACGACACATTTTTTAACATCAATATCAATCATCATTCCTAAATTTTCAATATCTATGAATTAGATATCATTATCCGTAAAATAACTTAACAATTTATTAAATAATGAAAACAATATATTTAATTAAAAATTTAAATTTGGTAAAATATAGGAAAAGAGAAGATGATAATACCCTCACAAAGTAAACTCGGACCTCTTCTATAATATTCTTGGCTGACTCAATAAATTTGGAATTGGTCCAGTCCACTTCTAATTCTTAGATCCGTCCTTGATTATAACTAGCTACTATATAATCTTTTTTTGGAAGCTTTGAATAATTTTAGTGTTAAATTTTTTCCCCATGTTATAGTAGTTTTAAAACCGTAGTAAATATAATTATGTGACAACTTAATTAATTATAGTAATTATAAAATTACAATTATTACAACTTATCGATTTAAATAGAAAATATAGGTAGAATAATAATGAGAATTATACAGGACAATACAGGACAATAGCCGTAACAATTTACACGAGGTAAAGTTTCCTTTAGATAAAAAAAAAAAAAATAACATATAGCGCCTCTTTAACTATTCGGTAAAAAAATAAACGTCCTTGGCCAAGAATCAAACCACTTTTATAGACAATTTTATTTTTTAAAAATATCAAAATAATATTTTATTTTATATTAAAATATTGAAATGATAATTTAAATTAAAATTTACTCGCGGTTAAAATTACTATACATAAAATATTATTATAATAAAATATTTTTTTCAACCCACTTAGCTCTAATTTAATTAAAATCATTTCAACTTAATTAAAATTATTTCAATATTATTATAGTAACTCGTAGCTTATCTAAAATCTATCTATTTTTTTTAAAAAAAATATGGCTTATAAAAAGATTCAAATTATATAAATGGTTGTAAAATTATTTCACCAAGAAGTCTATACAGAACAATTATCCAATTTTAAAAATTTAGAATTTTTAAGTATAAAGTTTTATATAGGTTAAAATAAATACTCCGAGCTTCTCAATCTTTTTCATTTTTAAGAATTTTAAGAGAGCATAAACATATCGTACCTTATTTATAAAGTTTAATGCAAATGATATATTGATTTAAATAATATTATTTTTATTAATAAAAAAGCTCATTAAATTTATCACTCATGTAAAGTAGACTGAATTTAAGATAAGTCTATTGAATTTATTTCTAAGATTTCAAATAAAAATAAAATAAAAGAATTTATGTTCATCAAACTATATCAAAAAACTTATTATCAGGTTTGCCATGTGGAGAGTGTCAAAGAGTTATTAATTCTTATGACAATTAAAATCAAAATGGATCATAATTCAAAAGATAAGTCAGTGTATTTTAAATATTATAAAAATTATAGATCAATTTATTGTGTACGTTACTATTAGTATATCCATTTTTCTTTACAGTTAGTATGTGTGCGAAGTTTTTAAGTATGTGCCAACTAAAGACAGATGCATTCATACTTCATACTTATGGTATTCTTTTTCCCACAAATCATAATCATATAAAGGCTCAAGAAACGCAAGCGAATTGGTACATCTAGTGCAAAGGAACTAAGCTTGGATGGGGGATGAACTGGCTTTGCTGTTGCTGCTCTGAGATAAAGTCCTCCTGTTCTATGAGGGCGTTTGAAAAATCTAACAGAATGCTCTGTTTAACTAAGTGTTCATAACGAGTTGATTGCTGAAGTTCGATCGGTTTAGTTAATTTGAAAATATTTTGATTTATTCAATTTCGATTGAAACAATTGGATATGTTACCCAATTGTACAACCCTACTTAGTAACACAAATGCTATGAGCTCGCACAGCATTTCTCCTACTTGTCCAGATGAAATTCGGGATCATCTAATCTTGGCGCTACTGCAGCATTAACCTACCGTCACCAGTCAGGCGATTTCTGACAGTGCTCTAAAGTTGTGCGAAGTCGTGCCGTCCTTATTAAAAAGAACTGTTACAACTGTACCCCAAAGAATCCCGGCACGCGATGATTTCTTTCTCCAACTTTTTGTTGGAAGTAAATTCGTTACAAACTATGTGATCGTTTCAGAAGTTCTTTTCTATATTTATGAGTGTGTATCAGAGTCACAAGGACTTATAATCAAATAGGTTTAAGCAAATAATCTCAAACTGTCGACTCTAGCGAGCCGAGCCACGCGCCGAGTAGGTGAGTCGCGGACACCGTGAGTTGTCGAGCGGCGCCAAATTGTTGCTGAGAGTTGCTAACAGGATGTCGAGAGCTGCAAAACGAACTCAGAGTGGATGCCGAGTCCAGCAGATCTAGCGCTGTCTCCTTAAAACATATTCGGCCCCTCCGCGGTGCTCAGAGGATTAGGTGGACGTCTGTTTCCCAGGATAAAACGACAGGATCACGAGCACAACCGAGCACTAGTTGTCGTGACAATCTGAACTAGATCTGAAAACTATCACTATTTCTGTCTAGCAAAAGAAGTGCACAACAGAAGGGAAGGAAACATGAGGAGTCAAGGAGGAATGGAAGCACGTGCTCACTTGTGCTCTTCTCACACAATGCTCACTTGAGTTTTTCTGTGCTTTCTCTTCATTCCTCTCAAAGGTCTTATATAGACCTTGTTCTTGCCAACAAGTTGGCTTGCAAGCACAACGAGCAAGTCACATTGTGGCTCTCATGCTTGCCAACGAGCAAGCCACGCTGTGGTTTGCATGCTTGCCAACAAGCAAGCTACATGCTTGCCAACGAGCAAGCCACGTTGTGGCTTGCCTGCTTGCCAACAAGCCACAACGTGGCTTGTATGCAAGCTTGCTACATGACTTGCCTGATTGCCAACAAGCCACAACGTGTCTTGTATGCAAGCTTGCCACATGGCTTGCCTGATTGCCAAGCTTGCAGGCAAGCTGGCGACCTTCTTACGCGGATATATCATATCCTAACCGATTTTATGAGCAATGAGGTTCACAAAAAGACCCCTCAGGTTGAGGTCATCCGGGCTCTGGATTCTCACTCCCTTTGTTCCGAATCAGCCGGAAAGCTTCACTTTCTTTGTGGGACTGAAACTCACACGTCGTGTTTCCATTCAATTTTTTCTAACAATCCCCCACATGAATGGAAACAAGGATGTATGATAGTCTTTGACAGTTGAGTCGAGTATAGGATAGGTAGGTGTTACCTTTTGAATCTTCCCTTGTAAACTCTGTCTGCTCACTGGTTGATTAGTAGACGTGATGTCTTTGAACTGTTCGTCGTTGGCGTAAGCATGGACAGAGTTTTACCCACGACTCTCCATGATATAGCTTAAGTCTTATCAGTGTGTTCGTTCTTGGCCATGAACATGCCTGATTCTGTGAGAAATTCTAAGAATTGTGCCTCTAATTCTCTTCGAAGCGGCCTCACTTCTTTCTCACATAGGTGATCCCTCAAGAGTTGCCATTTACTCTTCTTGATCATTAAAAGCCTATCAGCTTACCCTGGTCTGGTCACTGTTTAATTGGGCTACTCACAGTGTGTCTAGTCAGTGCAGATTAGTTGGCCCTTTGAACCTAGTTCTTGGGATCTCCAGTCAGCATAGGTTGGGTGTCCTCTGCACTGATTGCTGACAACGGCATCAAGCACATTCCCTGTGATAAGCTTGCAACTAACTCTCGATTTAACCCCTTGGTTAGCGGATCCGCTAAGTTATCCTTTGACTTCACATAATTAACAGTGATAACACCAGTTGAGAGTAGTTGTCTAATGATATTATGTCTACGACGTATATGTCTAGACTTACCATTATACAGATGGCTCTGTACCCGACCGATTGCTGATCGACTATCGCAATGTATGCAAATCGTCGACACAGGTTTTAGCCAACGTGGAATATCTTCTAAGAATTGCCGTAGCCATTCAGCCTCTTCACCACATTTGTCAAGAGCTACAAACTCAGATTCCATCATGGATCTGGTTATTATGGTTTGCTTAGAAGATTTCCAGAAAATGGCTGCACCAGCTAGAGTGAAAGCATATCCACTCGTAGACTTAGAGTCTTTTATATCATATATCTAACTTGCATCGTTGTATCCTTCGATCACAGCAGGATATCTCGTATAGTACAGTCCATATTCACGAGTGTACCTTAAATACCTCAGTACTCTTGTTATCCCTTTCCAGTGCTCAATACCGGGATTACTCGTGTATCTGCTCAGTCTGCTTACTGCGTAGGCTAAGTCTGGTCGTGTACAACTCATCAAGTACATCAGACTTCCAATCACTTGAGAGTATTCTATCTGAGAAATACTTTCACCTCAATTTTTCGATAGATGTTGACTCATATCTATCGGCGATCGTGCCAACGTAGTATCACCCTTGGTGAATTTCTCAAGAATCTTGTCCACGTAATGGGACTAACTAAGAACAAGTCCTTCTGTCATTCTAAGAATTTTGATTCCTAGAATCACATCAACTAGGCCCATGTCTTTCATGTCAAATCTTGAGTTCAACATATCTTTAGTGGATTTGATTATCTTATCATTACTCCCAATGATAAGTATGTCATCTACATAGAGACACAAGATGACATAGTCACTCTTTGTGGTTCTCATGTAGACACATTTATCACATTCATTGATCTTGAAGCTACATTCCTTCATGACATTATTAAATGTCTTATGCCACTGTTTTGGTGCTTGTTTCAAACCATATAATGATTTCACCAATCTACAGATCTTGTTTTTCTGTCCTGACACAGAAAACCCCTCAGGTTGTTCCATATAGATTTCCTCTTCTAAATTCTCGTTTAGAAAGGTTGTCTTTACATCCATTTGATGTATTTCGAGATTCCATAGAGCAGCGATAGCCAACAATACTCTAATGAAAGTTATTCTAGATACCGGAGAGTATGTATCGAATTAATCAAGGTCTTCTCGTTATCGGTATCCTTTGATTACCAATCTGACATTGTATTTATTGATTATGCCATCTGATTTCATTTTCTTCTTAAAGATCCACATACACCCTAGTGGTTTACTTCCCGGAGGAAGATCCATAAGTTCCCAAGTGTGATTTTGCAAGATAGATTTTATCTCAAATGCAATTGCCTCTTTCCAGTGAAGTCCATCAAAAGAGCCTACAACTTCTGAGTAACTTCGGGGCTCACTCTCCAACATGAATGTGATAAAATCCGATCCATAGGATTTTTCTGCCCGAACTCTTTTACTTCGTCTAGGCTCAACCTCCACGGGTTCCTCGTCATCATCATCTTCTTCTTCGCCTGGTGTTTCGGTTGCCCGTTTTGAGGAGCTAGCATCCTCCCGGGTCTTATATGGAAACACATGCTCGAAGAATCGATTCGATTATCGAGTTCTTGTGTATCTCCAGTATGTGTGACTCATACACACAAAATCTATACGCACTGCTGTTTTGTGCATAGCCAATGAAGATGCATAGTCTTTGGTCCTATCTTAATCCTTTTCGGATTAGGCACCAACACTTTAGCAAAACACCCCCACATTCGTAAATATTTGTAGGACGGTTTGTTGGAGTGTATACTAAAAGCCTAACTTTTGTGTAAACATTTATGAGAATCACATTAGTCAAGTGTCTACATTTATATATACCAAATGTAGATGTTCAATTAATTTATATTGTAGATAACATAGTGTGTGGTGTCACACACAAAAGATCGTGTTATCGGTTCTTTATAAATTGTAAACAGTAGCTCACGACTAAGATAGAAAGGAACAAACCATCGGAAAAGTCGTAGTGTAATTAGGTATTAGTTTATCTTGACTAATAAATTACACTAGTACACTCTAAGTGTATTGAGCAGGACCATTTAAGGAAAGTTCTTTTTATACTGACTTAATAAAAGAACAAGTCCTTAGTTATTATGGAAGTGTGTGCTCTTAATCCTAATATAATAACAAACACATATATTTAATATTTATTTCTTTAACTTATCAAAGGGTGAGATTTAGCTTGATAAATCAATAAGCCCGATAAGTTGGGAAATGATATTACTTATAGTGTGTGTTGTTGATTATAGAAGGAAATTGTGTCATAGTAATCTAGGTTGATAATGCCCCCAAGAGAAGCTCATAAGGATTGTCATGTTAAACCCTGCAGGTGGACTTACTCTGACATGACGATAAGGTTGAGTGGTACTACTCTTGGAACTAGATATTAATTAAGTGAGTTATCAGTAACTCATTTAATTAATGGACATCTGATATCTTAAACACAGGGAGACTAACACACTCATAATAAGAAGGAGCTCAAAATGTTATTTGGGATTGGTGCGGTAGTTCAATAATAGTTCTTTAGTGGAATGAATTATTATTAATGAAATTAAGTTATGTGTTCGGGGCGAACACGGGATGCTTAATTTCATCGGGAGACAAAAACCAATTCCTCCTCTTGGTCCCTATCGTAGCCTCTTAATTATAGAGTACTATACCCACCTATACCCACCTTCTTACCCATCCTATAGGGGTCGGCCAAGCTAGCTTGGAGTCCAAGCTAGGGTCGGCCAAAGGCATGGTTCATGAGTTCATGAGGTGGCCGGCCCTAGCTTGAACCCAAGCTTAGGTGGCCGGCCCTATTAAAATAAAAAGAAATTTTATTTTTAAATTTTTTTTCTTATGTGGATTCCATGGTTTTAAAAGAGAGTTTAAAATTTAAATATTTCCTTTTATAGCTTTCTATAAAAGATTAAGAAAAGATTGAAATCTTTCCTTATTTGTACATTGAAAGGTAGATTTTAATTTTGAGAAAACTTTCATTTTTTAACCATGTTCATGATTTAAAAGAGAGTTTAAAAATTAAATATTCTATTTTATTAGTTTGTATAAAAGATTAAGAAAAGATTTGATATCTTTCCTTATTTGTAGATTGAAAGGAGATTTTAATTTTTAGATATAACTTTCCTTTTTGGAAATCATCCACATGTTTAAAAGAAATATTTTAATTTATAAAATTTCCTTTTTACAAACCACCATGAAGGGAAAAATTATTAGAGAAATTTTTTATAAATTTCCGGAAACAAATTAGGAAGTTTTAATTCTTGTGTGAATTAAACTTTCTTTGATTGAGGATTAAAAGTGGCCGACCATTATAATTAAGAAAAGAAAATTGTTTTTAATTAAATAATTTTTTTTCATGGCAAAGGAATTAAGGAAGTTTTTATTAAAATTTCCTTATTTGCCAAGATCAAGGAATATAAAAGAGGGGGTAGAGGTGTCTTCATTGTGAACAACTCTATTCTTTTTCTTCCTCCCTCTCTTCCTTAGTGGTGTGGTCGGCCCCTTTTTTTTCTCTCCTCTCCTTATTGTGGCCGAAACTTCTTCATTGGTGGAGTTCTCTTGGTGGCCGGATCAAGCAAGGAGAAGAAGGAGAGAAAGGAAGCCTAGTCTCTAGCATCCCTTGGAGCATTGGTGGTGGCCGAACCTATCTATCAAGAAGGACTCTTGGTGGCCGAAACCTAGAAGGATGAAGAAGGTATTTGGTGGTTCTCATCTCGGAAGATTGTTGCCCACACAATGTTTGAGGTTAGAAGAGGAATACGGTAGAAGATCAAGAGGTCATTAAAGTTCACAAAGAAAGGTATTACTAGTATTTATTTTCCGCATCATGCTAGTTTATTTTTCTTTGTAAGAATTCCAAACACAAGAGGCATTAGATCTAGTTTTTCGAATAAGTTTTTCGAGTTTGTGTTTTCTTCTTTTTCGAATTTGTGATTCGATTGTTCATTTTTCTTAACCTAGAGTTATTTAAGGAAATTAAATATTAACTTTCCTTAAAAGATTTTGTCTAGGCGGTGGTGGTTGCTCCCATATCCAAGAAGGCTATGTGCCTTGCCATGCAGTCCTGGAAGTCAATTTTGGAAATTAATATTTAATGGAATTAATAACATAGGTGAATTTAAATTAATAGTGTTAAGTTCCGCTTGCGATTCAAATCTAAACCATTAAAAACAGATAAGTTAAATTTGGAATCAATGATGTTAAGTTCTGTCTGCGATTCCTAATTTAACTTCTAAAGAATACAATAGGTTATTTAAGGAAAGGTTCAACACTTGTACAAAAAATTTTGTACAGTAGAACCGGTACGTTTTCCTAGGACTAACCAATACGGTTATATTCCATTCCACAACTCATAAAGACTCTTATCTATTTTCTTCCGGGGCACCTTATTTAAAAGGTAATTAGTTGTTAATACAGCTTCCCCCCACATGAACTCTAGCAGTCCAGAGCTTAATAGAAGAACATTCATCATCTCCTTTAGAGTTCAATTCTTTCGCTCAGCAACTCTATTTTGCTAAGGAGTATAAGGAGCTGTTGTTTCGTGTCTGATTCCATGTTCAGCACACAACTCAGCGAATGGTGATACATATTCACCACCTCGGTCACTTCGAACCACCTTAATCTTTCTATTACGCTGGTTTTCATCCTCATTTTTATAGAGCAAATTTCTCTATAGCTTCATCCTTACTTTTGAGAAGATACACATAACAGCATTTTGTGTTATCATCTACAAAAGTGATGAAATATTTATTACCACCACATGTTGGCGTACCTTTTAGGTCGCACACATCAGTGTGGATTAGGTCAAGTGGTTCATTACTTCTTTCAATATATTGAAAGGATAACCTTGTCATTTTCGCTTCAACACAAATCTCACACTTGTGTTTTGGGTCAAGGTGGAATGTAGGTATGCTTTGCATGTTTATTAATCTACGCAATACATCGTAGTTAACATGTCCTAGTCTACCATGCCACAAACACGAAGACTCAAGAATATAAGTGGAAGAGCTTTCATTTTTATTTATCTTGGGCTTAATGGCCATTACATTGAGCTTAAACAACCCATCAGATACATAGTCCCTTCCTATAAACACTCCATTCTTGGACAGTACAACTCTGTCTGACTTAAAGACAATGCGAAAGCCATGCTTGCTTAACAGTGATCCGGATACTAGATTCTTTAGAATCTCCGGAACATACAGCACATTGTTCAGAGTGAGATCCTTGCCCGAGATCATCTTCAGCACCACCTTTCCTTGGCCCATTATGTCCGAGGTTGCTGAGTTCCCCATGAACAGTTTGTCTCCAATGACTTCTTCGAAGTTGTGGAGTAGCTCTTTGCTGCAGCACACATGTCTGGTGGCTCCAATATCGATTCACCATTGCCAAGGATTGGAACCTATTAGGTTCATCTCAGAGATCACGGCGCAGAGATCCATATTCTGTTCTCCTACCAGGTTGGCCTCAGGCTTTTTCTTCTTTGGCCTTTTACAGTCCGAAGCCTTGTGACCCATACGATCACAATTGTAGTATTTCCCTAAGAACTTCTTTTTCATGTTTTGTCCTTTGGGTTGCGTCGTGGAAGATTTTGGATGCTTCCGTTTTGAGTTTTGCCCGTGCTCAACAACATTGGCTTTTACAGTAGCCTGAGAGAACAGTTTTCTCTCCGAACTCTTGTTGTCTTCTTCTATACGAAGGCGAACAACAAGTTCCTCCAGGTTCATTTCCTTCCGCTTTTGCTTTAGATAATTCTTAAAGTCCTTCCAGCCAGTTGGTAGCTTTTCGATGATAGCTGCCACTTGGAAGGTTTCGCTCAGAGTCATACCTTCTGAGTGAATTTCTTGTAAGAGTACTTGAAGCTCCTGGACTTGACTGATTACAGACTTCGAGTCACTCATCTTACAGTCCAGGAAACGACCAACAATAAACTTTTTGGCCCCAGCATCCTTCGATTTATATTTCTTATCCAGAGATTCCCACAGTTCCTTTGTCGTTTTCATCTCACAATACATAAGATAGAGTGAGTCGGTAAGATTGTTGAGGATGTAGTTTCGACAGAGGAACTCAGAATCGTTCCATTTGTCGATCAGAAGGAGAGTGTTCACCTCATCTACACCCTTAATAACCTTGGGAGTTTCCTTGGTCAAGATACGTGCTAGACCTAGCGTGGTTAAGTAGAAGAACATCTTCTGCTGCCACCGCTTGAAATTCATTCCTGTGAATTTTTCTGGCTTTTCCCCATGATTGATTGACACATTCCCAATCGGGGCGGAGGAGGTCGACACATGTTGAGTCTGTTGCATTTCAACATTTTCTGCCGCCATGGTAACAGAACGAATCTGTTTTAAGTTCTGCTGGGAGTAAACTCGTTACAATATGTGTGATCATCTCAGAAGCTCTTTTCCACGCTTCTGAGTGTGTACCAGAGTCACAAGGACTTACAATCAAGTAGGTTTGAGTAGATAATCTCAAACTGTCGACTCTATCGAGCCGAGCCACGCGCTGAGTAGGTGAGTCGCGGACACCGTGAGTTGTCGAGCGGCGCCAAGTTGCTGCTGAGAGTTGCTAATAGGATGTCAAAAGCTACAAAACGAACTCAGAGTGGATGCCGAGTCCAGCAGAGCGCTGTCTCCTTAAAACAGATTCGGCCTCTCCGCGGTGCTCAGAGGATTAGGTGGACGTCTGTTTCCCAGGATAAAACGACAGGATTACGAGCACAACCGAGCACTGGTTGTCGTACCGATCTGAACTAGATCCGAAAACTATCGCTATTTCTGTCGAGCAAAAGAAGTGCACAACAGAAGGGAAGGAAACATAGGGAGTCAAGGAGGAATGGAAGCACGTGCTCACTTGTGCTCTTCTCACACAATGCTCGCTTTTGTTTTTCTGTGCATTCTCTTCATTCCTCTCAAAGGTCTTATATAGACCTTGGTCTTGCCAACAAGTTGGCTTGCAAGCACAACAAGCAAGCCACGCTGTGGCTTGCATGCTTGCCAACAAGCAAGCTACATGCTTGCCAACGAGCAAGCCACGTTGTGGCTTGCCTGCTTGCCAACAAGCCACAACGTGGCTTGTATGCAAGCTTGCCACATGGCATGCCTACTTGCCAACAAGCCACAACGTGGCTTGCATGCAAGCTTGCAACATGGCTTGCAGGCAAGCTGGCGACTTTCTTACGCGGATATATCATGTCCTGATCGATTTTATGAGCAATGGGGTTCACAAAAAGACCCCTCGAGTTGAGGTCATCCGCGCCTTGGATTCTCACCCCCTTTGTTTCGAATCAGCCGGAATGCTTCACTTTCTTTGTGGGACTGAAACCCACACGTCGTGTTTCCATTCAATTTTTTCCAACACTTTTTTCCTTATTTTTAGCATTTTCACTTTCCTTGGACTGTGCCTACCTGCTTAGCCATTAAGTTTCCTCAAGTGTCAAGTCCGATCGAGGTGCCAAAATGTTGCCCCATCTTCCTCTAACCCAGCCTCTATAAAATGCCTCGTTGCCCATGCAATTTTGATCCAAATTAGTCCACATCTTTCTGCATCTCTCTTTGCATTGATACAAGCACTGTGCCACTTTGTTCATGCCAAAGTATTCATCTGTTCTTGATTCACATACAAGCTCGGTACACTAAACATGAAGACCCGGGCTTCTTCCATTAAGAAACAATTAATACTCTAATCTTATCATTCTTATTAATTGGCCATCCATAAAGGTCTATTTTGGAAACTTTGAAGCTTTTTGTACTTCTCTTAATCCCAATCCTTTGCTATTCTTATGTAAACTTATCATACTTCACTTTACCTTGGAACAGTTCTTCGTCGTCACCACTGTTGAGTTTTAATTTCAAATTATTTTTTGTTTTTTGTAATGCATAGATGTATGTATTTAGTCTCACATTGCTAAGTAAAGAAAGGTTGGAAGACCTTATGTATGGAGCCCTTCCATGTTTACTTAGCAAAGTTAAGGGGACCTATACGCATGCGCGGGCCGAGCCTAAATCAGGTGATTTCGGGGGATTCGAGCCGGAAATCCATAAACCGGGCACGACGCACGCGATCATCGCAGGGGGGGGGGGTGCAAATCCCTAGCTCGTGGGCCTCGCGCTTGCAGGCGGCCTGGTTTATTTTTGCCAGTCTCTGGTTTGGTCTGGTTCTTAGTTCTGTCCCCGAGAGTGAGGAAGCGCACTTGGGTTTGGTCCTCACGTGAGGAAGCGGCGCACCTGCTCGCGCATAAGGAAGCAGCGCACTTGGGTTTAGTCACTGAAGAAGAGTGACTAATTAAGTGAGGACGTGTTTCTTTTCAAAAGGACAGTAGGCATCGATCCAATTTAGGTACATTTTGGAAACCTAAATTAAGACCCTGACTAGATCTTGATTTCGGGGAGACAAGATCTAATTATTACTTCTTATTATTATTGTGCTAATATTCTCTTGCAAGTTATTGGACTAATACTTTTTAAAGGGCAAAAGAAGCACAAAAGGTCTTGGGTGAATAGTACTCGATGCACCTTCTATGGTATGGAAGGCTCCTTCGCACTGTTCATGGAAGGCGCCTTCAATGTCATGGAAGGGGTCTTTTGCAGGATAAAATTCAGATTTCCTTGTAGATAAAGAGTAAGAAGTTTGGGATCAAACCTTTGTAGGTTGGAGACACCTTCAAGGCTATGGAAGACACCTTCCACACACTTTATAAGGGTATCTCGACCAAGCTTCAAGCAAGAACTTCCATACGAGCTTTTACGCATCCGACCAATTTTTCGATTGCTTCCGCTTACTATTGTTGCCTTACTGTGACTCTACTATGTCTGACTGCCACCGAGAAGTCGCCTAAACACCGAGCTCAAGCTGATCGACTATAAACAAGTATTTGGTAAAAGGTTAATTACTGTACTTACTTTCAACAAGCGGAAAGTGTAGTGTGTTACACTTCTCCAACTTTCTTTGCATTCAATTATTCTTCTGGAGGTTCCAGAAGAGGATTTAGTGGATTACCCACCGATAGGTCTGCGGGAACTCAGTCTTGGAGTAGGAATCACCGAAATCTTTGAACCAAGTAAATCTTTGTATTCTTGTCATTTTCACTTTTGTCTATTTCTTTTTCCGTTGCATACTCTTGTTTTAAAATGAAAAAAAAAGAGTTTTACAAAATCACGTGATCCCCCCCCCCCCCCCCCCACTCTCACGTGCATCTCGATCCAATGTATACCCTATAGCCACTTATCAGGGTTGTTACTCAAAGCCTTTGCAAAACATCACATGTTAAGAGTATGAGACTCTTAGACACATGATTAGAGTAATTTGAATTCACAGGACAAGTAAATATTACTTGGAATAGGTGTGGCTTAGTTAGGCTTGTGGGGATAGACACACAGATCATATCTTGAACTAAGTGGATATAAGACGAGTGAATGAAATGAAACACAATTCACTGTAACTGATGAAGGGTTTAGAACTTGTTCTGTAATCAACTATGATTTTCTGGTTAATTGAGGATCATAATGTACTACTAGGTGTCACTCATGATCAATCTATAATTAAATAGTTAATTATGGATGACTAAGATAAATCAGAAACATATTGTGTCACACGCACTATGAGTATCTGAATGATGTAAAACAAGTTTGAGAATTTGATTCTAACATCAAGAGATAAGATGTTTGGTTAGACCAAATAAAAGAGAAATATGGAAAGATATTTGTTGAAACAGAAGTGCCGATGAGCCATGACTATTGTAGAAGATATGATTTTATAATGGTTTGATAATAAACCAAAAGAGGTTTAGTTTAGTTATGAAATAATTAGTTTAATAATAAACCAAAAAGGTTTGGTTTAATTATGAACCAAGATAGTTTGGTTTTGAACCAAATTTATTCTTAATAGTAATGGATCAACTTAGTTTTGCTTATTGGGTTGAGGAAATTACTTGCTTCCTAAGTCATGTAGAGGTTTATAAATACTCCTCTATGAGGAGAACCATATTAACGTAGGTTTATTGGTTTAGGTTTTTGGAAAACCCTAGCGGCCCTTTCTCTCCTCTCCCTCTCCTTGCCGCCGACCACCAAGAAGCCAAGGGAGATTTTTATTCCAAAACTTCTTCGCTTCTTCTTCTCCTCTGGGATTGCATCACCTCCACACTTGGCTAGTACCAATCGGAGGCAAACCTTGTTGCTCACCATAGTTGTCTTGAAGATTTTAGTGTGGATACGAATAGAGACGAGGTTCGTGAATGTTGTGAAAGTTGATGCCCTTTTCCTTCGCATCATCCATAGGGTACGCCTAGAATAATTGTTATTCTTTTATTTCATAATTTTTTTTTTGCGCTTATGTTTGCACATGTTATATCTTGCATACGTGGGTGTGTGTTGTACTAAATTAGCATTTATTATATTTTCATTTTTTCATTGCGCATATTTTTATGAAAATGTCTAAAGCATGCATCCGCATGAGACTTATAACCCCAATGCTAATAAATCCGACTGAGTGTGCAAGAAGGTCCTAAGAGAGTTTAGGCAAGTATGTGGAAAGCCCTAGTTGCGACTAGGCAAGGAAGTCCTGATTTGAGGGATGGAGTGGAAGTGTAGGCAGATCGAGGACGTCTGGTGAAAAATTCTACAGGTCGAGGACAGTAGGTGAAAGCCCTGGGGGTCGCGAACACCAGGCGAAAGTATGGATGAGTCGAGAATCGAAAGTCCCAAGTCAAGATTGCTAAGAAAAAGTCTAAATGGTTTAAAGGACCAGTTTGACATCAGGTAAACTCTCTTGAGAGGAGTTGGTGAGGACACACTCCCTATAGAGGGACAGCGGGCGTCGGTTCGATCTAGGGTTTTATGGAAATCTGAAAGTCAGAACCGGATAGTCTTGAAACTGTCAAATTAGATTATAATGTTTTTCTTATTGTGCTAACCTTGTGATGTAGGAAATCAAAAGGCTGGAAAAAGGTGGTCCAAGCGCCCGAACACAATCCAAGTGCCCGGATGTCTGGCCGCCCAGAGTTGGTCCAGGCACCTGAGAAAAGGGAGAACCAAGCGGGCGACTAGCAAAGTCAGACCTTCTGTGAGGCCAAACAAGTAGCCGTCTGAGGGCCCGACCAAGAAAGGGGCCCAATATTTTTTTTTTTTAATTATACTTGTATTGTTGGTGGCTCATGATGAAAGAGATAATCCAAAACTTACACAGTCTTAACCCCCCCCCCCCCCCCCCTATATATATATACACACACACTCACACACATACCTATATCAACTAGCAATTACATCTCCACGCAATATCCAATTCAACCCATAGCTGTGGCCCTTCCCATTCTCCTTGGGTAATTGTTGTTTTATTTTGATTCAATTTTCGAATTAGATGCTAATAAATTTTGTCTAGGAGCTGGAATTTCAAGAATTTGAGGTATAAATTCAAAAATCCCTAAATTTGGATACAACCCATAATTTTTTAAAATTAGGATTGAAGATAAAACTCTAATTTTTTGAAAATTTGGATACAAGTCTTAATTTTATTATTTGCTTCTGATCCCATTGAACATAGGAATTGCTCTGGTGACTAGTTGAGGTGGCCCTCACTGATTAGTCGACACACGTCAGGTCCAGGTGCCTGGACCGGTCCGAGCAACCAGAGTTAGTAAAATTTTCAGAGATAAGCTTTCGCCGAGGTACAGCCATGTCAGCACTCTAGGAGCCCAGGGATAGTTCAGGCGCTCGGAATAGTGCTATATAAAGGATCTCGACCAGCATCATCGAACAACAATTTTTATGACTTCCTTGCTTGTGCGTTGCTCCGAAAAGCTCTTGACGATACTCAAACCTTGCTCCAACAACCTATGATCAAGTTCTTTTAATTCTCTTTGTTGTCTGTAACTTTACTTTATAGTTCTTGTACTTCAATTCTGTAGCCTTATTTGAACTGATAGTGATTGCCCAACGAAAGCACCCTCGGAGTGTGGGATTTAGAGTAGGAGTTGCCGAAGGCTCTGAAACAAGTAAAAAAATACTTGTGTTTGCAATTATCTTTTGTATTCCCGTTTCTTAATTCTATTTCCACTGTGTTTTCTCTATTGTTTTACGAAAAACTTGAAAACGTCATGAGAGCTAAACACCCCCCCTCCTCTTCTAGTGCTTTTCGATCCTACACTAGTGAGTGAAGCTAAGTGGTGAAAGTCATAGTGAATGAAGTTAGGTCCTAGTATGTGAAGCTAAGTGATGAAAATTTTGATGAGTGAAGCCATGACCCTAGTGAGTGAAGTTAGGTAGTGAAAGTTCCAGTGAGTAAAATTAGACAGTAAAAATCCTAGGGGAGGTAATCTTAGGTAATGGGAAGTCTTGGAAGAGTGAACTCCAAGTATGAAGCCTAATAGGTTGGATAGATTTTAAGGAGTATGACTTGATTCTAAGGGATTGACCCCTAGGTGGTAGACTTGGAGGAGGGACCTCTAAGCAAAAGGTAAGCCTAGTAGATCAAGTAAACTTACATGATTAAGACTTAGGTTGGTTGTTTGTTATTGTATGTTTGTCTTACAGGAACCTGGAGCTGGAAATAAGACTGGGAGAGTAAATAGAAGCAAATGGAAGGCAACTAGCGTGAATGCTTGGATTGATCTAGGCGTCTGGACTGGTCAAAGTGCCTGAACAAAAATATGATCGGATGAAACTCGGGATCATCTAAGCTGGGCATGAATGTAGCATTAGCCTAGCGTCACCAGTCATGCAAATTCTGAGAGTGCTCTAAAGTTGTGCAAAGTTGTGCCTTCCCCAAAGAATCCCGGCACGCGATGATTCCTTTCTCCAACTTTTTCCCTGATTTTTAGCATTTTCACTTGGATTATGCCTATCTGCTTAGCCATTAAGTTTCCTTAAGTGTTAAAGTCCGATCGAGGTCCAAAAATGTTCACCACCTTACTCCAATCCTCTATAAAATGACTCGGTTCCCCATGCAATTTTGATCCAAATTAGTCCACATCTTTTGTATCTCTCTTTGCATAGATAACAAGCACTGTGTCACTTTGTTCATGCCAAAGTATTCATCCTTGATTCACATACAAGCTCGGTGCACTAAGCATGAAGGCCCTGGCTATTTATTTTTGAAAAAAAAAATATAGATTCGTTACTTTAATGATTCTTTAATATTCATCTCATAAATATGAAAAGAAATAAATATATATACATGGATGTTAGTACATAGTAGGATAAATTTCAGATTGTCAGTTCTTGACCGTTACATCATGATAAATTCTTAAAAATTCTATTCTCGATGGTCGTCAGCATGCAAAGTCGATAGCAGCTAAGTGCAAAACGAGCGCCTTGAAGAGCAGGTTTCCCGTCCTTGGACTGCTCCAGGACAAGAAGGTTCTGACCAGAGCGATCAACCACAAGATCCATTCGCTGATGGGGAGCTAAGAGTAGGGCGAGGGAGATTCGAACTTAGCTGAGGATCGCAACAGGCGATTGTACTCTACAGCGCTGCAAACACTGAGCTGATAGAATTCATCAAGTATTGTTATGAAGAAGATGACTATGAGAACAAAGATCTTAATTGATATATTCAGGAACACGAAGGAGGTTGCGGAGTTCAGCCTCGAGGATGAGATCAACAGTGTCGTGGACGTGTTCATAAGCAAAAAAAGGATGCAGAAGATGGAATCCTTCAAAAGGCAGCAGGAGATGCTGCAGCAGTGTGTAGGACTAATTTGGATAATCCTGTTTGCCTATTCAACTGTAAAAATAATGCTTTGGATATGTGAGGCCAACAGAATAATGCCAAAAGTAAAGATAATAGAATGATACATTGATCTTGTAAAATAAAAAATGTCCATTAGCACTATTTAAGGTACATTTCATTTTATGCCGGAAAACTGTACAATGTGTATTTTTATTTTCCTATAATCAAATAGATCCTTATCGACTATTCTTCAGGCCTTACTCAGGATGTGAAATTGTTAGTTTTATAGAAGCGCAATGAGAATTTCCAAAGCGATCAAACAAATGATTATCCACTCCAACCCAACAGATGTCCGATTCTGAAGCATCTCCTGAAGAAAGTGAATATTATTCTGCACAAGGAGCAAATATGTTAAGAAACCTTAACGATGGGCTTGACAGTGGGAAAACTAGAAATGGCTTGAAATGGCAAAGGCAAGAGGTTACCCCTATATATTTTAGCTTAAAATCAAGATTTCCAAATCTCTGTGTTAGCTCATATTCATCCCGAAGATACTCCCATACCTGTGCATAATTGGCATTCTTCCAAGCAATATCTGAACTGCAGGATGAAATGAGAGACGATGTACCAAATATATCACACTATATAATAAGTTAACAAGAAAGTCTTAGTCATGGCAAATGTTGAATCAAAATGAAATTAAGGAATAAGCTTTAAAACAATAATAAAATAGAATCACTCAAACTTTTGCCCTTTGCTACCATTAGAATGCATAAGGGGAAATTAACTGACATGCATACGTAATGGCACAGTTACTGTCCGAATGCATTCTTTTGTTCTTATCTAATATTAGATTACTCTAAAACATATACTAGTATAAAGGTTTCATAATTCTAGAAGGCAATAACTACTAAGTGATATTTTTTTCACAAATTATAATATTAAAAACACTAATAATATAGATATTATAATTCAAGAAAAAACACATGGCAAAGGATTTTGTGGAAAAAAAATAACTCAAATTATCCTAATGACATGGAGAAAAAATAAAACTAATCATTTTTAAACAAGAACTTATGCTTCAGAAAGATATTTAAAATTCATACAAGGAATCGAAGAACACTAAATACCATTGGTTCATGAGATAGACAAATCAATTATTTCCATAGATAATTAAAGATTGCAGTATGAAGGTTTACCCTTCAAAAATCCCTAGTTTAAGAATGACAGCAGTCAGATTAGAATTTGATTTCCACACTAACTGAAAAAGTTGATTTCTTTTCATTGTACAAGTTCCAATCATCTCCATGCTACGGTTGATTTCTGCAAACTCTGCCACCATTCCATCAACCTAACAAATATAACATGTAAACTTTATGTAAGGGCTAAAAATCAATGCATTTTGGTGTATGATAAATATCTTGCACCATACTTGACGGATGTAGTAATCTAAAGCAATGCTTTGACTAAGAACACTTCCTATAATCCGGATGCCATCCAGGTTAAAAGTCTTCAACACTATAAAATCAAGTCCTCCTTGCATCCAAGTGTCTAGAGTTGGTTTCTCGACTATTGCAAAATCTAGAATGTCAACAATTCAAACTACAGTTAGAGAAGTCAAATACAGAAACTTATATTTTTTAAGTTCAATAATAAATTAACATAAAAAGTGAGTGTCTATAAACCTTAATTGAAGACAATAAGCTCTATGTAAAAAATAGAGATTAGATAGAAAACTGAGAAAGATGCTCATATTTAAAGATGTACTTGTACCATACAACTACTGTAAGCCAGTTATTTCTTTATCTGGAAGTGTATCCCAAATTTTATGATGCTTCCTTGGATAGAATATTATGCTTAAAAATAAAAATACAAAGTGTATTACCTAGATGATTAAGTTTTACATTACAAATAGCAATAAGCTTCAAAAAGGTATAATGAATCTCTATTAAGTTTAGCTATTAAAATAAGCTGCTATCGATATGGATCTCTCCAGTTTAATGAGTATCAATAAAGGTCAATCCAATCTCCTTTGAGAAATCAATCATCACGTGAGGATATATAAAGTTTTTTAAAAAATGATATTCATAGAAAATAGTTTAAAAAAAAAGTTAGATTTCACTTGAAAGTATATGAAAATGGTTGAAATTTAGTCAAATTTAAAGTGAAAGAATGATCATTTGAAATTTTATCTAATTAAGTTGATTTTCAAAAACTCTAAAGATCTAGCTGACTTTTGATTGATCCCAAGTCCAAACTTGAAACCTAACAAATGTGTATGAAATTCATAACGAGTTTGAGGATTTATTATTGAGCGTTGCTGAAGATTTTCAACTAGATATCAGTGTTTTAAATCGCGTAGTGTTGGTTCATAGCGTTTTTGTCTTGTCATTGCGTAGCGTAAATAGCGTAGCGTATAGCGCAAGCTTTTCGTGCACGTCAATGTTTAAATTTTAAAAAATAAAATATACTTATATAAGTAAAATGAAAATAACATAACCTAAAATTAATCATAATAATTCATTACATGTCAAAATATCCCATACCAACAATTTAAAAAGTCTTATAATTAAAACAACATAACTTAAAAATAATCAGTATCATCCAACTCTATATCACTATCATCATCAATAGTGTCTATGGTTAGAAAATTTCCACTATCAAAAGTTGGAATTACTCCATAATTTTCAGCATCAAGATGATTATCTTCCACATCAACAAGACTCAACCTTGCTTGTTTGTCTTTGCTTCCACCTATTATATAAGAGATACAACATTTAAGAATCAATTATAGATGAAGTAGATATAAATAAATAATTTGCATATGCTTAGTGCTTACTTGAATTTTCAGCAACTCTTTTTTGAATTCGTAGGAGGAACTTCAACTATATCCTCAACATCTTCGACTCGCTTATCTGAGTCGAAAAGACTTTCAAAGGTAGCAGATGGCACGCTCACAATAGGATCACTTTCAAATAATTAATCATCTTCAAGTCATTTAGTAGTTACAGGGAGAACTGGACCTTCTTTCTTAGATATCCATTCATCATCTGAATTAATTTCATCAACTACAATGGGATCAATCTTGTCTCTCCTCCTAATACTTCTCTCCCTAAGCTTGAAGTTATATTTCACAAACACCAACGCATTCAACTTTGCATGTTCAAGTCTATTTCTCTTTTTTGTATGAATCTAATATTACAAAAAAGAAAACATATATATATATAAATAAACAATGATATGAAAATTATAAAACAATTAAAATTCAAGTAGAGTTAGAATCTTAGAATACTCACCGATTCAAAAGTGCTCCAATTTCTTTCACATCCCGAAGCACTACAAGTGAGACCAAGCACTCGAATTGCAAATGTAGTAAGCTCGGGTGTCTTACTTCCAAAACGTTCCCACCACGAGACTAATAAGTAATAACATTAAAAAAAATTACAAGAATGTATATAATTTTAAAATATGAATGCTAGTATAATTTTACAAGAATGGTTACAAGAAGAAAATTTTACCCGGAGTTCGCAACATTCTTGTTCGTTTTGCTATTGGAGTTCCAAATTCTCCTTCAGCTTTATTATATAAGTCCAATTGGATGTCTGCTTTAAGACGATCATCAGAAGACAACATCCTATCCATGCAAGTATACAATCCATCTCTAACTTCATCACAATAAGAAAATCTTTCTTCATAACGCAATTGCGGATTCAAATAGTACCCGGCCGCGTGTAGAGGATGATGAAGTTGTGGAGTCCATCATGAATCAATTTTTTTCCAAATGGGTTTGTATTTTCTGTCAACTCCCCCACAATTAAATTTTATTGTCTCTTTTGCCTTATCCATAAGTTCATAAATATATCCCATGGCCGATCTCTCCTCCGAATCAACTTCCCTTAACACACTTACAAGAGGAACAACACTCTTAACACAAAATGCAACATGTGGCCAAAAGTTGGGATCATTAATAACAATTCTCTTCACGACCTTCCCCTGAGTTGTTTGAGATAGTGGTGAACTAACCCAATCTTTGAAGCAAACATTTGTTCAAGTGGCTTTTAACCTTATACATACTCAAGAGTGAGAAATGAAGTAGAAAGTGAGTAACAACGGAACGGAGAATTTCTTTACCGTTTGTATACTTTCTCATCAAAGAAAGTATAGTCCCATGACCGTAAAGGAACTTCACAACCATCTTAGCATGCTCAATTGTGTCGGAAAAATCTTCAACTTTGCAATATCCTCCAACATTAGATCGATGCAATGCGCCGCACAAGGTGTCCACAAATTCTATGTCTAGTCTCCATACTTTTTTCCCTGCCTTAATGCAATTCGAAGCATTATCCGTGACAATTTGAATTACATTTTCCTCTCCCACCTCATCAACAACATCATTAAGATATTTAAAGATCAATTCCCCATTTTTAATAGAATCTGATGCATCAATAGATTTCAAAAATAAAGTGCCGGCGGGACTATTTACTAAAAAATTGATCAAACTTCTATTCTTTCCATCCGTCCAACCATCGGACATAATAGTGCATCCATATTTTTTCCATGCCTTTTTATGCTCCTCATATATTAGGTTGATGCCATCAACCTCAGCTTTAAGTATCCAAGTTCTTAACTCATGCATTGAAGGAGGCTTGAACCCTCTTCCATATTCCGCAATGCCCTCAACCATAGGCAGCCAATAAGGATCATTCACAACATTAAACGGAAGTGCAGCAGAGTAAATAAAACGACCAATTCTACGCTTCACATCAACCAACAAATCTTTTTTGTATGTCGAATTTAGGGTTGTTTGTTGAGGTTCGGAACTAACAAACCAATGAAGAGTACCTTTACCTTTTGATTCACCACTACCAGAACATCCAATTGAATTTCCCCCTACACTTCCAACTTTTGATGATTGCGTAATCATACTTTGGGGACCTTCACCGATCTCTCGTAACAATTCAGTTTGTTTACTTTTAGATGCTCTAATTTTGTCAAGTGATTCTCTAATTTCTTTCTTAATATCATCCGGAACACTAACACAAGGTGCAACCCCTTTATGAGTTTGAGCTAAATGTTCCTTCAAGCGAGTAATCCCTCCATTCGATATATGATGACAAAATTTGCACCGAACAGCTTTTTCCCCTTCATTTTGATAACAATACTTCCAACCAATATCTTTTTTATCTTTTTTTGATAAATTCGTAGACATTGCAAATTCTAACTAGACAATCAAAATCCTAGAAAAACAAAAGAAAAAAATCAGAATAAATAATTAATTAATTAGAAACAAATCAGCAAAAAAAAAAAAAAAATCAATCCAGGGCATCTGGATCGATCATTGCATCGATCCAAGGAATTGGATCGATCCAGCGATCGATCCAGGGTCGAACAGAAAGGATCTGGATCGATCCAGCGACCGATCCAGTCGAAGGATCAAAAACGATTTCGCGATTTCCGGAATCGGGCATCTGGATCGATCCAGGATCGATCCAGGGTCGAACAGAAAGGATCTGGATCGATCCAGCGATCGATCCAGATCCTTTCTGTTCGACCCTGGATCGATCGCTGGATCGATCCAGATGCCCGACTTCTGGAAATCGCGAAATCGTTTTTGCTCCTTCGAGAAAAAAAACGAGAAGGAAAACCTAAACGAAGAAAACGAAAGGAAGGAGAAAAGCTTACCTCCAATCGCTGTCCCTCGCCACCACTCACAGGTCACCGCTCGCCGCTCGCTGCTCGCCGATCGCCGCCTGTCGCCTCTGCAGTCTGCCCTACCTTCGCCTCTGCCACAGTCACGATTCGACTCACCTTTGCCCTAGCTATTGGTAAGCAATTTGTAATTTTAGCGCCCGCTATGGGGCGCTAGGGCATGATAGCGCACGCTATGTGCGCTATCGACGCTTTTGTCCCGAATAGCGTGGGCTATTCGGGACAATCGCGATTCAGCGAACGCTCTGCAGCGTTCGCTGGTCGTAGCGCGCGATAGCGCGCTATGTAGCGCGCTATTCGCCGCTATTGAATACACTGCTAGATATAGACTAAGAAAATCTACAGATGACTGTCTTAACAATGACCTCAAATGCAGCATCATATTCACAACTAAGCCCTATAAGAATTTACATTAAACAGAAATATAATTATAAAAAATAATACATTATGAATGACTTTTTATGTCCAAATGCATTTTCTTAATTATCATAAATCTATATCTAGCTATATATATACATATATTTTTTAAAAATTTATCAATAATCTAAAAAATATACATTTATATGTTAGTGTTTATACCATTTAATGTTTCTAATATATGGTACGAAATAATTTTTTTTTGATATTATTAGCTTGAGAATAATCATATGATATTAAGATTAATAATATCTTTTATTACTAATAATCTTATATTTAATGAAACATAATATGCATCTAGGGGTATTATTTAGTAACCTATTTAATTCCAACCTAAACCTGACCCATTTTATTTGGATCAAAATTTGTAATTCAAACATGAATAGTAAAGTACCTGCATTGACACGACAAAACCGTTTAATTGAAGTTATGTAAAATTTAACATAATATATAAAGCAATCTAAACTTATATTAATAAGAATGATAAGAGATTACGGTATTAATTGTGAATTATGCATATCAATTGATACGCAAGTAATAAATGAGTCATCATTGGTCAATTAATGAAACTTGTATAGCCACATTTATTTGGGGATCATAACCAAGTTGACCATTTATAACTCATTTTATTTAACTCAAACCCAAACTTCTAAATTTTTGAATGTCTTCTAATGCAAATTGTCACCATCCAATCCCAATATCAATATTGATTTTCACAACTATGCATGCTGGTATAAACTTAACAAGGGAAAAAAAAGAATGAGTTATGAATTCTATGCAATGATAAAAAGAACACGGTGGATCATTTTCCCAAATATTTTCTATCATTTTCGTCCATCCATGTACACACACATATAATATGAATATTGCTTTAGTAAATTGCACTATTAGCTAATAGAACAATTTGGAATACTTACCGTCCTTTCTCATTTCTGGAAGTAAGCCTGAAGCATGTTTTTTAACAATCTTGAGATAGCTATCAGCTTCATGGTCAGAAACATTGAATAAGACGACAGAACCATAATAGAACACCAGCATATAATGACAAGGGCTTTCACTTGCAAAATCCATCTTCATGACCTGCAACATGAGAGAAAAAGCTTACATTACATAAACCAAATCAATCTACTAGGATTTTCGAAAAAAAAAAAAAATCACAATCTTTAAATGAAGGTCATGGCATAAGCTAAATGAAAAAGTAGCTAACAACAATTCTAGTTCTAGTACATTGCGGTGAGCATACTCAACCGAAGCATATATAACCTTGGAATCTAGGGTCTCATTCCGATCATTGTAGTACAACTTACTTGTCACAACTGAAAACTGAGGGGTATAATATATCAAGGACATTCTAAAGCTGAAATTGCTAAATATCAAAAGACTAAATAGATGTGTTGTCTTTGTGTGTTCTTTTTGTTTTTTGTTTTGGTAAAATGAAGCTAATGCACCAGTCACAAATGGAACCCAGGTCTGTACCGTGGCAGGTTACTAATCGAGTTGGCTAGTTGTTCTACTCTTGAAATCTTACACAACACCTAGCTGTTGAGCATGATGATAGCAATCGAGTATTCAGCCACCACGGAATCCCTTTCTGATTAGTCACTAAACAGAAATAAACAATTGCCAATACAAACTTAAGCCATATTGAACAAATTTTGGAATTGTTAGTTCTTGAAAGCTTGCTTACATGAGTTTTCAACTGAACATCATTAAATCATGACAATAAGTAACTCTTCATATTCGAGAAAGAAGAAAAAAATTGGCAGCCTGGTGCAAAAAAAATAGCTTACTTCAGCATCGTCTCCAACATCATAGTATCGGAGAACAATGCATTTCGAGGCGCGAGAGGTAGAAGGCATGACGACATTGGCCGCGTTCTGAGCCTGCAAGCCCCTCAAATCAATACTGCGATAATTCAACAGCACTGTCACCATCGCAATCAACAAGAAGAAGAATACAGAAATTACAATAGTATGAAAGACACAAGCTAATTGGTACACCTAGTGCAAAGGAAATAAGTCTTGACAGGGATGAACCGGCTTTGCTTCTCCGAGATGTAGCCCTCCTGCTCTTTATGGGCGGGGCAAGGCGCAAGTGGCTTCTGATCCTCCTGGAAGTCAACCGCGGGGTCGGAAGGGGCGGAAGAAAAGTGGGGATTGAAAGGGGAGAGGAGGAGCAGGGGGCGTCGACTGATACGAAAGAGGGAGGATACGGAGGAGAGGCTACGGCAGGGATGAACGAGGGCTTCGGAGGAACCATGGCGGAGGGCATAGTGTGGACGGAGAAGAGCAAGAGACGAGGACGAAGAGAGTAGAGACTTGAGATGCCTTGCGCGGGCGCATAACTCCAACATCGCCATGGCGGCGCGTCTTCACAAACCACCGGTGCTACTGCTAGCAGGGCACAAAGATTTAAAAAATAAAAATAACAATGTCACAAATTAATTTATAAAAACTTTTATCAATTTATATTTTTTAAATCTTAATATTTTTTATTATTTAATAAAATATCAATTTAATAGATTTAATCATTTTTTAAAAGTAACCGAATCGATTTAATTCAAATAATCGATATTAAAAACACTTTCGAATAAATCAAATTTAATTTTTAAATTACTTCCGTTCGATTTAACACAAGTTTTGATCACTTCTAATTTTAACTTAAATGGTTATGATGTAAAATAAACTTACTTATATTTAGTAAAACTTACTATAAATAAAAAATTATTATACTAAATTATTATTATCTTATTAAAATTGCTCTTAGCTGTAGCCTGCGGCAGATTTGTTATTTGTAATGTAAGTGCTCAGTTGGTAATATATAAAATACTGATTGGGAGTAAAAATTTGACAGACATATTAGCTAAATGTGAAATCAGTAGTTGCTTTATTTAGGATTGATTTGAGGATCTTGTGGGCTCAAACAATCTTCGACCATGCTAACAAATATTTTTATAACTCCAAAACCTCGTTTCCAACCTTAAAAAAAATATTCATTAAAATATTCTATTTTTCTATATTATAATTTATTTTTTAATATACATATTAATTTGTTACATATTTTTATTGATAATTTATCAAAAGACATAAGTCGAATTATGTATTTATCAAAAGGTGTATCATAGTTTTATTTATACCAAATGACACACAACAAAAAATAATCAATCTCCTCTTGTCAATTATCATTTTCCAAGCATCCAAGTCACATTTTTAACTGAAAATTATTTTGTGATTTGGATACACATCCTCTCACCCTCTCTCTCCCTCCATTCCTCTTATTGGTCTTATAAACACGAAAAAATTATGAACCTCCTCCACTTGTTATACCTTCTCGTGATGTTTGCCGACATTGCAAAACAAGAGTTTTAAGAGAAGAGTTCATAGGACAATAGCGGTTAAGAACCGCAGCATTGAAGAACAAATTTGTAGGAAGAGGGAAATTAGTAGAAGAAGACAGTTAAAGATTTAGCGATATATGTCCCCGTAGCCTTGTGCAGTCGGGTCGGCGAAAAAGACAAGGATCGAGTCGAAATATAATGGGAAGGTAAAAATCAAATGCAGCCGGTGCAAACAACTGGGCCATATGAAGGACTTGTAGAATGTCGCCAGCCCCTAGTTCTTGACTTACTTGTATATGTATACAAAAATATTATGCTTGATTTAAATATTTTGTAAGCAGGAGGAGTGAATCCTTATATTTTGTATGCAGTGCATCCATAGTATTCTAAAAAAATAGTTGTGCAAAAAATGTTACTGTTATATTGTTGTTTGTAGTATTCGTTTTTTTAATATAGTGATATCTATGATATGAGAAGTGTAAACCAATATCAGGAAGGCAGAATTAATAGGGATGTAAATGAACCAAAGGTTCGCAAGTTATTCGGAGCTCGGTTCGATAAAAAGCTTGTTCGAGTTCGTTCGTTTATCTTATCGAGCCGAGCTCGAGCTTAAGGATATTCGTCTTGTGAGCTCGCTAACATGTTCATTTGTAGGCTCATGAGCCAAAAAAACGAGCTTTAAATCGAGCCAAAAAACGAGTTCTAAAACGAGTTTTAAAACGAACCTTTAAACGAGCTTTAAAACGAGCAAAAAAAAAATTGAGCTCTAAATAAGCCTGAAAACGAGCCCGAGCTCGCTTAACGAATTATGCTCGTCAACTATGATAATCAAGCTAATAACGAGTTGAGCTCGAACTGTTCGTGAGCTTGATAATTCCAAACGAGCCGAGCTCGAGCCTTGTAATAAAAGTTCGATTCGAGCTCGAGCCTAATACTGTTCGGCTCGGTTCGGCTCATTTACATCCCTAAGAATTAATATTTCACACCATATATCAATTTTGTAAAATAAAAACTCACTAACAATTATGAATATTCAGAAATATAATAGGCTCAGTTCAACTGTGTATTTAAAATCAATAGGTTGGGGTTGGAAATTTTAAAGTCTTATAAATTTGTTTTCAACTCTAACTAAATTATGACCTAAACAAAATAAGTGTTGTTGTGCTTGAAAAATATAATAGGACAGCTGTTGTTGCTAATAGAATACAATTCAGGTGCACATGTTCTGTGCCAACTGGCACGGAGCATGAGCTTTATTTATAAAGGTTAAAACTAAGTTTTGATACTATTTATAGATTCTACAAACTCAAAACTTGATAGGGAAGGTGATTTTAGAGAAATGCAAATACTCTAGGGCCATCAGTGGGTTTTAACCAAAACCCACTGATGGACCTACACATCTCTGATCGCGCCCATTTCAAGTCTTATGAGTTTTTATAGTATTCCAAGGACTCCAACGGTGCTATCCATTACTAATTTAAAGATCCCTAGAGGTGATCGAACGTTATGAAATATCTCAGTCTTATTGTGTGTCTGATATGTTAGAATATCATGCCCACGTTGGGCCTAATATGCTAACATATCAGGCCGAATGTTAGGCCTAATAGGTTGGGACCTTGGTTGCTTTGTTCAACCGATCACTTCCAATTCTTGCTCCACAAATCTAAAACTTGACACCATCTCTCCCTTCTATAAACTATAAACTCACTACGGATTGTGAAAAAGTATAGAATTCCAGTAGGTCAGGTCCAACAGTGGGTTTTAAGGCTACGACATGTGATTGAAAATTGCTAATGGTAGTGCAAGATCGCTTTAACCTCTAACTAAGTTGTCACTAAAAAAATAAAATGGTGGTGCTTAGTGTTGTTGTAAATTTAATGATGTTCATTTAAATAAATCCAATAGGTGCACATGTTCCATGTCAAATGACACGGAGTAAGAGCTTCATTTTTATTGGTTAAACTAAATTTTGACATCATATATAGATTCTACAAACTCAAACCTTGATAGGGAAGGTGATTTTAGAGAAATCCAAGTTCCGTAGGGCCATTATTGTATTTTGACCAAAATCCACTGATGGACCTACACATCTCTGATCACGCCCATTTCAAGTCTTATGAGTTTCTAGTATTCCAAGGACTCCAACAACTGAGCCCCATAGTGAAGGGTACACAGTCTGTAGTAATAAAAGGATGCAGAGCCTCATAGTGAAGGGTGTAGAGCCTGTAGCAATAAGAGGATGCAGAGCCTCATGGTGAAGGGTGCAGAGCCTATAACACACATGATCGGGGAGCTGGAACCCTGGTCCTTGATCGGAGAGTAAGGCCCCTAGCCTGTAATCAAAGAGCGAGGCCCTTAGATCCTGATAGGGAAGTGGTACTACGAGTCAATGATCGGGGAGCTGTGCCCCTAGTGTATGAGCGGGGAGCTGTGTCCCAAGTGTATGAGCGAGGAGCTGGGCCTCTAGTGTCCGATCAAAAATTAAAGGCTCTAGTCTTTAATCAAGGAACTAGAATCTTACTCTCTTATCAGGGAGTTATATCAGTTCCTATAATCGTAAAAAGGGAGCAGAGCTTATAGCGTACCTGATCGGGGAGTAGTGCCAACCGGCTAAGAGTTTGTCTCGGTCCCTTAACTCCCGAATACCCGTGGAGCCAGGGTAAAAACATAACGGAAAAACTAACATGTCAACCAACTGAAGCTCCACTCGATCCCCCGACTCCCGAATACCCGTGGAGTGAGGATAGAAGATAATATGCTCATCGGGATCCTCCGGGATTGTGATAATAGCAGAGAACCTCCCGACGTTGTCCATCTTCACGTTCCAGAACAGGCGAAAGAGATTCCCACAGACGGCGCCAAATTTGATCCCGTCCGGAAGCTGAGTCAGACGGACCGTCGGGTGAGGTGGATGGAATGTTGACTGAATCACGACGTCCTGGAGGGGGTGTGCTGAGATGGCTTCTATGTTGACCAAGTCTTTAGAATTCCTCTGGTCAACGCTACCTGCAGCCATCGACCGGGTTGACCCGGCCCCCGGCACCCCGATACTCAAGGCAGATCCAACGGATATATAAGTACAAGACTAAGCCATAAAATAATGAAATATGCATAGAATATGAACGGAGAACGTACCTTGGCCCAGGGGGACGCCCTCGGATGGAACGCTGTTCGAGTTGTCGCGACCCGGAAGAGCAGGTGATTCGGAGCTGGATGTGGAGCTGGGTCTGGCGTCGCGAAGCCGAATGCGGCTTGGATCCGGAAGACGACACACGGACTAGGAAGCAAAATCGGCACGCGGGTCGAGACACAAGATTGGCACACAGACCGGGACAGGAGATCGACACGTAGATCGGGACAGGAGATCAGCACGTAGACCAGGACACAAGATCGGCACGCAGACCGGGACACAAGATCGGCATGCAGGCCGGGACATGAAATTGGCACACAGACCAGGACATGAAATCGGCACGCAGGCCGGGACATGAAATCAACATACAGATCGAGATACGAAATCAGCACAAGGCAAGATATGACACATAACCAGACCGAAATTTAGCAAAACACACAGACTGGGGTAGAATAACTACGTGAAGGCCGAAACACACTAAACCACCGGGAAACGAACAAAGTAGGCTCCACTAGCTCATGGAGTTAGCCGGTATAGGGCTGCGACAGATGGTGGAATTGATCCTGTAAGGTGCAGGGGCAGCTCAGTAAGCTGTGGCCCAAGGACAGCGGTGGAGAGGAAGGAGCTTGCAAGGGCATCAGCGCGAAGGGGGTCGTGTGTGCTGCGTGGGTGGTTCGACGAGCGGCAAAGGCGGTCTGATGAGCGGCGAGGGCGGCGGATCAGAGAGGAGGAGATGGTGGCTAGAGGCGGCGTGAGGGGAAGTGGCTCCCTAGCGGCGTTGGCAATCGGCGTGGGGAAGGAGATGCCCTTACTGCCGGTGTGCTCGTGAGTTTAGACAGCGAAGGCGGCACCCGTCCCCTTCCGCGTGAGGCATGTCCCGCGAGAGAAGAGAGGAAGAGTGGCTGTCGCGAGGAGGAAGAGGAAGGAGTGGCTGTCGCCAGCGTTGTGAGGGTGGTGGCGAGAGAGAGAGGGAGAAGCTTCCTCTTCTCTGTTGGCAGCGGAAAAAAGCCCCACCAAGCTCCTCACGCAGCCCCTTGTGTGAGGCAATGGAAAAATTTAGAAAGAGGAGAGGAGGAGGTGACGTTGAAGAGAGGGAAAGGAGATGAGCCGAAGGGAGGAAGGAGAGCTCCCTCTCCCTGGCGACGGGGAGAAAGCACCCAACCAAGCCCGAATGAAGCCGCCCCCCCATTCTCTATGAACAGTGCCCTAAAAGGGCTTGCTATAGTAAAATGACCATAATACCCCTCCTCTTTTCCCTAATTCCTCTTCTACCCTAAGCCATATCCACATCAATCTCCAATATGGCAATATCATGATGGACGAAGAGTTCAAACAAGTTATAATCATTGTGGCAAAAGGTGAATACGCTCATCCCCAGTGCTCTGGTCAACTCGTCTCAGGACTAACATGGAGGAGGTAAAGCACGGATGACTACTAGTCTTTGGAATAGTGACTAGCATATAAGGGAGGTATTTATCTAGACTTTGCTGAGATTCGAACCCCAGACCTCATTGTGACAACACCTCATGTACTAGCCACTAGACCCATCTGAGAGGACAAACAAGGGACAATCATTGTAAGTTATCTTTGTGGTCTTATTTTTTGAGATTATACCTATTATTGTTTGGTCTCTGCTAAACTTGTCATTTTCCTCATACATCTATGGAAGGGTATCCAGCCCATTTATTAGATTTTTTAATTTTATTTTTGGTGTTTTCATCATCTTGCACTCTTACTAACCTTCTGAACTTGCAATTAAAAATAACTTACGAAGTCTTCTGTTTAATGTGGAGATGAGATCTTGCTTCTTGGTTCACTTGTCCAGTAAGTCTTGTCTTTTGTGGTTAGCTCAGATTTCTTGGCATTTTGATTCAATCTCCCTAATAGCCCTTCTTTTCTGTCGAGCATTTCTGAGCATGCAAAATGTTGCTTTCTAATTCCTTTCTTTCCTTTTTGTTGTAGGACTACGAATATGCAAGTTTTAACCCTGTCGCATATGATCTTGCCAATCATTTCTGTGAGATGGCTGCTGATTACCATACACAAACACCTCACATTTTGGATTTCAACAAGTACCCAGGTTGCTGATTGTTGTGATATATGTTTCCATATAGTCTTATTATTGAGGTTTATATACCCATGATATTCTTTCTTGTAAAACACATGTCGAGGAGCAAAAAGATTTGTTCAGATTATCTAACTTCTTTAGGTATAGGATATCAGGACAAACATCCTTACTGCACTGGAGTCAGAAGCAGTGAAGCACCATGATTGAAGCATGGATTAACTACCCCTTTTCTTTTTTTTTTCTTTTTCTCTTTGTTCAATTATCACAAATCCAGGTGGAAAGTTGATCGAGGCTGAAGTCGAGATAATACTGCAGCTTATCGAGAAATATGCTCTCGGCAGTCATCTTCTTTGGGGCCTCTGGGGGATTATATTACCTTTTACCATCTCTTTATTCAATACCATTGATTCCTTTCACCTATAGGAACGTGTTAACGAAATCGACTTCGAGTACTTGAACTACACAAGGCAGAGATTTCAGCGATACTGGTCGGTGAAACCTTAAGTATTAGGATCCAACTGAATTGTTTCTTATAGAATCTCTCCCTATTCTGCTATAAGATTTAGTCAAATGTTATGAAAACTGCAAATGCCAAAAGGAAACTTATCTCTTCTATGATTAAAGTTTAATTTAGTGAGCTTGGATGCTCAGGAAAGTGCTAACTAAAGCCTAGCACGAGCTTAAAGTACAGATAAGTGGAGAAAATAATACTAAACTATCCTATTTATACTTGGCCTTTCGATAATGACCCTACTTGAGTGGCTTTCCTCGCGTATCAGCAGCAGGGGCATTCAAATATCCTGAAAATTAAGTGAAGAAAAACAAAGAAAGTTGATCACAAAGTAGCTCTAAAGCGGATAGAAAAGAAATGCATTAATCCCATAATTATGTAACAACTACCCTTCTTCTTACTATACTACTCTCTAAGGATGACCGTTACTTAACTACTAACTCTACTTAACCGATAAGATCGAAACCCTGAGGAATCTCTATCGAAAAATTTCGATAACATCTCCCCTATACCGATGACCATAAACTGAGATACATACATAGTATACACAGCCACAGACGGCTGGAACATATATCAGACACCCACGCAATTAAATAAGCGTCAAACGCCAAAAAAAATACTTACTAAACTGAGTTCATCTTAGCATGCAATCTAAAACAAAAATAATCTCAAATGACATGGATCTTTAAAGTACAATTTCAAATATTTATTAATCACTAAAATGCGGAAAACTCAATAACATCCCAAGTTTCTCCTATAGTCCTGGCATCACACATCATCGAACACCTCCTTGTCGCCTTCCTTTGCTATAGTTTTTCCTTTGCTCTATCTGTAGTAAGAGGAAAATACAACTATAAGCAAAATTGTTTAGTAAGCGCTATCTAACTCACAAAACTCGAATATGCATGTAGCTGGAAGAAGTTTAAAACTGAATGCTCAGAAAGAAATATTACTCATACTCATCTAATAGCAAAGGAAACAAAGCATACTGGAATGCTAAACATGTAAAGCAAATCTAAACAAACATGCTAGCATAAAAGAAAACTAAATTTACTGGATTTTAAACTTATGTGAAGCTTGTTTTATTTATTTAAAAACTTATACTTTAATACTTCGGAATAATAAGTTTAACTGAACTGATACATAAGCTGAGCTAAACTGATGCTAGACTAATGCTGAATCTGAACTGTATTCGCATAACTGATTTGTGAAGTTTTGAAAACTATTTTTCATAATAGGTAAAAATAATAATCAAACTGCTGATGGGTCCGACAACTGTACTTGCTATGCGCACATCCCTAACTAGACCCGAGGTAGCTAGTCCCGAATCTAGTAGGGTTTATTAGGTTATCTAAACCTAGGGACAACTATGAGAGCCCAACCCAAGGACAACTAAGAGTCTAGCACAGTGCCACTGATAAAAGTAAAATACTGATTCATAAGCTGATTTATATTATCTCGCTCTTACTAGGTTATCTGAACCTAGAGCTAGGTTATCTGAACCTAGGGGCGACTATGGGAGCCCACCCATTGGACCGTAGTCCCATATGAACTGAAACAAGACTAAGCATGTTATATATAAGAATTGTAGATTAAATAAAAAAAAATGCACTATAAGCTTAATTAAAATTTGCAAATCTAATTAAGCTACTAGAGATCTAATTGGATCTTCCAATGCTAAACCATCAAAACTGCAATGCTATACAATTTAAAATCTACATATAAGCCTAGTAAAAATCTGTATTCAAACTTAGATAAATCTGCATATCTACTTAACCCAAATTCTACACTATAAAGACTTAACCAAACTGTACTATAATCTTTTAAAAACTGCACTATGAACTTAACCAAAAATCCGCATACAACTTAACAAAGAAAATTCTGCACTGCTCTACATAGTAAAAATCTGCACAAACTAAATTGCATAACAATTCCTCATGCTCAATTCTGTACACATGCATATCAATTCCTCATGCTGAAGCAAACAACACTAAGCAGTATCAATGAAACCAACCTACGGTCTAAAGCTAATACGAACTTATGGGCTGTCCTTGATCCTTGCCCAGCACACCGAAACCAACAATAAGCTTTACAAAACAAAATTGTTCTGAAATAGATTTCATGGCAGCACACTTCAACAGAACTACAAAGGAGTAATCAGATCTTCCTTAAGCTTGCTACACTAGAACTACACAGAAACAATCGAATCCTCTTTAAGTATGCTACAACCGGACACTAAGGAGCAATCAGACCTTCTTTAAGCATGCTACAACAAAACTACAAAGGAGCAATCAAATCTTCTTAAGCTTGCTACAACAGAACTACACAGAAACAATCGAATCCTCTTTAAGCATGCTACAACAGGACACTAAGGAGCAATCGGACCTTCTTTAAGCATGCTACAACAGAACACTAAGGAGAAATCAAATCTTCTTTAAGCTTGCTACATCAGAACTTCGAAGGAGAAAGACACAAAGATGATAAATAGAAAACAAATCTCCGAACCATTCCTAACCCCCCTTAAGGACCTCCATTCTGTACAGCCCAATCCGAAAACCAAAAAAAAAGACTAAACCCTCAGAAATCACAAATTCTGTACAGCACATACATGCTAGGGATTCCATGGCTACACAATCTTTTTTTTCCAGGAGCAAGAAAGGAAAACCTCGGAACTACTCTTACTGCAGGTGAGGAAGCTACTTGCGTTCTTGGGCTCACTACTGAAGGAGAAAGGCAGCTCTAGGGTTTCCGGTTAGCTCGAGCTTTCCGGCCGCCTCTTGCGCCCACGTGCGCTCCGAGAGAGTCTTGAGACTGCAAAGGAACCTCGGATTGAACCCTTGGTCGGCCACCGAGACAAAGCCCTAGCTTTGTTCTTCAACTCCGCCCGAGAGGAAATCGCCGAGGATGCCGCGCGCAGAAGAAAGGAGAGGAGAAAGGAATTTGGTTTCGGTTAATCAAACCCTAAGTTCCTCTTTTATAACTTCAATATTTCTGTTATGACTTAAGATTATTTCGCTTCCCTCTTATTATGAAATATCTGTTGGAACACCTGGCTAGCTGCGTTTTGACCGGGTCAGAGGTCGCGAGTTCGATTCCTCAGCCGAATCCTTTTTCCCATTTATTTTCTGTTTCCTATTAACTATTACTTAAATAAATTTCATTCCCCTTTTAATAAGCAATGCTCGCTGGAACACTTGGTCAGCCGGATTCGCTTAAGTTGGCTCAGCCGGAGGTCTCCGGTTCGAATCTCGGCTTGGACATTATTTTTTTGCAACTTATTTCTTTTGGTAAAAATACCAAACGAACTCCAAAAATTACATAAAAATATTCTAAAAATCTCTAGAATTCTTCTAAAGCATTTCTAAATATTTTTAAGTACTATTAGGACTCGTAATGAGAAATTTTGGGTCGTTACATACAAATTGATGGATATATGCAGAAAATAAAATTTCTTGATTTATGGCAATAAAATGAAAGGAACTCTTTGTTTTTGTGGATGCACTTAACAATCCTGCAGTCCTGGTATTCTTAATCTACAAAATATACTTTATGAAACTCATGTTCGTCTCCAATTTCTGAGGATCTTAATTCACAGTGATGATTTGGAGTTAACAATCAACTTCTTCGTCATCTCCACAATGAAGCTTTGCATTATGAAATTCAACGCGGGTACCCAAATTGCACCACGCCAACAAAGTTAATCCGTCTCCAACAAAGTTAAATGAATAGGGAAAAGATTTAAACAAAAGACAAGATGTGGCCACAACAAACGTGACCAAGTTCACAGCCATTAGGGAAGAAAGAAACCATTCCTAGTGCTGGACGGCGCAAACTGAGTTTGTTCCTGAGACAGGGAATCACTTCAACGTTGCGCCGAGAAGAGGAAACGTCGGAGTTGCAGCGAGGACGGGCTCATCAAGAGGGGAAAGGGAACTTGGAAATCACATCGAGCTATCCGGTAAGGAGTGGCGACGAGGATGGCGTCAAAGAGAAGATCAGAGGTGAGGACAACGTCGAGGAGAAGAATGGAGGCAAGGACAGCATTGAGGAGAAGAGCTTCGGCGAGGATTTCATCAAAGAGAGGAAAGAGGTGAAACCCTAAAAATGCGTGGAGATTTGGTTTGGAGGAAAGGGCAAAGAAGAAGACACAACAATGACATGGAAAATTGTCATCACCCATGATAAATTATAATCAGTATCAATTGAATTTTAATTCGAAAATTTAAGGTATTTATAAAAAACATATTGTGAAGTGCAAAAGGCTACATAAAAAATTAGTTAGCCCAACCAAATTCTATTGTTTTTGTTTTTCTTATATATCAGCTACAGGTTACCCCTTTCAACTTATCGCTGGTGCCCCTCTTCCTCATCACCTTTCTCCTCCTCTCAGTTTCCACTTCGTCATCCCCGCCATCGGCAACCTTCAGAACTTCACTAGATGCCAATCCGGTGTCGAGGCCATAGCAGTTCCACTCCCTTCTCTGCAGGGACAACAGCAGCACCCTCTCCCTCGTCGACCTTTAGTATGATTGGCCCAACTCCCAAAACTTCAAGATCATCCAACACCAACAGAGTACAATCCTCTACAACCTCGAGTGGAGGAATGGCACCTCCTACTACACCTTCAACGGCAACTGCAGTTGCAGCACCGTGCACTTTGAGGTCAGGATCTTGTGCCCCGACTGGCTCGATGGCGCCAATTACCTTGGCCTAGAGACCATTGACAGTTTCCTATGCAATGTGTGGGAGAAGGCACAGTTCATTTGGTACTACAAGGATGTCAAGACACGTTGGCCCATGCAATGGCTATTTTATACTGGTTGGTTCATTACTTGTTAGTATTCCTTAACCACTCATCGTTGTTTATCCATTAAGGTCATGTTAACTCAAATCATTTTATTAAAAGGATTTGGTAAATAGTTACCTCGGGGTTTCTTAAATAATACTACTAAGAAATAATCTCTGACCAAATTACAATATTAAAAGCACTAATAATACAAATCTTATAATTTTAAAAAAAAATATGGCATGGAATTTTGTAGAAAAAAAATCTCAAATCATTTTAATGTATGCTAAAAAGAACTTACTATGTAACCATTCCTTCAATAGTAAAATTTCAATAAAATCTGAAGACCAATGCATTTCAGTATGTATGATATTTATTTTACACTATATCTAATTGATGTAGTAATCTAAAATAAAACTTTGACTAAGAATAGATTTTATCATAAGGGTGCAATCGAAGTTAAAATTCTTTAATGTTATACACTGACTTTGACTTTCCATGCAATTTCGTTAAGATGATTTTTTGATTATCATAAAATCTAAAATATCAAAAATTTAAACTGCAATTAAAGAAGTCAAACACAATCACTTATGTTTTACAAGTTCAATAATAAATCAATATAAAAATGAAATATTTTTACAATCAAAAGTTGATTACTTGATGATTAAATAAAAATATTTTATTTTATATTAATTTATTATTGAACTTATAAAATATAAATGATTGTGTTTGATTTTTCTAATTGCAGTTTGAATTTTTGACACTTTAGATTTTATGATAATCAAAAAATCATCTCAACGAAATTGCATGGAAAACCAAAGTCAGTGTATTGCATTAAAGAATTTTAACTTGGATTGCATCCTTATGACAAAAACTATTTTTAGTTAAAGTCTTGTTTTAAACTACTATATCAATTAGATATAGTATAAGATAATTATCACACACACTAAAATGACAAAAACTCACTTGCAAAACCACTCTTCATAACCTGCAGCATGAGAGAAAAATCTTACATTACATAAACCCAATTGGTCTACTAGGATTTTAAAAAAACAAATTCACAATTTTTAATTGAAGGTCATGGCACATGCTAAAAGAAAAATAACTAACAACAATTCTGATTCTAGTACTTTACAGTGAACATACTCAACATACTCAACCAAAACATATATATCCTTGGAATCTAGGGTCTCATTCCAATTCATTGTAGTACAATTTACTTGTCACAACTGAAAATTGAGGGGCATAATATATTAAAGACATTCTAAAGCTGAAATTGCTAAATATCAAAAGACTTGATAGATGTGTTGGCCATGTGTGAATTGTTTTTGTTTTGACACTTGGCAGAATGAAACTAATGCACGATTGGCAGCATTGATATTATCACTTAAATTAAGAAAGCATGAGAAGCACCAATTCTACTTCCTAACATATGATATGCAATATTTTCTACTAGCTACTAAGCAGAAATGTTTCCAATTGAACATCATTAAATCACGACGATAAGTAACTCTTCATAACTGAGATAAACAATCTATCAACCGGCAAAAAAAAAAAAAAAAACTTACTTCAGCATCGTTCTGCGACATTATAATATCACAGATGCGAGAGGTCATCATTGGACGTGTTCTGAGTCTGCAGGCTCCTGAAATAATTCAACAGGACCACCGTCATCATAATCAACAAAGACAAAAAAAATACAGAAATCACAATCGTATAAAAACGCAAGAGATACACCTACAGTTCTCCAAGATGTATCGTATAAAAACGCAGAAATCACCGTCATCATAAGCCTTACCGAGATGAACCGGCTTTGCTTCTCCAAGATGTAACCCTCCTGTTCTTTGTGAGCTAATGGTTTCTGAACTGATCCTACTGCAAGTCAACCGCAGGGGTCGGAAGGGGTGGAAGAAAAGGGATTTAAGGGGAGAGGAGGAGCAGGGGCGTGGCCGGATATAGAAGAGGGAAGATACAGAGAAAAGGCCACGGCAGGGGTGAGCCATGGCGGAGGGCAGCATATAGGGTGGACGGAGAAGGGCATGAGACGCGGAGCTTCTGAACTGATCTAACAAACCCCCGGGACTCAACCCTAACTATGAGGCCACACACATAATTCATGACCCTCAGCCTAATGGTATGAGGGCACAACTAAATAAACGTGTAAAAAATATTATTAAAAAGTATGATATAGAGAGTTGTTAGCTATAATTAAACTAGTGTATTTTAAATATTATAAGAATATTATAACTTTTTTTATATATAAATTAGAAGTATTTTTTTTTCCACCAAATTATTTATATATTAATATCCAAATTATAATCCGGAATAAAAAAGCTTATAAATTTCGAATATGTTATCGATATTGTTTATTGATAAATGTATTCTCGTGTTGTTTTTCTATAATTAAAATGCAGGGCAAAAGAATTAGGATAATCTATCTAGTCACTTGACGTATAGTGCTTAATTTAATTTATCCAAAAAAATCATAATGTTTTCAAGTGAATTGGATCAAAAAGTGTCTTAGAGAAATTCAAGAAAATGAAGCGTAAGAAGGAATCATTCAGAAATTAATTTCAGAACTCTGCCACGGGCACAGATCAGCATCCAAGCAATGAATGAATCCAACAAAAAGGGAAATCTTCTTAGACAGGACGACAATTGTTTTGTTTTTGCTAGTCTACTCCAATATCAAATTTGTTGATCAATAGCAGAAAAAGAAAATCGAAATAAATGGGAAACTAATAAAAAAAATGCCGATCGGAAAAGAGGGAGAAAGGGAAAGGGGGTGTAGGGGAGAAGAGTGATTGACCCGACCTTCATCATGGTATCAACCCGGTGCTGCCAGACCTTCTTGTTGAGGCGATGACGGTGCGATCGGGATCGTTCTCGACGGTGATGAAAAGACAGGTGTGGAACACCGCCTGAAGCAGAAGGCCCAGCGGAACCAACACCAGATCCAGATACTTCTCCTCCATCTCTCTCTGTGTCCTCTCCCTTCGTGTTCTTCCTCCTCCTATAGTCGCCCCACGGGGTTATTTGGAGCGGTTAGTGCATAGAAGCTTACCACTTAGAGCGTGAGTTCGAATCGTGGGGTAGTCAGAGCGTAATTTTCTGGTCCCTGTGCACCTCTTCCCACTGCGCACTAACTTCTCCAGCTACCGTGATTTATCTCCCTCGTGAAGACCTTGGGCGTGGTGCGGCGGGGGCGTTAGGGGCGAGCGATATTGCCTTTTGCCACTTCCTTCTCCTATAGTCTTTCTCAGGCACCAGTGGTTCGAACCTCAGCTACGACGTATTTGTAGGAATTGTTCCTCCAAATAGGGGGCGTAATCAAAGGATGCTGGACTTCTGAGTTGGCTGCCGCGTGTGCTTCCCGATTTATCCTGGTGGTCGGTGGGAAATTTCCGTGGGATCAAACCAGTCATCCAGTCAATAAGACTAACTAGGATTATTATTTTTTTTCCTATAGTCATATTCGTGCCGTTGCGGATTAGGGATCCGGAAGGAGCAAGCAATCGAGCGAAATAGGTGCTTTTTTGGGCAATTTAGTTATCGATCGAATGACAAGAAGACATGGGACTCAGTTATGCAGTTTCTTAAGGCCCAATAAAAGTCCAAATCAGGTCCACTTTGTTATTTGGTCAACTGTTTAATAATATTCAAGGGTTCGGATTCAACTTAGGCTGTTGCCAGGCTATAAAAGTTTTTTTTTTAATAAGAAGTCAAATTTTAATTGCGCCGGTTAGTGAGGGGGCATATTAAGGCTGAAAATTATATTTTCTATCTTAAGATGGAATATTTCATTTCAAAAATTAATTAGTGATAGTTCTATACCTGATTTTGAAATAGAAATATTTTATATTTAATTTCAAAAACAGATTGAAAACCGTTTGTCAATATGTTTTAAATTTGACCAAATAAAATTAATGTAAAATAAAAATTCCCTCTCTGATTTAATTTTAAATGTTCATTAATATGTCTCAAATTAGATAACAAATATAATTTTAATAGGCTTACAATTCTATTTATAAATCGGTATAATATAAATTCATTTTTAAATTTATAATTAAATTTTTATATTTTTAATCTACATATTATTTGAGAAGAAACAATCATATATTCTAAATAAATTTAAAATATTTAAAATAGCTACTTTCTTATCCACAAATATACAATTAATATTAAGATAAATAAATATTTATATTATCTAAATAAATATTTATATTATCTAAATAAATTTAACCATTAATTAATTTTTATTTATCTACCACGATTGGCTCATAGGTTCAAATTCTTCCGTATATAAATAATTTATATATTCCATCTAATTATTTATATAATTTTTTTTTGCCCTTTGCTTATTTTCGATAATAATGGAATCTAGTTTTTTTCCCCACCTCTTGAATCCTATAATAATATTAAAATAAAGATATAATCATCCTCCAAGCACCGCGGCAACCGAACGTATTTCTACTGTTCATGAAATGGTAGCCAAGAAATTAATACCAGATACAATAAGTCGAATTATTATTAATTATTATAAATATTATATATTTAAATAATTATTGTATATATAACGCGTAAAATTTCATTCTCCCACCAAAACATTCCTCACTTCTCATCTCCTAGCTCCATCAAAATTCTTAAAAATCATCCACACTCTCTCCCCACCTAAAATCTCCAAATCATCTCTTTTCAAATCGATTTTTTCTATTAGGAAGTGAAAGATTTCGAGAGAGTTACTCTTAATCATATGGCAAAAGATGATTCGCTCATCCTAAGTATCCCCATAAACTCGTCCCTAAGTTAACATGAAGGAGATAAATCACGGATGATTACTATCCATTAGTGCAAATGACTAAGCCATGGGGGAGGTTATGCTTGGTCACGTCTAATTTCAACCACAAAATCTCATGTGATAATACCTCATATTTTAATCATCGCACTGTCCCGAAGAGACTGAGCTACTGTTAATCAGAAGAGACAGGGTCGGTAGGGTCAAAATTTAATTGTAATTGATACAGAGAAATCGTGGAACGAGCATTGGGCCCATTGACTTTGTTGTGCTCCTCTTGTTTCGACTTCCAGGTATGATTATTCGAGGTTCGATCTGAGGCTGCTTCTCGATGTTTTAGGTGCGCCACTCGCCCCTATGCACGTCACCAATAACGACTCATTGCCTCACCTCTGTATTAAAGACACTCTCACTATTAGTCATCTCTCTATTGGTTGCAGTTTCTTTTTATTTTTTATTATTTATTTAGTTGTTTTTAATTTTTTTTTCGGCTATATCTCCTGTTTTAGGTATTTGCTTGTGTTACTAAATTAAACTTGTTTTGACCGTAAAACGATTGGATTGGACAAGATTTTTTTTTCGCCTCATAAAATAAAAAGTTGTTTTCATGCAAGGTTTTTTTTTTTATGGCTGATTTTGGGTAGACGATTATTTTATTTTCGTTCTTATTTCTTTATGCATATGATTTATATATATTCGAGAGTAGAGAGATCTGTGAATGGAAACTATTTACAAGCAAGCTTGAAATTTTTTTTTGTTAGTGTTTTAGTTTTGTTTTTGTTTTTTTACTTGCAAATTTTTACACAAAATCTTCTCTTTTGCCGTAAAATTTAATTTTTCTTTTCATCATTTATTCAAATTCAATTTTTAAAATGTTTTTTTTCCTTTGTCTTATATGGTTTGTTTGTAATTTTTGTTAATGGCTTTTTATAAATGTTAATGGATAAGTTTTTAGAAGTTAGCAATTTGTTCTTGAGTTAATCATATTCAGCTAGATAGTAATGTATGGAATTGGTTGATTTCATGGCATGTAATGAAATTTAATGTATATGTTTGTTTGCTCTAGATTGTGAAGATTTGAATCTCTCTCGAATATAAAAATAGTATTTGGATGTTTGTAATACAAGCTATTGAGTATGCCAATGAAGAGGGAAAAATAAGATGCCCATGTAACACTTGTTTGAATCATCTTTATCAGCCAATGCGTCTAGTAGAGATAAATATGGGATACAACGGTTATACAAAGTGTGGGATTACCATGGTGATCAATATGAGCATCCATCAACAGAGCATGAAGTTTTATTTGATAGTGATGCCCAAGATGAAATTGCAGATGTTTTGGTAGATTTGACTGGACCAGTAAAGATGGGAGAATCCAGTGAACATGTTCGACATCAAGGTTTCCAAACTGAGAAGTTTGATGATATGTTGAAGGAAATTAAGAAAGAATTGTATCCGAGATGTGTAAATTTCTAAGCGCTTAATTTCTTGATAAAATTAATGAATGTGAAAGTACTAAACAAATTGTGTAACAAATCTTTTGATATGTTACTTAAATTATTGAAACAGACATTGCCTCAAGCAATATTATCTGGCTCACACTATGAGGCAAAGAAAAAGTTAAGTGAAATAGGATTGGGGTACAAGGCAATCCATGTCTGTAAACATGGTCGTGTTCTTTTTTAGAAAGAGAATGTTGGGCTTTAGAATTGTCCTATATATGGCGTGAGTAAATAAGTTGACAGAAATATGAAAGGGAACAAAAATACCAAAAAAAGTGATGTGATATTTTCCCAAACTCCTAGATCAAAGCGTTTGTATAGTTCTAAGCACATTGCAAAAGATATGAGATGACATTATGTTGAATGTTTAAAAGATGATGGTGTTTTAAAGCACCTCGTGGATGGTTCTGCTTGGAAGATGTTTGATGAGAAATTTTCAACATTTGCCATTGATCCTAGAAATGTGCATCTTTAATTTGGCAACAGATGGTTTTAATCCATTTGGTAGCATGGGCACGACTTACAGCATGTATGGTTGTTCCATATAACATTTCACCTTGGAAGTGTATGAAGTCTCAAAATATGATGTTGTCTTTATTAATACCTGGACCAACATGATTTGGAAAATACATGGATGTTTTTCTTTAGCCAATAATTAAAGAGTTAAAAAATTATGAGAATGCGTGAATACTCGATATGCAGTGACTAATGATACTTTCTTAATACGTGCCACAATTTTGTGGACCATCAATGATTATCCTACATATGCTTTAATGTCTAGATGGAGTACAAAAAGATATATAAAGCATGACCAACTTGTAACGAAGAAACTCCTTTAAAAAGCATAAGGAGTAAGATAACTTACATTAGGCAGAGACATTTTCTTCCTTTAAATGATCCAATGAGGTGAAGCAAACAATTTGATGGTAAGGTGGAACCAAGATCTCCTTCTAGAGAATTAACTACTGAACATATATTAGATCAGTTAGAACATGTGCATGTTGGTCTTCCTGGAAAGCATAAGCAGTATGGAGGTATAAAGTGCAAGTTCCGTTATCGAGCTTAATTGGTTTTAAAAAGCATATTTTTCTAATTTGAATACTGGAAACACTTACCACTTTGACATAACTTGGATGTAATGCACATCGAGAAGAATGTAGGTGATAGAGTTCTTGACACCTTGTTGAACATAGAAGGAAAAATCAAAAGACATAGATGTTAGGACCAAAAGTAGCTAGAGGGGGGGGGGGGGTGAATAGCTCGTCGCGTTCGCTCGTTGCTCGGCGTTGCTTGTTCCTTCAAAGATGTGCAGCGGAAAATACAGAAACAAACACACAACGCTAACACGGTTGGTTTTACTTGGTATCCACCTCACAAGAGGTGACTAATCCAAGGAAACACCAACACACACACCCTCCACTAAATAAAACTCTCCTTTATGGTAACTACCAAGGGCGGAGAAGCCCTACAAGACTCAATACAAGAAGAGAGGGAAAGGATACAAGAAATACAAGCTTACAAGCTTACAATGAGTATAAACCCTAACCCTAGCTTCTCTTCTTGGCTTTGATCCGCCTCTTGACTTGGAAAACTTCCAAGATCCTTCAAGAACTGGCGATCTGAGCTTTGTGAGCAGCTGGCGAAATCTGAGTGAATCGGAGAAGGGATTCCGCAGCCATCACACGCCTGCAGCTATAAACGACGCCAACGGTCGGATCCCGATCGATTCGAATATTCCCAATCGATCGGGGAGGCTTTGGATCGATCCACGGATCGATCCAGAGCGCCTCTGTGCTCTGGAAAAGCACCTGTTATCGCGCGAAGCAGCAGCGTCCCAATCGATCCATCGATCGATTGGGACCTCTGAATCGATCCACGGATCGATCCGGAGGCTCTCTGTTCGCTGGGACAGGTCTGGATCGATCCACTGATCGATCCAGCACTTGATTTTTGTCCAAAACCAAGTCCCAAACCTCCCAAACCAACATCCGGTCAACCTTGACCTGTTGGTATGTCATGCCTAGCATCTAGTCACTCCCTTGACCTGCTAGGACTCCCTTACAGTGTCCGGTCAATCCTTTGACCCACTTGGACTTTTCTCTGTGCCAAGTATCCGGTCAATCCCTTTGACCTACTTGGACTTTTCTTTCATGCCAAGTATCCAATCAATCCTTTGACCTACTTGGACTTCCCAACACCGGATGTCCGATCATCCTTGATCCATCTGGATTTTCCCTCGCCTGGCTTCACTCACCAGGACTTTCACCTAGCTTCACTCACTAGGGTTTTCCATCCGCCTAGCTTCACTCACTAGGACTTTCACCGGCTTCACTCACCAGGATTTCCATCCGCCTAGCTTCACCACTAGGACTTCCTTACCCGGCTTCACTCACCGTGACTTTTCTGCCTGGCTTCACTCACCGGGACTTTCATACCGCCTAGCTTCACTCACTAGGTCTTTCATTTTGCCTAACATCCCGGTTAGGACTTCCCATCAAGTATCCAACAACCTTGACCTACTTGACTCTTCTTCAATCAATATCTTATTGTCAAACATCTAAACCCAAACCAAGACTCAGCTTGGTTACCCAGTCAACCTTGACCTGAGGGATATTGCACCAACAATCTCCCCCTTTGATGTTTGACAATACCACAATAACACTTACAATCCCATATGTAAGTTAGGCTAATCCCATAGCCTCCTTCTTCATGCCACTAGGTAATGAAAGCATAAATTAAGCTCTTCATTCTCCCCCTAAGAGGGCAAACTCCCTCTAGGTAATGAAAGCCTAACTTACTCCCTTTCATGAGTCCTTTCATTCTCCCCCTATGACCTTCCCATAGGTAATGAAGGCCTAAGCTTAACCATACATTCTCCCCCTATTGGCACACATCAACCCATCGTTGGACACACATCAACCTATGCTCCAATTCGGGCACACTTCAACAAATCCATTTGTTGAAGACTCTCCCCCTGAAGAGTTGCTCATCGTTGTTCACAACATCACTCGTTGTCAACACGATAATGAAGGTCCCATACCCTTCATTTATCCTTAACTTCTTCCTCAATGTAGACAACTACCCAACCTTGAGCATTATCTACCACTTGAGTGTCCACTTGAAATAATGAGGATATCCACTCCCCATTTCTCCCCATTTCAAGTTTAAATGCTCAACCTTGAGCAAGTTCACAACAGAAGGTTAACCACCTTCCAAGGTTCATGAAAAATAATTTTCATGTCTTTAAAGAGTCCCTCCTCCTAAAGACATGGTGGTAACTTCTGTCATTGCACCAACAATGACTTGGAATCCCTAAAACATTAGGAAACCCAAATTTAGAAGTTTTGAGATTCAAATATTCAAAATTTGAAACAACCTCAACCTAAACTTCTACTTAGTCTTCGTTAACCAATCCATCCTTGTTTTCAACATGAAAACACCCTTTGTATGTATACAAATGTATTTAAGGGGTTTGGAATGGTTACCTAGACTAAAATAGGTTCAAAGATGCTGAAATCAGGCCTTCCCAGCCAAAACCAGCAACTTGGATCGATTGAAGTTGGGTTCCAATCGATTGAACCTTGCTGAATCGATCCACTGATCGATTCAGACTCCCTGGATCGATCGGCTGATCGATCCAGCGAGCTTCTGCTCGTGGGAATTGCCGTTTGAATCGATCCATGGATCGATTCAGGAACTCCAATCGATCCATGGATCGATCGAAGCTCTGATAGTTGCTGAAATTCCATTTCAGTCAACTTCAGAAACCCCTAGAAAATTCTACAAAAATCCAAAAATTATGAAATTTCGTGTAGACATTATTTAGGGCGTTTACTATCACGGAAAAATAGTTTTCTATGAAAATACTTCATATTTTCAAAGATTGACACAAACTTGAGAACTTGCAAAAACTTTAGTGTTTTCTTCAAGTTTGTGTCTAACTATTCAATGGTGATTACTATCAAAAGATAGCCTTCACCAAGGTTTTCCAAAATCATTTTGAAAACATTTTCAAAACCAATATCCCATCATGTTCCTTGGGCATAATGCACATGACTTGTACATTAGCTTTCCCAATGATGGGAAAACACATAACTATGTGTTTTGATGAATTTAAAACTCAAAGGAATGCACTAAATCAACATCTTGAGCTTTGTTCATCATCCTAACATCTCACTTGTATCTATTGTGGACAAAACATATACAAGTCATCTTAGAGGTCTTTGTGAGATGTAAAATTTGGTTTTGCCCTATTCTAGGGATCATGCATATCTATCTAGGCATTTTAGAGATATTAGACATCCACCCAGGATGTCACTTGTCAATAAGTGTCGTTAAATGCCATTCGTCCTTAATTACAAGGAATTAAACTAAATGCATGATTATGTTATGGCATACATCAAAAGAAAATAATTTTCAAAAGAAAATATCCTATTACTACATGATGTATGAATGTCATGACATGGTATTTTTGGATTTTCCATAATAAAACATGAATGCAAAAACTAGACATGATGTCATGGCATATGATGGGCAAACAATCATGGCAAGATTTAGCATAAATAAAATATACCTAGATTAACTATCTAAGTATCCTTAAAGTCTTAGCTAAACTTACACCTTAAACCTATATTGCCCTAAAGTGCTACAAGAGAATGCCAAAGCCTAAATTTGGCATTTCTAATTTCCTTGATTTAATGTATGCCAATTGAAAATAAACATATCCTCAAATGTTGGCATATTCCATTTTTCTTCAAGAGTAGCACTTTTGAATTAAGGCCCGGATTGCCTTAAATTGCCTAAGAACATACCAAAATTCCAACTTGGTATTTCTCAAGGTTTTCCCAATTTGTGCCATTTTAAGATAAAAATAATTTTTCACCATTTGGCACATTTTACTCTTTCAAGGAGTAATCAATAATTCCATTTCATTTTCAAAGGTTAACTAAAACCTTGAAAATGCTCCTTGAGTGTCAATTTCCTCAAAGTTGGGTTAACTACCCTTCTAATCGGAGTTAACACTCTCTAACCCATCTATGGGGTAGAGAAGATGCTCCTAGGAACCCAACACCTATTGGTGCTCCTTGGATGCTCTAGGTACTCACTAGGGATAACTTCCCTAGATACCTTCCTAGTGACCTTGTTGGGCTTCTTAGAAGCCTTGGTCACATTTTCTAGGTCAACTCTAGGGATAACCTCCCTTGTGACCTTGTTTGTGACTTTCTTAGACTTCTTAGAAGTCTTAGTCACATTTATTGCAAAATACTCTTAGGGATGACTTCCTAGTATTTTTGGCTTGACCACTAGACCTAGGGTTTGTTCCATAACTATATGGAACTCTATGGTAAGAGGGCACATCCTTCTTAGCCTTTGGTTTGTATCCCAAACCTCTATGGCCATTGGATGGCTTTTGTACCCCTAAACCTAGGTTATGCTCATTTTGCCCTAATAGGATATTTTCCATCCTTTTTAGGGTCTTTTCCATTTTATCAAGTCTTGACCTCAAGACTTGATTTTCTATCACTAAGTCCTTAGTTTTAGATTTTTCATTTGATTCATGAGCATATTTGTTTTTGGGCTTGTATCTAAAATCTTTAGAGTTATTGCTCAAGTGTCTATCTACCTTCCTAACCTTAGGTTGGGTAGTTTTGGCATGTAGGGCCACATGTTTTTCCTTAAAGCCCTCATGCTTTCTATTCTTATGGTAAATTGCATTAAAATGATAAAAGTTAGAACTATCATGCTTTTTACCATAATGTAAAGGGGTAGGCTCAATAAATGTTACCTTCTTCTTTACCTTGGAGGCTCCCCCTTGACTAATGCCTCCTTGAGCCTTGACCATCTTCTTCCCCTTGGGGCATTGACTTCGGTAATGCCCTTTTTGGTTGCAAGAAAAGCACACAATGTGCTCCTTGCTCCTTTTTATTCCGAGGATGGTCTCCTTGGGCTTCTCCTTGCCCTTTTGTGCCACTTGGCCCTTCTTCTTGGCCAAGTTGGGACACTTGCTCTTATAGTGCCCATGTTCCCTACACTCAAAACATATTATATGATTTTTATTTTTAATTGAAACATTTATACCTTCTTGTATAGGGATGACACTTGCTCCTCCATTTGATATTTCTTGAATTTCGGAGGTGGCACCATCTTCTTCTTCTTCACTTGACCCGGATGTAGAAGCTTCTCCTTCTTCTTGATCCGGCGTCACCAAAAATTGCTCCCCCTCAATCCTAGAGGTGGAGGCTTCATCATCTTGAATATGAAACAAGGAGTATGCTCCCTCCTTGTTCCCTTCGTTGCATTCCCTTGAGGATGAAGCTTCTTGGATTTCCTCTTCTTCGGAGGTTGAGCATCTCTCAACCTCGGAGTCCTCCTCTTGGTCTTGATCCAATGAGTCGCCCTCTTTGGATTCTCCTTGATCTGGTACAGTGGAGGGGATCTCATGAATTCTTGCCAATTTGCTCCAAAGCTCCTTGGCATCTTCAACCTCTCCAATTTGTTCCAAGATGTTGCTTGGCAATAAATTGACCAAAAGCTTGGTCACTTTGTCATTGGCCTCACATCTTTGGATTTGGTCTTTGCTCCACTTGCTCCTTTTGAGTACTTTGCCCTTGGAATTTGTGGGAGCTTCAAAACCTTCCATGAGAGCAAACCATTGCTCTATCTCCATCATAAGAAAATTTTTGATTCTTAATTTCCAAGAATCGAAGCTTGTAGATGAATATGGTGGAGCCACCCTTGTGTCAAATCCAAGTCCATCTTGGAATTGCATCTTGAAGTTGAGCTTGATAAAATCTTGAACTTGAAGAATTTGCTCCAACTTCTTCACCCTCTAGCTTTTCTTGTTATGCTTGACCCTTCCGGCGATGATTCCGTTGAAGAGCGGCCTTGCTCTGATACCACTTGTTAGGACCAAAAGTAGCTAGAGGGGGGTGAATAGCTCGTCGCGTTCGCTCGTTGCTCGGCGTTGCTTGTTCCTTCAAAGATGTGCAGCGGAAAATACAGAAACAAACACACAACGCTAACACGGTTGGTTTTACTTGGTATCCACCTCACAAGAGGTGACTAATCCAAGGATCCACACCAACACACACACCCTCCACTAAATAAAACTCTCCTTTATGGTAACTACCAAGGGCGGAGAAGCCCTACAAGACTCAATACAAGAAGAGAGGGAAAGGATACAAGAAATACAAGCTTACAAGCTTACAATGAGTATAAACCCTAACCCTAGCTTCTCTTCTTGGCTTTGATCCGCCTCTTGACTTGGAAAACTTCCAAGATCCTTCAAGAACTGGCGATCTGAGCTTTGTGAGTGCTGTGGAGGAGCTGGCGAGAAATCTGGAGTGAATCGGAGAAGAGATTGCCGCAGCCATCACACGCCTGCAGCTATAAACGACGCCAACGGTCGGATCCCGATCGATTCGAATATTCCCAATCGATCGGGGAGGCTTTGGATCGATCCACGGATCGATCCAGAGTGTTCGATTGAACAGCCCGGATCGATCACCGATCGATCCAGCGCTTATCGCTCGAGAGCGTCCCAATCGATCCATCGATCGATTGGGACCTCCGGATCGATCCACGGATCGATCCGAGGCTCGTTCGTCAGAAGTCCGATCGATCCATCGATCGATCCAGCCTGGATCGATCCACCGATCGATCAGAGCCGGATCGATCCATCGATCGATCCAAAGACTTGATTTTGTCCAAAACCAAGACCCAACCCTCCCAAACCAACATCCGGTCAACCTTGACCTGTTGGTATGTCATGCCTAGCATCTAGTCACCCCCTTGACCTGCTAGGACTCCCTTACCAAGTGTCCGGTCAATCCCGTTGACCCACGTGGACTTTTCGCTGTGCCTAGTATCGGTCAATCCCTTTGACCTACTTGGACTTTTCTTTCATGCCAAGTATCGTCAATCCTTTGACCTACTTGGACTTCCCAACACCAGATGTCCGATCATCCTTGATCCATCTGGATTTTCCCTTGCCTGGCTTCACTCACCAGGACTTTCACCTAGCTTCACTCACTAGGGTTTTCCATCTGCCTAGCTTCACTCACTAGGACTTTCACCTGGCTTCACTCACCAGGATTTCCATCTGCCTAGCTTCACTCACTAGGACTTCCTTCTGCCTGGCTTCACTCACCAGGACTTTTCTTCTGCCTGGCTTCACTCACCAGGACTTTCATACTGCCTAGCTTTACTCACTAGGTCTTTCATTTTGCCTAACATCCCAGTTAGGACTTCCCAGTCAAGTATCCAGTCAACCTTGACCTACTTGACTCTTCTTCAATCAATATCTTATTGTCAAACATCTAAACTCAAACCAAGACTCAGCTTGGTTACCCAGGTCAACCTTGACCTGAGGGATATTGCACCAACAATAGAAAAGACAAGACTAGATCTTTAAGACATGGGGATCAGGAAAGAGTTGCATCTCTATAAAGATGGTAATAAATGGAAGAAGCCACTAGCAACATACATGTCAAGTGTTGAAGATCATAGACGCTTATTTTGTCAATTTATCAAATCTGTGAAGTTTCCGAATGGTTTTGCTACCAACTTATCAAAAAACGTCAATGAGGTCACTTGTAAAATTTTGGGACTTAAGTCTCATGACTGACATGTTTTGCTCCAATGTTTATTGCTGATAGGAATCAGGCCATACTTGAAGAAAGAAGTGGGTGAAACTATCATTGAGTTGTGTAATTTCTTCCAACAAATATGTGACAACACTTTAAATGCCAATGATCTTAAATTGTTGGATACAAATGTTGTGTTTATTTTTTGTAAGTTGGAAAGAATATGTTGTAGGATCGAACATAGGAGCTCGGTCCACCCAACCTACTAGGACTTCCTGCCTGGTGTCTGGTCCTCTTGATTCGAACATAGGAACTCTTACTTTCTTTGTGAGGTCAATATTGTACTCACATGACTCAATCAGACCATAACTCTTGTGCACAGTCGGCGATTAAACCTTCTGGTAGTCCGGGCTCTGATACTAATTGTAGGATCGAAAAGAATTTAGATATATCCACAATGACATGATATTGTCCACTTTGAGCCTAAGCCCTCATGATTTTACTTTTGGGCTATATCCAAAAGGCCTCACGCCAATGGAGATATCTTTTTCTCTTATAAACCCATGATCTTTCCCATGTGTTTTCAATGTGGGACTATATTTGCAACCATGCAACCCCAACAAATGTTGGGTGTAAATCTCGTTACAATCTTTGCGATCGTTCAGAAGCTTTGTTTCACACTTATGAGTTTATGCCAAATACACAGGGTGACTTACAGTTACGGTGGTTTGAGCAGATGATCTCAAGCTGTTAGCTGTTACAAGCCGATTGTCAACTTTCTCCGAGCTCTTTCGGGATGTTGTTGGCAGTTACATGAGCAAAGTCAATTGTCGAGTTGTCAAGTGCTCTGAGAGCTGAGTCGTCGAGTGCTCCAAGAGCCGAGTCGTCGAGAGTCGGCAAGGAGCCAAGGGGCTTCCCTTGTAGGATCGGTGCACACGTGAGAGGGGGTGGGGGTGAATCACGTGACTTTTAAAAACTTTCTTTTTAAGGTTTATAAAATTAGTACACAGTGGAAATAAACAAAAAATAAAATTGAAAAGCACAAGTATGTTCGGAGTTACTTGATTCGGAGCTTTCGACGACTCTTACTGTAAGACTCACAATCTCTTGGACCGTATCAATGGATAATCCACACAAAACATGTCCCTCTAAATCATTGAACTATGCTTTATTAAGTTTTAAATAGGCTTAATTAAATTTTGATTAAGGTTTAATTAATATTTTAATTAATTATAGTTTAATTTAAGTTTTTAATTTTGAATTAATTAAGATGATTAAATTATCTTTCTTAAAAAAAGTGTATTTAAGATTTAAATTCTCTATTAATTTTAAATTTATTAAATTATATCTGTTTAAAGTATTATATTTAATATTTAACTTTTTATTAGTTTTAAATTTTAAATTTATTAAATTATTTGAATTATCTTTGTTTAAAATATTATATTTAATATTTAAATTTTTATTAATTTTTTATTTTAAAAATTTTAAATTATTTAAATTATTTTTTTAAAAAAGTTTATCTTTAATGATTAAATTTTTATTAATTTCTAATTTCAAATTTATAAGATTTAGTTTTGATTTTATCATAGTGATGAATTTAAAATTATATTTATATTTTCTTTATCTTTTAAGTTTATATCATTTATTAGATTCGTTTTATCTATATTATTATCCTTAAGATTTAAATTTTTATCGAGTAAATTATCTTGGTTTTGGATTAAAATTATTTTGAATAAAAACTTCTATATTGACATTATCTAGATTATCAAATATTTTATTAAGGTATTTATTAATTTTATCTAGATTTATTATCATTTTTATATTTTAAATTTCAATTTATCTTAACTTTTGAATTAATTGAATTATTACTTATTCCTGAATTTTAAATATTTTTATCAGCTAATTTATTTAAATTTAAATTTTTTGAATTAATTAAATATAAATTTTGAGAATTTTTGGAATTAATTAAATCAATTTAGTCAATGTTTTATTTGATCAAATTAAGGTTGATGCTGATCAAAGTACTTGATCAAAATATAGATTGTTTTTTTTTTATTTCTGAATTTTTAATTAAATTTGAATTATTTAAATCTAAATTATCATGGATAATTACATAATTATATAAATTATCATATAGATTATTTAAATGACAACTGACAGGGCTATTTTAATAAATTATACTAACCTTAAACGCAACTGATCCTGTCTGAGAAGTTGGACACGACGAAAATTCGGAAGAAAGAAACCCACCGTGCGGATGAAAAATGACGTACGCCGTATGCCGATCCGAGAAACCCAAAGCGGATCGAGAAGCAGTAGAGTCACCCGAGGTTTCTTCGTATCGAGATCTGATGATGAAAAAGAAAGCCAAATCTGAAGAGAAGAAACCCAGATTCAAAGCTCCCCAAGCTGTCTGCACACAAGAGAACAACCAACACTACCGTCAGTGACCTAAGACCGGGGTGGGAATCCCTGGCTAGGCCCTCCGACGCTCAAGTCAGCTCTTTCTCTCTCGGTGGGGAAGAAGGAGGAAGAAGACGAACAGCGGTTGAAAAGTTAGGGTTATGAATGTGCGCAATGATGTGAACTTGTGTACTTGTGAACTTGTAAAACTTACCTTGCCAACGGAAAGGATTCCCCCTTTTATACCACTTCATATAACCTCCGTAGTCATGAAGTGGACCCCGGTTTGTTAGAGTTCGTTATGAGATGACGTCAGCTGTGTACTTATGGTAGATGATATTTAAGGAATCTTTTTTGTACCCCAGATGTACCTTCTTTGTCATTTAGTACCTGTAAAATAATCTGGAAGCATATTTCCCGCCAAAATATATAACACCTGTCATGCATTTACATATTACAGATATCCTCATTAATTATCTTATTTGAAATATTCATTTATGATTCTTTCTCATGCAGCTTCTATTTGCACCCTTTTTATATTAATAAGCTGCCATTTATCCAATATCTTTTCAAGGTATGTCCTGACCGATATTAGCCTACCTTCATCCTAAAGGTATGTCCCGGCCGATATTAGCCTACTCCCTTTAAAGTATATATATCTTCCTCCTGGGAGGCGTATTTCGGTTGATATAAGCTTACCTCCTATCGGGGTATGTCCCGACCGATATTGGCCTACCTTCATCCTGAAGTTATGTCCCGGCCAATATTAGCCTACCTCCTTTACAGCATATATATCTTCCTCCTGGGAAGCGTATATCAGTCGATATAGACTTTACCTCCTATCAGGGTATGTCCCGACCGATATTGGCCTACCTTCATCCTGAAGTTATGTCTCGGTCAATATTAGCCTACCTCCTTTACAGTATATATATCTTCCTCCTGGGAGGCGTATTTCGGTTGATATAGGCTTACCTCCTATCGGGGTATGTCCCGACCGATATTAGCTTACCTTCATCCTGAAGGTATGTCCCGGCCGATATTAGCCTACTCCCTTTAAAGTATATATATCTTCCTCTTAGGAGGCGTATTTCGGTCGATATAGGCTTACCTCCTATCGGGGTATGTCCCGACCGATATTAGCCTACTCCCTTTAAAGTATATATATCTTCCTCCTGGGAGGCGTATTTCGGTCGATATAGGCTTACCTCCTATCGGGGTATGTCCCGATCGATATTAGCCTACCTTCATCCTGAAGGTATGTCCCGGCCGATATTAGCCTACTCCCTTTAAAGTATATATATATATCTTTCCTCCTTTTCTTTCCTCATCGGGGGACCCACAAAACCTAACCCATATCACTAGCCTTCCCTTCAAGTCTAGTCGAAGGAGTTGTAGACGACTGACTAGACATAAGTATGGTCTTGTCTTTTCCTACCCGTGACTCTGCTCCAGATATTGAAATGACCTCACAGATTTGTGTACAACTGTCTCTCTAAATCGAGTATAGTGATCCTATGAGCCTTTTGCTTCTTTAAATAGGGTTACAACCTTCTCTTCATCCACCACTTATTTCAGTTCTTTTTCTTCCTTGACACCTTTTATTGCTAAGGTTATGGTCTTGGTTCCCCCTCTTTGGGGGCGACCTTTGTCGGACAAGGTGAGATCTATATATGAGTTGATTGGGATTTTTGCTCCAGCTACCTCTAAGGTTCAAGGGATTGTCTTAAGAGATGAAGCCTCACCATTCATATTTTTCATCCAAAGATGCTGATGCTCTAAAGGACTCAAGAAACTTCAGAGAGATTTTTGCTACTCATAGAGGGGCAGCCAAATGACCCATGGGTGTTGTGTGAAGGGCACAACACATGTTACCCTTGGGCCAAACTTGGTTGCTTCACTTGCTGAGCTCAGACAGCTTGAGAGGGGAAGTGGTCTTTACTTTTCCATCATGGAATGAATAGATGTTTCCCTGTCTCGTTGCCTCTGAGCCTTTCTGCTTTTGTTGCTTTCTTCGTCCCAGGCAGAATATTGCCAATTATGTGCCTTGACAAGCTTGGACAAAGTGAGCTATCTCCATCTCCGCTCCATGGTAAGTTTGAATCCAGTGGGACTGAAGTTTTCCGAGTGTTCTAAGGGCTTATGTTTGTAATATTTGTTATCTATCTGAGGTTTACTGTTCTGAGGGGAAATGTGACGTGGTGTACTGGCTCAGATTCTAAGTGTAAAAACAAACTTTTGTGTCGAATTAAGTGATTCTATTGAATCCTTCTGTATTTTACCAGATTAACTGTGATGTAGCATTCATCGTTCCTTGATGTATCTTGTGTGTCATTTCTTATAGCTAAGGCTATCTTAACTGTCGGAACATCTTCACATTATAACTAATGTTATACCAGCCAATATTATCTCGTTGATCAAAGTCAACACTATACTTATCTAGCATAATCACAGTTATATTAATATAAAATTACTCTGATAAATACTAGTTTGTATTTTATAAGGATATTAATTTAAAAGTTGTCACTTGCCTAAATCTCCCTCCTTAAATGTTTTTGTCTTTAGCCTGGGTTTAGTCAAAAGTTCAGTCCTTTTTATTTTATTATACCCAGTTATTCATGTCTTCTTTTGAAGCTTCCTAGCTAGTAATTGGCTCTTCTTCGGGTGAGAGAATGTTGAAAATGTACCTCGAGACGCTACTAACCCCAGCGTGATCCGACCTGTCACTTCCGATATAAATGTTTTTATGATGGTATGACACGCACTTTTTCTGATCGCCACGTCACGTGGGTCTTTTGCCTTTCTATTGTGATCCTCCACGCCTGCAAAAAATGTTTTGATCTGACGACGGTTGTGTGTCTTCCAAACCCTAAACCCTTCGTCTCCTTTTAAACCTTGTCCTTTCTTTTTCCTTCTCTAGAGTTCTTTTCTTGTTGCTGCCTTCAACCATATCCCGGGCTCCCCGTTTTTCGACGATCTCTTCTCTTGTCTTCAGCAAGTAATCTACTGCTCCACTAGCCTATACTTTTGTCCATGGCTGCGGAAGCAATAGCTCCTTGGTATGTTCATATGTCTTCTTCCTTTGATAAGAACGCTAGATTATCCATCCGTCGTCAAT